>NW_006436294.1:6516768-6536519 GCF_000325575.1 Pteropus alecto
TTGAGCCGACCTTGTGGTCACCTAGGCCTGCGTCCCCTGCTCGTCTCTGGCATCAGGGAGGGACCGGCCACACACGTGGTCAGAATGAGAGAGAAGTGGCTTCTACAGGTGGCCGGGGGGGGGGAAGGGAGGGGAGTTTCAGGAGGAACTGGGCACGGAGGCCGGAGCGGCACCCACAGATGTCCCCTCGGGGACGCCACGTTCTCTGCGAACCCCCGCACAGCCCGGCCTCCGGCCTCAGAGAGGTTCGCCCAGGGTCTAACGGTCTCTTACAAACTCTGATTGTCCCCCCAGGAAATCGAAGCAGGGGCCAGCAGGGTCCCCTTGAGAAATGCGTCTTCGCTGCCCGGAAATCTGCCTGGAACGGGGAGAGGGAGACTGGCCACTGAGGCCAGGGCGTCGCGGGCCAGGAGGTGCCAGAGGGCGGAGCAGGAAGCCAGTTCTGGGGCGGGGGCTGTGCCTCTGGCGGGGGGCGGGGAGGGAGGACCAGGCGGAGGAAGCAGCAGAGGCTGGCTGTGGTCCACCCCGGCCTGGCTTCGTTCTGCCGTTTGAGCCCTCGGGCCGGCCAGAGGGCAGAGGGGACACACTGCCAGCCGGAGCTGCTGCCCCTGATCTGGGCCTCGCCGAGCGGGTTCGGGCTGTGGGGCTGACGGGTCCCATTAACACCGCGATACATTTGCACACATTCCATCTTCTTTCATTTCAGATTACGCGGGGCCTGGCGGAGCCCTCCATCATGCGGCTCGGCACCGTCAGCCGGCAGCCTCCTCGCCTCCCCCCCAGGGCCCACCCCGGAATGCCCCACGGTTTGGTTTGAGGGCACAGAGACGTGAACTTGCCTCCCCCAGGCCCCACGGCGACTGCTGCTCGCCAGCCCCAGCCCCACTCAGCCTCCAGACTCTGGGCTGCGGGACGGGAGCTCACAGCTCCTGCGTCACTCGCCGGCTCTGGTCCGGGCTCTGCCCGCTCATCCCGGACAGGCCGACCGCCGCCCACGTCGGGCCCGGCGCTCCCAACAATGCGCGTCCTTCTGAATGTTTCTTCCAGGAGCCGCCCGCCTAGTTACACGTGCGCGGTCAGCCGCAGAGGGCGCGGCTCGGGAGCTGGATGGAGAAGCTCCCCACGGTGTCCCAGGAGAGAATTAGGGGAGGTACTCGTGGAGGTCGTGGCTGCGGACACTTTAGAAGCAAAGGAAGATGGAAGTCCTCAGCCGCAAGAGCAAAGGATGGAGTAAGTAAACGAATGAGCACAGGCGGAAGGCAGGAGAGCTCCCGGCCCGGGTGAGCCCCCCGAGGCCCCGGCACGAACCGGCAGGGGGACGGCGGCGTCCGTCCTGGCTGGTCCTGAAGCTGGCCCCTGCTGGGCCCCGCTGTGTCTGGCTGTCTTCGCCCTCCCGACCGGCTGCGGGATGGTCAGCATCGCCTGGAAGCTAGTAAAGAATGCAGAGTCTCAGGCCCCACTCAGCCCGGAGTCTGCAGACGCCTGGGACGCAGGTCACCATGGAGAGACTCCGCCCGAGACACCGGCATCTGCCTTTGAGCCTCAATATTCGTCCTGTCACCCCCAGGACGAAGGCAGCAGCCAGCCGCACCCTCGGACCTCACTAGTGACTCAGCCCGCCTCGCACCGTGTGGGGTTGCTGCCTCTGCCCAGAACCACCCCCCACGCCAGGGTCCCAGCCTTCCCGACCCCAGAGACCCTCCCCGTGCGTCCCACGTTTCAAAGCGCCCTCCGTACCCATGACCACACGATATAGGCCCCTCAGCCCTGTCAGATTCAGCTCAGAATCCCCACCCGTGCCTGGCACACAGCAGGGCCCACTGAGGAGCGAATGGGTGGGAAGGTGGGCTGCACCCCAAGGAGCCCCCGACGAGACGGGGAGATGCAGCCCCTCCCTGGAAACTGGGTCCCAAAGGAAGAGCGAGCCTCAGCCTCCGGCAGCCCGTAATCTAGTTAAGGATAAACAGCTTTATGCATGAAGGTGACTTGAGGACGTTGACTGAGAGCCACGTGGGCCATGGTTATTCGAGAACCGTGAAGTCCTCAGCTGAGAGAAGCCCAGTGCGTCCTAAGCGGGATAAGTTCACACAACCCCACGACAAGACATATTTTCATGGAATCGCAAAACTCCAAAGAGAAAACCTTAAAAGCAACAAGGAAATACAGACATATTTATGACCAGCCACAGGGGATACTGGGAGGCAATGTGGTAACTCATTCAAACTGCCGAGGACACAGAATGTCCGGTCTGCAGTTCTATACCCAACCAGGCTATCCTTCAAGGAGAACAAAATCAAGACTTTTCAGATACACAAGGGCTGAGAGGGGTTCTCGGCCGCACTGAAAGAACTAACGAATAATATAATTCAGCAAAGATCAAAAAAAAAAAAAAACACAGGAGAAATTAGTTAACATCCAGGTAACAAAATGGGTCCATCGACTGAAAAAATATGTTTGTAAATATAATTCACTACTAACTATTAAAAAAAAAAAAATCCCACTAATTTGTCATGCTTACAAAAAGAAGGTAAAATAAAGCACTACCCAACAATTAAAAAATGAAAAGCTGCATTCCGTGCTTAAAGCGTGGAAATTTCCTGATCACGAACGGCAGGAAGATAAAAAAAAAAGAGAAATTAGTTAACATCCAGGTAACAAAATGGGTCCATCGACTGAAAAAATATGTTTGTAAATATAATTCACTACTAACTATTAAAAAAAAAAAAATCCCACTAATTTGTCATGCTTACAAAAAGAAGGTAAAATAAAGCACTACCCAACAATTAAAAAATGAAAAGCTGCATTCCGTGCTTAAAGCGTGGAAATTTCCTGATCACGAACGGCAGGAAGATGAAACTTCTGAATGCCTCTATAATTCTGGTAATTTAAAAAATTAATCCTAAGTATTATAATTTTAATTAACCACTAAAATTTTGGAAATATATTCATCATTGCCAAACCTGCCGAGACATAAAAGTTCAAAGGCATTAATCCAACAGAAGGCAAGAAAGGATGAAAAAATTTTTTTCAATAGTAAAATCAAAATAAGACGCTAGAAATCAGTCTGGTATGACAGTAATCGATTATAATAGATGCGAATGTATTCAAAAACATACACAATTGGGATATAAATGGAACTTATCCGTCTGTATATAAAAAGGTTAAAATAAAGGTATAGGATACTAATCCTCATAAAACTACTCTAAAATTAATATGTAAAATCGAATGTAAGAACATCGGTGGAGAAGCAACTCTGCTTCCGTCAGGAAGAGGTAGGACTGACTCCTCGGTGCTAACAGGCGACATTGCGCTGGACGCTCTAATCTCTGCCAGAAGAAAGGGGAAGAGGGCAGACGATGGAAAGAGAGAAAACCGTGGCGGTCCGCGGACTACGTAATAGTCCGGGAACATCTGGACGAATTATTAGAGCCGAGAAGAGAAATCATCAGGGGTCCAGGATTCGGTGATCGACACATAAAAACAGAGCAGGTGGATAGAGAACCGACATTAAAAAAAATCAATACCGTGCCCATGTACCATAAATATAGCAAATAAGAAATGTAATAGAAAAAATTTTTCACTCGCGATAGCACAACAACTTATGTTACCTGGGAATAAATGTGATAAAAGAGGCACGAGAATTTACCAAGTCTATCGAAGGACATAATAAAAGATCTGAATAAATGAAGAGATTTTCATAGATGGATAGACTTAATAACACAAGAACCACAATTCTCTCCAAATTAAGGTATAAATTCGACGGCATCCCAATCAGGAGCCCAACAGGATGGTTATTAAAGACCAACAAACCAATTCCCCAATTCATACGGGGGAGTAAAACTCCAGGAAGAATTGTGAAGGAAATAAGTTTACGGAGGAGAGACTTGCACATTAAAAATCAAGAAACACAAAACTGGGCCATGTTGGTTCGAGGAATTCCAGAGCCATCGAAGGCCACGGTCAGAACACAGAACAGCCCTGAAACGGAGTGACGTGCGTGTGGCAATTTGGTGATAAGTAGAGAGAGAGACGAATTAGTGAGGCGTGGGCGGATGACTGAAGATGGGGACTTCTCATCAGAAAAATATCAGCTTCTCTTCCTCACCCTATTCAGTGTAATGAGTTCCACATGGTTAAAGACACAAACGTTTTTTCAAAAGCCTTTAAAACTTCTCGAAAGAATTTTAGGATGTTATCGTTATTACCTAAGAATAAGAAATAATTTATTAGCATCGAAGAGAAGGCGCCGGACGCAAAAGATTGGTGACTGTAACTATAACAGATAAAACACTTCGGCGCACGCGCACACACACACACACCCCAAAAACGCAATGAAAAAAAAAAGGAGGAATAGTGTAAGTATATATAGCAAAGCACTCGTGTCCAGAATATGTAAATAACTTTCACCAATCAATAAGAATAAAGTAAATAATACAGGAGAAAAATTAGACAAAGAGTATGAATTTCGGTTCGTCAAAGAGGACCCCAAGTGGCAACAGCCTCGAAAGACGTCCAGCCCCCCTAAAATGCAATGAAAAAAAAAAGGAGGAATAGTTTAAGTATATATAGCAAAGCACTCGTGTCCAGAATATGTAAATAACTTTCACCAATCAATAAGAATAAAGTAAATAATACAGGAGAAAAATTAGACAAAGAGTATGAATTTCGGTTCGTCAAAGAGGACCCCAAGTGGCAACAGCCTCGAAAGACGTCCAGCCCCCCTGGACGGCAGCTCGGCGCGGCCAGCGAGGACGCAGCGTGGGTGCCCAGGTCCCAGAAGTCCCACCCGGCCCCTGAGACCCAGCAAACCCTCCTGCTACAAATCCTGTGAACACACCCCGTATTCTCCCGACGCGAAAATCACGGGCAACACAACCTACCTGGCACGTGTCATTTTTTTAAAAAAATTAACATAATCCACACCCCCACCCCATTGTATACAGGAGAAATAGAAAGAGTAATTTATGGAAAAACAATACGTCATTCTACGTGTAAACGCTTAGGCACAGCTAACCGGAAGACTCGGCGAAGGTGTCAGACGCTTTTATGGCAATGAGTAAGTCTGCATTTGAAATATTTAGCTGGACAGTGACAGTGTCTACGCTTTCCATAAAACGTTTTGAAATAAGGCCGGATAGAAACACCTGTGCGCGCGCGTAATCACGGTCATTAGCGTGAGCGCAGGCTCGTCGGGCTCATCGAGACGCGCTGAGCGGCGCCTGACGGAGGGTCGGGGCCGTGCGACCCCGTGGGGGTGACGTTTCTGGGGAACGCGCCCCTGAGCGCTCTGAGAGGGTGACGCTGCTCAGAAGCCACTGGCGACTCGGTCACCTGAAGTGGCGGAAGAGGCTGCATAAAGGTCTGAGCAGGACACAGCTCGGCCTGACCTCGGTGTCCGAGGGAGCCGCAGCTCTCGAAATGACCGAGTCGTGGAGACGGAAAACGGGTCAGCGCTGGCCGGGGGGTCGGCGAGACGGTGGGGGCATGCGGGGTGCCCCACGGCCGCCGTGGCGACGGGTCGGACGTAGCCCGATTTCGGCGGCGGTTACACGGAGAGACACGTGTGACGGGCGTCACGGAACCGCACACGTCCCGTTCCGGTATCAGGGTCTGGCGTCGACCGCGTCCTCCGTGTGCTGTCAGAAGCCGGGGGTGGGGAGGGGGACCCGGGACCTCTCTGCACCGTCTCTGCAACGTCCTGAGAATCGATGATGACTTCAAAATAAAGTTTTTAAAAATGGTTAACTGTAAAAAAATATATAGAAGGACCGGTGAACGAGCTTCGCTCAGCTCCGTGAGGCGGCTGCCCCGCAGCCCGAATGCCAGACGCGTGTGGGGCGTTGGCATCGCAGCCTGCCTGGAGGCGGGGGGACCCCGGGCCAGGGCCCGAAGTCGGGGTTTGCTCATCACTTAGCGCTTTCAGGGCCTGGCTCCCTGTGTCCTGTCCGTGACGTGGGGATGAAGTCGGTGTGACGTTCAGGGATAAAGGGTCATAAGGTGACGAACCAGCACAGAGGGGCTGTTACTGCAGCCTGGGGCCTGTTGCCAAGAGGCCGGGATCCCCTCGGACGCTGGGGCTGTGGGCGCTCCACCGGGAGCCTCGGAGACTTCTAAGACAGACGCCTGGGACATAGGACAGAGCAGGGGTCAGGAGGAGGGACGTGGGAAATGTCACCTTGCTTTCTACCACTGGGGAGGCCTCTGAAGCACCGAGGCGAGGTGACCCTGCCTCTGTTCCCTGGGCCCCTGGGAATGACGGTCATGGGTTGTGGAGAGGGGGGCATGTGACAGCCACAGTCTTTCACAGCCAGGGAGGCAAGCGGGACAGCTGGAGGCCCCTGCTGAGAGGCTCATAATTAGAAGCAAAATCAAAGAAAACACCGTCCAGTGACGGCTTCAAACTGGGCTGTTTCGAATCAGCCGACATCAGGGCTTGTCAGACGGGTGTTGATTGAAAAGAAGGTTGTGTGTGTGTTGTGTGTGTGGTGTGCGCTCCATGCGTGTGGTAGATATGGTGTGTGTGTGGTACACGTGTGCGTGTGTGTGGTGTGTGTGTGGTGTGTGCTCCATGCGTGTGGTAGATGTGTGTGTGTGGTACACGTGTGCGTGTGTGTGGTGTATGTGTGGTGTGCGCTCCATGCGTGTGGTAGATATGGTGTGTGTGTGGTACACGTGTGCGTGTGTGTGGTACATGTGGTGTGGCATGGTGTCCCAGGGGAAGATGGTGACAATGAGCTGGTGTCCAGCACCCGCCCGCTGTGGACCCCTCGGCCGAAGGATGCAGAGCTGGTCAGGGCGGGGAGCACCGTCTGGGGGAGTCTGAGTTCGGAGGGGCGGGGGGCTCCTTCTGGAAGGCAGGGGTGAGTCAGGAGGACTCGCCTCCAGGAGGCAGGCTCTGTGCTTCCCGGGGGTGGGGACGAGGCCCCAGCACAGAGTGGGAAGCAGGGGACCTTCGGTTTCCTCCCTGAAGCGATGAACAGGAGCAGGCTCTGCAGGGCAGCGGGCAGCTGCACGTCGCCAGCCTCCTGGTCTCTCTCCCGCCCACCAGCCGCTCCCTGTGGGCGCTCCTGGGCAGGGCCGGAGTGGCCCGCCACAGAGCTCCGTTCTGTCCCTGTCCAGAGCCCCTAGCCCCAGCCCCAGGACCCGAACCGGCCCTCACCCACCACCTCACCTGACCGCCCAGCAGCGAGGAGCTCGAGACAGCCCGTGACGGGCCAGCGGTCACCCTCCCAGACCCCGTGACGGGCCAGCGGTCACCCTCCCAGACCCCATCGCAGCTCCGAGACTTGCCGGAGGTGAGACAAGCACAGGGGTCTTGCCAGGCCGGGGGGCCATCTTCCCGGTGGTAGGACCCATGAGTCTCCTCGGGGCTGGGAGATAAACGTGGCCCACCAGAGCCTCCGTCCACCCTCCGGCGGCAGAGGCCTCGCCGCCCCGCGCTGGGCCCCGGCCTTGGCGTCCTGTCTGCCGGCCATGTCACCGTCCTCAGAAGCGACGCTGTGCTGGCAGGATGAGAGGCCTGGGAGGCGGCGGACGAGCCCCCCGCCGAGCCCCCTCGGTTGTCCCAGCGAGATTTCTTCATCGTTTTGCGAGTAATTAGCTGGCATCCTCATTAGCAGGCGGGCACCCCCGGACGTTTTGCGGGGGCAGCTGCGCCGGGCAGAACGCAGACGGGGTGAGTTTTAATTACAGACGAGCCCACCCGGGACCGACGCCTCGTCAGCTTTGCCGCCTGTTCACTAATTTTTCACCTCTTCTTGGAAGCGAAGAGCGAAAATGCCCGTCACTCACCTCCGCGCTCACCCGAGAGACGACGCAGGACAAGGGGAGCTTGGGCTGCGGGTGGGACGCGGCAAGCAGCCGTGCGCACGGCATGGGTGGCTGGAGACGGGACCGTGAGGAGGAAGTGGGTCAGGTCGTCGGGGAGACAGGGTGCCCGGCGTGGGGAGAGGGCGGGCGGAGCTGGGGGTGTCGCTCGGTGGTGCGTGCGTGTGCGCGTGTGCGTGTGAGTGCGTCTGTGCACGTGTGTGCGTGTGTGGACACGCTGCATTCTCTGACCCGGGCCACCGAGAACAAGCGAGGGGACGTCACAAAGCCACGCAGAGAAGCCGGCGTCACCCTGTGGTACTCGGGAGAGCTGGGAAATGCCGGTGCCCGCAGCCGGGTGCTCGCCACGCGGTTACGGACCGAGGCTGCGGGTCACCTCGCCCACCGTCATTAAGGCTGCGCCTTTACGGCAGCGTGCACAGGTATCCCACCGGGCTCAGACACGGGGTGCAGCCTGGGGACACCGCGTGCGTCATCGGGCGCGGCGGATGCGGTGCTTTATCCAGCCGTCGGCAGAACCCTAAGCGGGGCGTCTGCGTCTGGTGGAGGTCTACGCGGAAGGTCAAAGAAGTGGCTTGTTCAAGGTCATCCTGCTAACAGGTGGCGGAGAGAATTTCTTCCCGGAATTGCAGACTGACAGCCCCCGCCCCAGTCCCGTCTACAGCAGCGGTGGCCACGAGAGGAGCCACCTTGCCGTCCTCCCTTTCGTCCCCACCTAGCGTGAAAGGACAGCGCCTCCCCACACCACCAGCAGGGCGCAGAGGCTCCAGGGCAGGTGACGGGGGGTCCCCCCCTGGAGTGGGGGATCCAGGCCTCCTTACCGGGCTCCTGCGTCCTGGCGGGTCTGCCTCTCAGCCCGCCTCCATGTCGGCCACACCGTGACCCGACGTCCCCCGAGGCCTGGCTCCATCTCCAGCAGCCAGAATGGCAGCCACTCCCAGATGTGGGGTTTAAGTTCACGTTAAATTAGATACAATTAAAGAATCGGTTCCTCGGTGGCACTAGACACATGACACGTGCCCGGCAGCCCGTGGTGGCCAGTGGCTCCCACATTGGACGGCACAGACACGGAACACTGCCATCCTCCAGAAAGTTCTGTCGGGCAGAGCTGCTATACGGCAGGGTCGGTGTCCGGGTGTCGCACGCTGTCCAGACTGTCACAGCCCCCGACTCCATCACGCAGAGATGTGCGGTCGTAGGCGAGAGACAAACACGTAGGCGAAGCTCTGCCCCGAAGCTTTGCTCACGGAACAGCGGCGGACGGGGTTTGGCCCCCGGGCTGTCGGCCGATCCCGCTACAAACCAAAGTCGCTCACAGGCGCTGGAGCGTGGAAAACAGAAATGGTTGTAACACACAGATTCTAAGCTAAGTTCCGATTTCCTAGAAATTTCTCATGATTAAAACCCCGGCGCGGTGTGTCCCACGCTTTCTCTCTTGCTCCTTTGAGGGTCGCTCCGGCAAAGCGGAGGAGGTGGCGGGAAGTTGGGAGAGGGGGTCACACCAGGGGGGCAGGTCCCAGGACGGCACCCCACAGTGGGCACCCCGGGGGGCAGGCGATCGGAGGCCCCGGATGGCAGGTCTCTGGGGACTATTCCGTGGAGGTCTCAATAGGATCCTTTTACAGGTGAAGATTCTTTAAAAACGGTGGTCCTTGGAGTAAGAGCGAAGAGGAAGGCGGGCAGGAAAGTCAGCCGGCCGGACACCGCTCTCTGTGGAAATGCGGCCAGCCGCCCGCGCCCCGGCCGTCCCCTGGGGAAGGCAGGCAGGGCTGCCCTGGCGGACGCGTCGTGCGCTGCTTTGCACAGGCGGGAGTCGGCCGCGCTGGCCCCACGTGTGAACGGAGCGGCCTCGGCCCCAGCAGGAGTCCGGGCGGCAGAGGGCCACTCGGCGGGGGACCGGGGCGAACACCTTCCTTTCTAAAGCGACAGGAAGTCGGCGGCGGCTTCTGAACTGTGTGGGAAAAGACGTATGTCGGTCTATTAGGCAAAGTTACAGGAATCAAACGCCCGTAACTTGGTCAGGGAGTAGGGCCGTGGGTGGCCTGGCACCCCATCTACTATTGTGGGGAGGTCAACCCACGATGCATAAAACCGAAACCAAAAATTACAGAGAACCGGAGAAGAATCTTATTCGAAACATAAAGGCAATTACCAGACGACTCAGCGACGAAGGCTGAATCGGGTGGGGAGGGGCGGAGAGACAGGCAGAGGGCCGCTGCTTTTATTAGAAACGCTAATTGTTATTCATTGTTATCCGTTTTACAAAAGAATGGAACGCCTTGATTGGATTCCGGCTGCTTAATAGGATGAAATCAGGTGTCGCTGGCTCGCAGGAGCTGGGAGACCCAGGACCTGGTCCGCGCCCTGCACTTGGCGGCGCAGGCTTCGGGTGACCTTGGGTCTGCCCTTCCCTGGGGAGTCTCCTCTCGAGCCTGTTTTCCTGGTACATTTGTCAGCGGCCGAGGGTTGGTTCAGCGTGGCGACCTCACACCGCATCAGGAAGGCGACCTAAGCTTCTTCCATGATGATCGCAGATCAGCGACAATGGCAGGCAGGATCAGCAGAGCCAGCACCCACCACCAGCGTCGGCGGAAATCGAGGGGGCGTCGGCCAGCGCAGCCGGGGCCGCCCCTGCCTCCCGCCACTGTGGAGAGCACGCGTTCTGAAGGCCAAGCTGTTCCTCCCGAGCGATCTGCGCAGGCCCACGGCTTGTGGTCTGCGGACGCCCGTCCGGGTCCCCCAGATGGCGTGAAGCGAACGCCCACGGCCGTGCCGTGCGCCAGCCCCACCCCGAAACCCCAAATGCCCCTCGGGATAAAGCGAGGCCAGCGTGGTAGGTTCACGTCGAGGACGGCTGTGCATGTCCCACACGTCCGCGAACAGCACTAGAGAATGAATCATGTCCCCAGGGACGGCGTGTCCCGTGCTTCCTTTCGGACGAGCCAAACGGCGGGAAGGACACGTGCACACCTAGGTCGAGGCGCATTCCTGTGGCGCCGCGGGACAGAGGGCGAAGGGGCGTGGCCGCAGAAACCGGCCGAGGGGTGACCCAGGGGTGAGGGGTGACCCGGGGGCGAGGGGAGGGCGGGTCAGAGGGCGCCAGGCTCCGGGCAACTCCACCATGTAAGTGTGCACGTGCGCTTGGCGGCGCAGGCTTCGGGTGACCTTGGGTCTGCCTTTCCCTGGGGAGTCTCCTGCACCCCAGAGACGGCCGCCTGCACCAGAACTCACTAGAAACTGCGTCCTCGGATGCAAATCGCCACGGCGGAAACCCTGCGGCAGAAGACGGGCCGCAGAGACAGCGAACTCCGGCCCGGGGACAGCCGCGTGGTAGGGAAACCCAAACGCAGTCACGGCTTTAGGATCCGCGCGGGGACGGGGACAGGGACGATGACACGGGGTACGGCAGGAAACCGCGTCGCCCGGACCCCCGAGGCGCTTCCTCGCGGTCTAAAGAGCAACGATAAATATCCGAGTCCTGACTGAGGGGGCGTCTGCTGGGGAGCGCGGAGAGGAGAGGCCTAAACTTTGCCGGTGCAGAGACATTGCTCAGGAGGACGTCGGATAACGGGGAGCAGGGGCGACCATCGCAAACAGAGCTGCCGGAAGCCTTGCCGGACAGGAAAAGACCAGACGAGAAAGATCAGAGGTCGCGTTCTTCCCCTAACGAAAGCAGAGAAACTGCCGCCGGCCGGGCAGTTGTCTCTTTTTAATTTTATTTTAAAATGAATGGGTCCTCGTTCGGCGTTCTGCCGGAAAAAAACCTTTACTACGAAGGAACGGGAGGGAGGTCGGCCTGCAATTTCTCCCGTGTGAGGAGGAGATGGAGCCGGGCGTGCAGGGAGCTGAGGGAATGAATTTTTTTGGCTTAAAGATGGTTTTCCGGGGAGATGAAGGGAAAGTAACAACCCACAGATGAGGCTGGGAGAACATTCTGGAAACGCCTGGAGCCCGTGCTGGCCTGGAGCATGTCAGGGTGCGTGGACGCTGGGGCTGTGCTGTGCCCTGAGCTGAGGGACCGAGCTGAGCTCTGTGTCCAGCAGGGCAATGGCGCTGGAGGGACCGGGAGCGAACTCGCCTGCGGGGGGGCCCGGGGCGGTCGGAGGGGACAGCGGGCTCAGGGACGCAGGTGAGCAGCCAGCCCGGACGTGGAGGACACACGCCAGCAGCTCAGCGGTGTGACGAGACATCAAGGTGGGCTGAGGCCGCAGGAGGGTCGGGGGAACGCGGTGGCATGTCCAGCCTGGGCTAAGAGGGGCAGGATCCCCGCCTCGTCCCCCACCCCAGCCACGTCCAGCCTCGCACAGTCACAGGTGTGCGAGGGGACCCTGCAGGGAAAGGCACGGGCCCGGGGGCCAGTCCTCGTCCTGGCTGCTCGGTACGACTGGCCTCAGGCTGGGCGAAGGCACGTGGCTGCCTTGGCCCTGCTATGTCTGCCCCAGCTTTGCTGGCGGACGGTGACAGGCACATCCCTCAAAGCCCCAGAGTGGCTCTGTTCTCCTTCCCTGCGCGTTGGTCAGGCAGCCATGCCCGACAAAGCCGGGGACAGATGACGGCAAGACCACTGTGCTCTCCGGTCCTGGGCCACATTCTGCTTGGGGCTGAGACTCTGCAGTGACTCATGCTGGCCTGCTCCAGCACCGGGGCCAGCTGCCCCGGTCTGCAGTGGCCGGATGGGCAGAGACGCTGTGCGGAAGGCTGGTCCCTCCCTCTCTGTGGGCTGCAGAGGAGACCGAGGTGGCCGTGCGGAGCCAGTGCCGTGCAGAACGAGAGAGCGGACCTCAAAGACAAGGACTCTGGCTCCTTGAGCCAGAGCCGGGCGAGCTGGTGGCGGGCGGCGGGAGCACGCAGGTGACGGGCACGGGGTGTGCGGAGACCGGCCAGGCCGAGCACCCCAGGGGGGGCCCCTGCCGGGGAGCATGGCGCATAGTGCCGGAGGCGAGGCCAGGGGGGTCGGAGACGGCTGCGGGGCTGGGGACACGGTGAGGGACACGGCGAGGACGGGCTCCCACCCGGCAAGAGCTGGGTGTCCTGCAGGGCTGAGGTGACTGTCGAATGAGGTGCGTGAAAGACCCACCCCGGGGGTGGGGGGCTGCAGAGTCCACATGGGTGTGGCGGATGAGAGGAGCGGGGTGGGGGGCGGAGCGATGGCCTGACAGGGGCCCCGGGCGGGGGGCCCTTATCGCGGGGAGACTGGCCCCGCCAGCACGTGGGGGGGTCTCCACATGGGTCTCGGACTGATCGGTTGTGGCCACGTTTGGTGTCCAAGGGGAGGTGTCGGGCGGGCAATGGGTGCAGCAGTGGACGCCAGCAGGGGAGACCCGAGCGGTCACCCCACAGCCAGGACCGGGGACCACCTGTGAGGGCAAGAAGCTCTCTCGCCTGGGTCCTGGAGCCAGAGGAGCCAGGTCAGAGAAAGAGGGAGCAGCCACCTCACCCCCAAACCGAGTGCCACCTGAGGGCCGTCCCAACGACCAGACGGGCAGCAGGCATCACCCGGAAGTGGCCGAGCGCATGCTCGTCCCAGCCACACGGTGCTGGGGCTCCCGTGGGGACCACTCGAGCGAAGGGGTCACTCTGCGGCCCCGCGCCAGGTGCCAAACCCCCCGTGGCCCCCGCGCCGCTGTGGCTCCCGCGGCCCCACGGCTTGCACCCCTTGGCCGGGTCCCCAGGCGCCCCCTTCCGAGTGGCCGCGGGGACACCACAGGCGGGCTCGGGCAGAGGAGGGGCTCTCTGCTCCTGGACCTCTCAGCTGAGCTGGCCGCCAATTACTGTGTCCGCTTGGCTGGGTTTTCTGCTCTGTGTAGTCAACACTCCCAACCTTTCCTGGGGACCAGAGGTCACAGCTGAACCAGTTAATTTGAACCAGCCCGTCCCACGCTTAATGACTGCCCCACGGGCCCCTCTGCGGCCGGCACTCTGTCTTCATTGGAGGCTGATGGATCGGCCGCGTTTGGCTTTATTCTGTAACTCGCCTGCCTCCCGTGGGGGGCGCGGGGGGAGGGGAGCACGGTTTCCCCGGGGGAATAATTAAAGCTCTTTGGTTCTGAGCCATGGTTGGCGAGGCTGACTGACAGGGAGCCCAGCCACGCAGGCCCCGGGAGGCTCAGCACCCTCACAGCCGCCCCGGCCGTGCTGGAAGCGGTGGCTGCAGGTCCCTTCCCCCCGCGAGTCCTTGTCTGTGTCTGTGAACAGGACGCTGACCACCTCTGTCTGAGTTAGCACGAAGGGTGAGCGTCGGAGACCAGCACTCCTGCTGGCCCCCACAGGGGCCCGGGGCTGGACAGGGGGTCCCCTTGGCCACTCAAAGAAGCCATCAAGAATTATTTTTTTAGAATTATTTTAAGGTTTTAATACTGAAGAGTATTCATTAAAATATTTTAATGGCTGTAAGAATTGTTATTTCTTTAATTACTGAGGGCCAAAGGAGCCAGGCAGTCACAAGGGCATGTCCTGTCCCCTCTGTGGCCACCTGGGCTTCCGGGTAAGGTGACCGTCTCAGGATGTCCCCGGAAATGGCCCCGGCGCCTGGGCTGCAGCCAGCCCTCCTCCTGTGCCCGTGGGCCCAAGGCCTGGGAGGGGAGGGGCAGTGCCCTTTCGTCACACCGACCAAGCATGAGCGAGGAATGCGGGTTGGCTTTAGAACAGTCCGCGATGGCCCATCGCAGCCTCCGAGGCGGTCCTGTCGCACCATTTAGACCCTTTCCTTGGAAGCTCGAAGCCCCCACAGTTCCAGGGACATCACAGCAAAGGGCATTTGAAACCCTGCAGATAGATCGCGATCGCGGGGTACACTGGGCTGATCGACTTCTGTCACGAAGGGACCTCTGACCTGTTGTTTTCAGTCTGGGGCTCCGCGGGCTGCGAGCACCTGTTCGTGGTTCTGAACTTTCTCCGCACTGCGCCGCTTCCCGCCTGAGCCGATGGGCCGGGTGGTGGCGGGGCCAGCCGCAGGACGCTCCGCGAGCTGGCTGTTGGGTGACACACACCTCGTCCTCCCAGATAAGCCTCGGAGCCCTCTCCCTCCGCCCCGTTTTTGAAGCTTCCAGTCCCCAAACCTGCTGCTCATCCGTGCGTGCCACATGTCAGGTTTTCTCCCCAGAGGCGCTTGGCAGCAGGCCAGTGCCTCAGGATCATGATGAAAACCACCCAGGCTTTTCATGGCTCACTGAAGGCGTCCGGGACGGAGAAGTTAGAGCTGTCTCTGTGTGTGTCACCTGTGGAGGCCTCTCATTAGAGCTGGGTTGACAACCCACAGGTTTGGGAGCTGAGGAGGCCGGAATAGGGGGAGAGGGAGGAGCCCCATCTTTTTCTCCTGCTTTCAAGACTGAACTGTGAACAAGGAGGAGCTTGAACAGACCCTGGATTTGCCCACAGCCATGCGCTGACCTTGGCCCTGACCCCTCAGTGCAGAGCAATCCTCATCTCCTGGGGGACCCTGCCTGGTTCCCCCAATTGCCCCAACACTCACACTGCCCAGGATGGACCGGCCACAGGCCTGAGGCCCCTCATCCTGTCACCGGATCCCACCACAGTGACAGCTGCTATAAGTCGCAGGCCTGCTGGCCACCTGGCTGGCCTCGGCCTTGCTCACTTGTTAACCACTAGCTGGGTGTGATGCACAGGCAGCCAGGCTCTCAGCCAGCAGGTCCTCGTGAATAAGATGAGACGACACCACTCATGCGCGGTGGACATCGACCGCCCATGCGTCCCAGGCCCCGGGAAAGCAGGTGCTCCACGAGCGTGGCTACAAGCTCATGCCTTCGTAGAGGGAGACAGGAGAGCAGGCCACGTGCACAGTGCGTGAGGCTCAGTGCGTCCTGGCGGTAGGCGGCCCCCCTGTCAGATCTCCTGCTGGCCAGCTTGTCTCCCGGAGCTGCTCTCATCGTCCAGACCCAGAGCCAAGCTCCAGAGGCCTCCGTGGGGGCTCGGCCAGCGTCCGGTGAGGGCGGTCGAGCGAGCGAAGGAAGTTGGTGGTCAGAGGGCGGTGTGGAGGCCGGGGCCTGAGTTGCCCGGCTCAGCCCCTGGACCCGGCCCTGAAGTGCCAGCTCTCACGTGGCGTCCGGATGCAAGTGTCACAGGGCTCTCGTGGGCGGTGGGGAGCAGCTGGCACACAGCTGGGCCTGGCCATGCAGGCCGGTCATGCCCGCTGACTGGGGACAAGAAAAGCGAGGGGTCCGGGCTCCACAAGCGTCACCCGGCCCCAGGATCCTCACGTCCTGACTCCCTGGCTCGGCCTGACCCTTCCCTCTGCCCTGTCATCAGTCTCCTTCCCCAGAGACTTTCACCTCGTCCTCGATGACCTTGGGGCGTCCTGTGCACTGTGGGACGTGGGGCAGCACCCCAGCCTCCGCCTGCTGCATGTCTGTAGCACCCTCCCCTGGATGTGACAACCAGAGTGTCTCCAGACCCTGCACCTCTTGCCCTGGGGGCTCAGGCATGCGGCTGGGAGCCCCCATCCATCTAGCCGTGATCGCCGTGGTGCTGGCAGGCGTTCTGCAGGTGTCTGGGCACGCTCTGAGCTGGCAGAGCTGGGCGCGGTGTCCCCACCTGCTAACGACGCTGAGAGCAACCACGTCATGGGCTCTACATGCGTCGATTCACGTAACCCTCACGGCAGAAGCTGAAGGCTCACAGCAGCGACTCTGACACCCGTCAGTTTTAACCATCGAGCCCACAGGCCTCACCCCCGAGATTCCAATGTGTCTGGTCTGGGAAGGGCCCAGGAGACCCCACTGCAGGGCTCAGAAGCCCTCTCTGAGCCCCACACGGGTTGGGGTACGGGGGAGGCAAGGGCTCATCCTAACGCCCCGCTCACTCCCTCCCTAACGCCCCGCCCACGCCTCCTGCCCGCCCCTCCCTAACGCCCCGCCCACGGCTCCGCCCCCCTAACGCCCCGCTCCGCCCCCCACACACTGTTCTTTTCACTCCGCAGATGCTCAGAACCTCACACCCTTCACATGGACGCGTCTGAGACGCGTTCCCACGTGGTCCCGCGTTCGTCGTGCTGCTCGTGAAGGGGGAGACGCGACCCCCGCCAATCGCGGCTTCTGTGAAACTGGGGCATCGCCGTTGAAACCAGCCCGTTATCGATCGCACACTCGACAGGCCCGTGTCCACGGCCTGTCACGCGGCACTGACGTCTCCGCGTTGTTTTTCAGCCGGTAATTCCTTAAAGACGGAGACAATAGTCATTTAATATCGTTTGCTCAAATGAACAGTTCCCCGAGCAAATAATAATCATAAAAAAAGTCCCCGAGAAGCCAATTAGATGCTGCGGCTCGTACCGGGCAGGGGCCTTTTTAATCGCCGCCGTTTTTACGAGTGCAGCTGTGTCACCCAGATGAAGCCTCAGCGCCTTTGCCGCGGAATCGGACGCAAGCGCAGGCGGCTGCACGGGGGGCCACCCAGCTTGGGGACCCGATGGGACGCTTCAGACACGCGGCAGTGGTGGAGGGGTTTTTCCAAAGGGAATGGCGGGCAGGGGTGGGGTGGGGGGCGGGGGGAAGCCAAGACCTTCCGGGGTTGAGAAATGGGACCGAGCCCAGGTTCCCCAGAGGCGGGGACGCCGTGCCTGACCTGTCCGCAAGGACCGCGGGGACTTTCGGGCGGGGACTGCCTCCCTCGGGCCCACGGGCCGAGCTTCCGACTCCGGGCTTCTCGACTCGGGGTACGCGCGCCCTTTGGGGGCCTCGATACCTCCAGTCTCCGTCTTTCCAGAAAGCGCCCATATGCACAGGGTTCGCGGGCAGATCCAGGGCCCAGGGAGCCCAGTCGCGGTCACGCGCATTGTGACGCGGGGCCCCCACCCCCCCGGTTCTGCCCCCGGCTGCCGCTCCTGCTCCCTTGTTGGCTTCTCTGAGACCAGAGTCACTTGCAGGCTAAGAGCCCTTGGAATACAGGTCCAAGCACTGAAAGAACTCGATCTCCTTCCCCCGGCCCCGTCAGGTCACCGACGGTGACGCAATGGCTCACGCCTTGCCTTTTTCCTTTAATCTCATCCAAATGTGGGGAAATATATATACGATTTTGTTGTCTTTATTTTTTAACGACCTCCCATGCTCCTCCCCCTGAATCACCTGCCACAGCCGTTGCTCCCGGTCAACCCCTCCGTGTCACGGCCGTTTCACGGCTGCGTGGCAGCTCCGAGTGCCAGTCCCCACACACCTTCCCGCCCGCCGTGCTCCCTGAGGGAGGGGTGGGGCCTTGCCCAGCGCAGACGGCCGCCAACGCGCGTGCACAGGCACACGCACACACACGTGCACGCATGTACACACGCATGCTCACGTGCACACGCACCGTGCATTCTGGGAGGACCGCTTTGGGGCTCTGAGCCCGTCTCAGCCTCACCTGCCCTCCAGCCATATGGCGAGTTTTCCTGTGCCCGTCGGAGAGCTCTGAGCTGGCAGGACGCGAGGTAAAGGACAGAACTGAACGGGGCCTGGCAGGGAGCCGGGGCGGGGCGTTTGCCCCCTGTGCACTGCAGTCTCTGCGTGAGCCCGCGGGGGCTCTGTACCGCAGCACCGCAGACAGGGCCAGACAACAGAAACGTATTTCTCACAGTCTGGAGGCCGGAAGTTCAAGATCAAAACTTCAGCAGGCGGTTCCGTCTGAGTCCTCTCATTTGGCATGGCACGGCCGTCTCCTCCCGTGTCCCCAGGGCCGTCCCTCTGCGCATGTCTGTGTCCTGATCGCCTCTTCCTGAGAGGATGCCAGGCAGACTGGGTAAGGACTCCGCCTGACCCCTACCTAACCTTCATCACCTCTGTCAAGGCCCCGTGTCCAACCACCGTCACCTCTGAGGTGCTGGGGTTAGGGCTTCAGGACATGAAGTTGGGGGGATGTAGCTCAGTCTCCAAGAGTCTCTGTGCTTGGATGGACCCTGTGGACATGAAGGTGGCCTGGTGAGTGGCCGGGCACCTTCCCAGTGGGACACAGCAGCCAAAGCGCAGGACGAGACAAACGAGTACCCCGTACCTCCTTTGCCACAAAGATCCTGAGAGGCATTGAGTCCACGCGGGGACCCCTGGCTCAGAAGCCGGGCCGTGACGGGGTGCTGGGAGCAGGGCTTGTCTCTTCTCTATTTTCCTTTCTTTCCTGATGGTGCAAACCAGCCACCCCTTGGAGGGGGGCCCGGGATTCGCCCGCCTTCTCCAGCCTGCCTGCCTGGGAAACATGGGGGCCCCCTCTGCAGCTGTCAGACACACCACAGCCGCCTTCACAGCAGACAGCCCGGTGCTCAGGATCCCGTTACTGCCGTCACTGCTTCTGGGGTGTCACCCGAGCAAAACTTAACAGCCCACAGCCCTCCAGGCTCTGCCGGCATGCGCGCTCTCACTCCTAGGGGACACCCAAAGGTATCTGTCCTCCACCCCACCGCCCACAGGGGGGGGCAGGTGCTCTCCAGGCCTGAGGCCCGGCCCCGTGAAGACGGTCCAGCCATCTCGGGGTGGGGGGCCAGCAAGGCGCAGTGTGAGCACTCCTGGGTGTCAGGGTGTGCATGTGGCTGGGAGCTCAGAGGCACCGTCCCAGGGGTCCAGAGCTTGTGCCCCCAGGGGACTTCTGTGCTTGCTCGTGTCCCATCTCTGCCCACATGTAGACAAGTGCACACACACACACACACACGATCGTGCACGCACGGGCACACACCTGCACCCGTGCAAACGCACACACTCTCTTCCTCAGACCACGACCTCCCCCTGAGGCTCACATCTTCACGTCGCCCAGGGTGCTCCTGATAGTCAGACCCAGGCTCACGCTCGGGAGGGCCCTGGCCCCCCAGGACCTGCTTCCAGCTGCCGACAGGACCTCTCCAGGAGTCCCCACTGCTGGGCCGGGTCCCGGGATTCCCGCCAGCGCCGCACTCCTGGACCGCAGCCGCGCCTGCGCGTACGCGGCCTCCCGCGGGCGCGCACGGTGCCGGG
>NW_006436294.1:6536620-6550784 GCF_000325575.1 Pteropus alecto
TGGGCGGGGGCGTGGCTTGGACCCCGCACGCCTGCACCGAGGCTGGCATCTCCGCCTCTCGGGCCATTTATCTCCCTAGAAACAGGGCAGCAATATGCTTTCACAGGAAGAGCAGGTGTGCGCTCGCCACGAGGTGCTGTGCACAGATCAGGGCTCGTAACTGACGCCGCCACCCCCCATACACGTCCCTGCTCCACCAGGCCCCGCCCACCCTGCCTCCAGCAACCTTGGAAGAGCCATCTCAACAGATGGCAAGGGGGGGGCCCGAGCAGCCGGCGAGAGCCAGGCCTGGCCTGAAGCCATCTGTCCTGCTTTAAGCGCCTCCCCACTGGCCACGCGTTCCGACGTGCAGCCACATCAGCATTTTGCAAAATGCCAGCTCCAAGCAGGGGACCCTTGTGAGCTGTCATTGTTGACAACCATCGGATTTTGACATATTCTGGCTAGTGCAGCTTCATTTGCATGCAGACGTCCGAGGCCAAATGGACCACCCATGGTGGCGATGTTGGCAGCACGTAGGTCAAAGTGGCCGATTGCAATCTGAGGGCCCTCGGCAGAAGGAAGTGGGTGGGGCGAGGTGGTTAGCTCCGCCCAGCGCACATCCGGTGTTGACCATTGGTGGGGGAGACAGAATGGCAGAATCCAGGAAACATTCAACTAGTGTCAGGTGTCACCGACCCGGCTGGGTGTCATGTTGAATTCCGAGCAGAAACTCTCCGTGATGTTTCTTGAACCGATGGCTGTGCCTGCGAAGCCTTCTGTAGGCCCGGCCTCCACCCACGACCTGGCTCTGGCTCTCTGGAGAGTTCTCTGGGAATGCAAAGCCTGGCAGCACCAGGCGGAAGCAAAGCCAGGCGTAGGGTTGGCCTGCCAAGGACCCCAAGCCGGCCTCGCTTGGGGAGGAAAGCCTTGGACGCGCGGGGGCCTGGCTCGGGCGTCCTGGCGAGTGAGAAGACCCCACTGCTGGGCAGGACGCAGCTTGGAGACCAGGCAGTGGCAGCGTGGAAGGCGGTGTGCAGGGGCTTGATGAGCCGGAATGGCCCATGTGGCGAGGGGGCAGGCAGGTGACAGACAGGTGCCCCGACCAGCCCGCTGAGGTGCGGCGCTGCCAGGATCCCAGCAGAGCACGGTGAAGAAACGGAGGCCGAACTCCTCTCGCTGGGACGGCACGGCTGGGAGTGGGGCTCAGGGACACAGAGCGGGTGGCAGGGGATGGGCCTTCTGACCTCCAGGGTGCGGCTGGGTCGGGGAGGGGCTCCTGAGACCGCCGCTGGCCCTGACTAGGGAACAGGAAGCTGAGGGCAGGGGGCGGTTGACCCAGATCTGGGTTGAGAGACCAAGGACGGGCTGTGGGCAGACCAGGGAGCCACGTCTCCCCCAAAACCCAATAAAGACTCTCCTTCCCAGGGGACCAGGCTCCCCTGGGGGTCCCAGGCCAGGACCTGCTCTGACGTTGGTTTGGAAAGCTTGCTGGTCCAAGCCTTCTGTCCCTTCTGCTGTGCTCCTGCTGGACGGTCGCCAGCATGCCTCGTCCTCGGCCACAGCGAACGATGCCCCGTGCAACTGTGACACCCTTGGGGTGACACGGGACGGAACCGCCAGTTGCAGCTGACGTGTGGTTTTACCGAGAACGCACATATTGGCCTACGGGCTCCGCCTGCAGTTGTCCCCCTGTACCCCACCAGGCTCTGCGCACCCCGCTCCCCCGGCAGCATCTGTTGTCAACTGACTTTGTCATTCCGATGGCTGCCAGGTGGCATCCCAGCAGAGCGATGTGCTTTTCCGGATGGGTGACGTGAGCTGCTGGTTTTCGGCTGGTTTTCTTGTGTTTCGCATCTCGCTCCTCAGGCTCTGGAGCTCGTGGGCCGCAGGCGTGTGTCTCCCCCTCCCCCGCCTGCTCCTGGGCCTCGCCTGCCCTCCGCTGGGAGAAGCAGCTCATCTGGACGGGACGGTCCAAGCCGCCTCTCCCTCACCGCTTCTGCTCGCGGGGTCTTGACGAAAAAGCCCTTCCCGCCACCCCAGCGTCACGGCGACTTTCTCCTGCATTTTTAAATTTAACTTCATCATTTTACTTCCTCGTCTGTGTAGTGAGTCCGTCGGGTTAGTGTAGCCGTCGTGCTGGGAAATGGGAAACACACTGTCACGATTTCTCACATTACTAGATAATGACCCTCCCCTTCCCCCGGGACTCCCGATCACGCGTCAGCCTCTCACACACTCGGGGGTCTCCCTCGCAGGCGCGCCCTCCGCCCACTGCCGTCTGCCCCCGGCAGGCCCCGCTCCGCACCGCGGCTCCGCACCCCAAAGTCTAGGCAGCGAGCCCCACTCCGCACCCAAAACTTCGCTCCCCTCTTTCAGAATGTTCTAAGCTACGCATAGGGTTTTCTTCTGGACGCAATTCAGAATCAGTTTTTCACGTTCCGAAACTCGCTATTGAGAGTTTGATCTGATAATGTATCGAACTCGTAAATTCGTTTAGGAAAAGCCGGCAGCGTTGCAGTGCTGGCTCATCCCGCTCAGGCGCGCGGCTGCATCAGCCCGCAGTTGCCATAGTGACTGTGCATCACAAGCAGCCTCAAAGCCGACGTGGGTCACCTGGGCTCTGCCAGGCTCATCCTGCCTGGGTGGCACAGCCCGTGGCTGTCAAATGGGTGTGAGCTGCTTCCTGAGTCTCCCGCTTTTCTGTGGGCCAGGGAGCCAGCCTGGGCAGCTTCTATCTGCGGCTGGTAGGAGAGGATGGAGAATCGTGGGCACACGGCCCTGGCTCTGATGGCCTCAGCTCGGCGCGCACACCCCTGCTCGGCCCGCCTCCCACTGCCGAGAAGCCGGCGACCATGGTGGGGGGAGGTGCCAGGGCCAGCCGCAGAGGGCAGCATGCCTAATACTGGTCCAGGCACCCCAGGCTTGAAAGCGCGCCCGTCTCGCCCGAAGGTCGGTCTCCTTCCTCATCCAAGGTGTGTTTTCACGTTATTTGTAAGAGTTGCATGCGCTTCTCCGAGAGTCTGCGGCACACTCGTCGGGGGGATTCCTGCCTTCTGGACCTGCTGCAGCTCCCGCCGCCACCTCCCCCTGCTGGCGGCAGGCGCCTGGCGAGAGGAAGCCCCCCACCCGCCAGCTCCCGTCCCTCCTTCGCCCACACAGGGGAGATGAAGCCAGGGCCTCTGCCACACTCCATCAGCTCCGGGGCTGTTTTTAGAAACACGATGTGAACAGATTAGAGTGGGGTTTGGATCTGCGGGAAGCTGGGTCCTGGAGCCAGGCCACGCCATCCCAGGGTCCACGCTGCCGCTCTGCCACTGCCCTGCTGCACGGCCAGCAGGTCTCGAATGACCTCTGTGCCTCCAGCTTCCCAAATCCATGGCGTTCTGTGACTCTACGGCACAGCTGAAGACGAGTCCCAGGCTGGAGAGAGACCCGTGTGCGGGGCGGGGGAGGGGCGGTGTGTGGCTATAAATTCGGGGGCGGGAGGCGGTGGGGGCGGCGGGAATGCTCAGTGCATTGGAGCGCTGAAGACAGCGATGCGGCGGGGAAGAGCGCGGGGTCCTGCGTGGCCAGAAACGTCACTGTCGGGACCTGTGGCTGGAAGACGCGGGAAGACAGACCCGCTCCATCCCAGGAGGCCGTTCGTTCCGGGTTCGAGCTTTGCGGGAACGACGTGGGCGGGCCTAGGGCCACGGTGGGGCTGGGGGCCTGGCGGGGACGCGGGCTTGGCGACGTGGAGCGTCCCCCTGCGATGACACGCGCCTTCTGCGTGTTTCCTCTTTCATCTCAGCCCTGGGAGGCATCCTGGCCGCCTTACCTGGAGCGCCTCCCGGGTCTGTGCCCGAGCGTCCGACGCCGGAGTCAGTGTGACGCGTCCTGCGCTCCCGACACCTGTTGGCCTGGAAGTGGCTCCTGGTTCTCGTGCTGCAGACGGACGCCTGGGGCGTCAGCTTGAAGTGGGGGTTGCAGGTGGCAGAGGCGAAATGCTCTCCGCAGTTTAATGCTGCGTGCTGGGACCCAGGCTTGTCCTCCGGGGACTCGAGACAGAGGAGGAGCCGCAGGCCGCACACCTGGCCGGCACACCTGGCGGACACTGGGCGTGCTTTCCAGGATCAGAGGGGTCAGCGGAGGCGGAGCGGGAGGACGAGGCGCTCTCCCTGAGAGGCCCCCACGCGGGTCCCCGTGTCCTGGGCACCGTCTTGGTCCTACTGGTCCAAGCTGCAAAGCCCTTCCCACGCTTCACCACAAGGCCGGCTCCCCACTACACGCACACACGCGCGCACACAGACACACACGCACACACACGCACACACACGCAGCCATGCTGGGGTCTTCCCCGCCACAGCCGGTCCTGTTTCCACGGGAACCGCATCTCTCCGGGAGGAATTGGGACACCTTCTTCTTGTCTGCGCATCACCGCACAGAGAAGGTGTCCGTCAAGTGTCGTCGCCATGGACACGCACGCACACTCTGCAGAACCGCACAGAGCACCTCCTCCACGCCGGGCCCCCAGCCCAGGACACGCGGGGCCGGGCAGAACCCAGGGACAGTCGTACGAAATAGACAGTCCTAGAAAGCGGCGTGCCACGCAGGTCCCGGGGGAGAGCGCGTCCCCGCCCCCCGCCCCCCGCCGGGCTGTGAGAGCCGCGCAGCAAAGCGACGCCCCTGTGCTTTACTCATGATCCTCTGTGCCTCTCGGTCATCGCGATGAATAGTTGAGACGGGGCCTGCTGGTCTCCATTAAGTGTCAAACGAACTGGGACCGAGAGCGGCTGGGTGACTTTTGCAGAGCCCTGCGGGTTAGAACTGGAAGTCAAACTCAGGCCTGTCTGACTTTCAAACTAGCACCTGTTGGCCATGGACGATTCTAGAAGGACAGAGCTATCACGTGGTATAAAAGGCACTGCCTGGGGTATCTTGTGCGTGTTCACCTACCTTCGAAGGGAAAGCCGCGGCGTGAGAACTTGCGTCTCCTCGAAACCACCTCTACTTCCAGAGCAGGTTACGCCTGAGTTTGGAGAGACCGGGGTGCTCGCATGCAAGGGGCCTCCTTACCTTCTCGGGAGAAGTCAGTCCAGCGAAACGGAACTCACGTGGCCCATGTTGGCTGTGACAGAGCTCGCCTACCATTTATTCGAGACTCTTGAACACGTGTGTGGTCCGTCCCCAGGGCAAAACGCTGCAAAACACTTCCTCATTTTCTCCGGACTCGTACATGCAGCCTGGATAAATACGACCCCAAACGATTTTTACTGAAATTATCCAAGTAATCGCTTTTGTAAGAATATAAACTGTAATCTATACAAACTCTCCGTGAAGCGTCCCACCGGGAGTTCTGAATTCAAAAGGAAATGATCGTAAATGGAAGCACAGTAACCGAGGAAGGGAAATAAAAAGCTAAGGAAAAGATAAATATGTGGGTGATGCAAATGCGCGAAATAAAAATACACGGGAACTGTGGTATCCGATTAACCCTTACGCTGGATCGGTGACAACTATAAATCCTGGAGAAAGTATAAAAACAACTTTTATTTACATAAATAAAGTGGATACCCCCAAAAATAGTTGCATTTCTAAACTCAAAAAAAGAAATACTCTGAAAACAAATAATTCCATTTGCAATAGCATCGAAAAGAATAAAATATTTAGGAATTACTTAATCAAGGAGATGAAAGACAGAGTAAAAACTACAAAACATTGCTGAAACAAATTAAAGAAAATGTAAATAGATCGAAACACATCCACGTTCATGGATTGCAAAATAGTTGCATTTCTAAACTCAGAAAAAGAAATACTCTGAAAACAAATAATTCCATTTACAATAGCATCGAAAAGAATAAAATATTTAGGAATTACTTAATCAAGGAGATGAAAGACAGAGTAAAAACTACAAAACATTGCTGAAACAAATTAAAGAAAATGTAAATAGATCGAAACACATCCACATTCATGGATTGGCAGACTTAATAATGTTAAGATGTCAGCATTACCCAAAGTGACCTGCAGATTCGGCGCAGCCCCTAGCAAAACCCTAATGATTCTTTTTGCCGAAATAGAAAAACGCATCCTATAATTCATATGCAATCTCGAGAAACCCCTAATAGTCCAAGGGATCTTGAAAAATAAGAACGACACTGAAGGACTCACATTTCCTGGTTTCAGAACCACTACCAAGCTGCAGTAATCAAAACAGGGCGGTTGGCACAGGGACAGACATGAAGACCGAAGGGCTAGATCGATGACAATGACAAATTCTGGAGAAGATATAAAAACAAGGGTTGGAAGGCAGTGGAGAGGGACCCCACGCGGGCTTTTGGATGAGATGCAACCCCTGAGATAAGGGAGTAAATTTGGGCCAGCGCTGCACCCATCTGGCTTTGCTCCTGAGGGCGCCCCCAGCCCACAGGGCACGAGCAGTCTTTCCGGGCTGGGGGTCAGACGTCCAACTGTGGGACTGCCAAGGAGGCTGGACATTGGAGAAAACCCCAGATGGGTGGAGGTCACAGGGAAGATACCCCAGATCGCATCCGAACTCCCATCACACCCCCGGCCCTCTCCGAGGCTGCGTGCGCACAGGACAAGTCTCGAAGGAGCCTCACCGAAGAGGCAGCTGGTGGGCTGAGCAGAGAACTCGGCCGTGCCCAGTGCTGGAGAAGCACGGCGAGGAATTCGACCGCACCGAGTCAGAGGGCTGGATGAGCACCGCGGGTGTGCGATGGCGACCTCAGAGGGGGTGACGATTAGGGACCTTCAGACTGAGACCAACGGGAAATCGAATAGGCTTTCGTCACGTAACCTACAGGACTGCAGGACCAAGATGATAGATCGGTAACTTAATTACCTTCCGGAACGAATTTAACACTCTTAAGAAAGACGACAGAACCCAGAGACTCTACGACTCATCATCCAAAATGTCGCTTGTATAAACAAGTCCCCCCCGGGGCCGGGGCTGTAATGCACAGCTCGGGGTTATGCTGAACAACGCCGCACAATACCCTCAAAGTGGCTAAGAGACTAGATGTTAACTGTTGCCACCACAGACAAGAAATGGTAATTATGTGACGTGATGGAGGTGTTAGCTAAGGCCCCAGTGGTTACCATAACGCAATAAATCAATGTATCAGATCGACACGCCTTAAACTTACACAATGTTACATGTCGATGATATTTCAATTAAAGAAACAAAAACGAAAGTTATAAGACATGGGCTGAAGCCAGAATCTTTCATAGAAAGTCAAAAGGAAAAAAATAGTTCATAGAAATAAATACAGACATGCTCTGTGTGTCGAAATTCTAAGAAAGGGGCTCTCAAACACCTCTGGTAACTATGCTAAAATATCTGTAGGTTAAAATGTATATAACGAGTGGAGAGGTAGGGGATTTTAAAAAGAGTTATCAAAACTGGAAATGCAAATGGCAAAATTCATTCAACCCTACACTAGGAAAGATCATTAAACTTGAAGACAGGGTATGAGAGTTCGAATAAACGAAGCATGGAGAAAAAAAGTTGAAAAAAAATGAACCTGTGGGACAATATTAAGCGATCCAGCCTATGTGCGACCGAGAATGAGGGAGAAAAAATATTGAAATCTTATCACCTGAAATTTTCTGTGATTAAAACATCAGTCTACCAATCTAAGAAACTCAGTAAAACTGTGCAAAATAAATACAAAACACAATTAGACGCGTCATAGGCAAACTGCTAGACATCCTCGCTGAAGAGGAAATCTTAAAGGCATCCAGAGGGAGAGAAAGGACATTACAGACAGAGACAAAGATAAAAATAACAGCTGATTTTTCACCAGAAGCAGTGAGGCCAGACAGCGGAGTGCCATCTTTAAATGTCAACCTAAAATTCTATAAGCAGCAAAAACGCTTTCAGAGTTGAGGGTTAAATAAAGATACTTCCACATAAATGAAAACCGAGAGAATTCATCAACATACTCCCACATTGGAACAAAAAGTCCCCCAGCTACAGCGAAGAAGAGACAGCACTGGAAATGCAGGCACGTGGGGCCGTAGATGACTTTTTCCTTAAATTCTTGAAAAGTCAGTTGACAAAATAAGCAAAAGAGATGACGGAATTGGAATATCACCCTTTGCAATTCCAAATGAATGAGTAGATACAGGCATTAAAAATCTGTGGCTTTTCTCAGGACAAAAAGAGATACAATCAGGAATTATGTACCTCCCGCTGCCCGGCAGACACCAAATAGCATTCTCAGAAGGGGACTGAGCCCGCGTGTGACCCGGCCCGGGATCCAGCAGCCAGCACGCAGGACGCGCAGCCGAGAGGCACGCCGAGAATGCTATCAGCAAGACCCAGATTCTGGGGAAGCCTGGAAGTCAAAGGCGCCAGGCCTCCCCGCAGACAATGGCGAGGATCGGAAAAAAAGGGGAGGCACTTATGGGATAAAAGATACTTAAAGGATGTGTCGCGTTTTAAAAATTGGGCAAGGCTGAGCCGCAAAGTCCGGGGATTCATCTTCGGATGATAAAACTTTTTTAAAAAATGTAATTACTGTGAAAATCAGAAATAGTGGTTATTCGTGGGGGTAGGGAGGGGCGTGGGGAAGATTCGATTGAGCCGACGCTCGGGGCCAGGGCGACCGAGGCGGGGGACCGAGTTCTCCTTCTTACACAGTGACAGTCACCAAGGTATTCACCTCGGAATCCATCGGAGATCATACGTTTGTTTTATGTGGTTTTCTGTATCTGTGTTTTATTTTATAATAAGAAACTTACTAAAAAGTATTGATACGCTAAAGCAAAAATACTGACGATTTAGTATGGGGTTTAAAGCATAAGTCAAAGTAAAATGACCGCCCCTGCCTGCAGGGGGCGCCCCCTCTCCCGCCCCACTGCTCAAGGCCAAGGGGAAGCTGGCCCCTGAAACGGAGAGAGTGATTCCTGGGCAGGTGCATGGGGCAGGTGCATGGGGCAGGTGCATGGGGCAGGTGCGGTTGGGCGTATTTCCTGTTCCGACGGTGAGACCTGTGATTCATAAGTGTCCGCGGGTGTTCAGAAAGCCTTGCCTGGGAGCCAAGAGGAGTTATCATCAGACTAAGTGAGGCTCCGACCCAGCCCGACCAAGCTCAGAAGGAGTCAGGCTTGGAGAAAACCGCTTCATGCAGCTCAGTTAGATCCGAGAGCCGAGCTTAAAAACGTTCATAGCAACACAAAAGCATCCAGCACTCAACCAGACAAAACTCGCAGCGTCTGGTCAAAGGTCAGGCAGGCAAAGAAGTGAGAAAACATGCTGATGAGGAACATCACTCAATGGGGAACGGCGTAGAACAGACACGGATTGTAGCGCAAATGGGCGAGGACATGGAAATGGCTCTTACAACTATATTCACGCGTTCGAGCAGATTGAGGAGAGATCGAACTTATCGAGTCACGACGCAGAGGATACGCAGGACCCAAACCGAACCTCCAGGGATGTGGAGAAACACGGAAAACAGCACCAAAATGGTGGGACAATTACGAGACAAACGGGAGGTAGCGTTGAACCGGATGTTATCGGAAATTCCTTTACATGTAGATGTTCTCAATACCCCAGTTAGAAAGTAGAGATGTTCACATTGGACAGAGGAATCAAGACCCAACTCTACGCAGCCTACGGAAAGCCCAGTCTTAATATAAACACACAGACAGGATCAAAGCGAAATGATGAGAACGGCACAGCACGCCAGCGCCGGAGCAGCTATGACGGTATCGGGCAAAGGAGATTTCGGAGCCACGATGTTACCAGGGATTTGAAAAAAGTTCATTTCCCACGGTAAAGAGGTCAGCCCGTCCAGAGGACACGAAAACCCTAAACTTCGATGCACTTACTAACCAAGATTCAGAATGCGTGAAGCAAAAACGGATAGAAACACTGGGAAAACAGACAAACCCACGTACGGAGTGAGATTTAAACACCTGCCTTTCAGGAACCGATGGACCAGACGGCTCTAACGGCACCGGCAACCACTTTGACCGGACTGGCATTTAGAAAGCACGTTTCCTTCAAGTGCTCGTGGACCGTTTACCAAGGTGGGTCATATTCTGGGCAGTTGAAACATGATGTCGAGACATTCAAAAGGATTTGGGTCGTATAAAGTACATTCTGTGACCACCATGGACTTAAGTTAGAAATCAGTAGTAAAGAGACTTCTGGAAAGTCCCCCAAAGAGTCGGAAAGTCAATAACACGCTGGAAAATGACCACGCGTCAACAAAGGAACCCAACGGGAGGCGAGAAAGCATTTCGAGCTGAGTGGAGATCGAAACCGAGTACATCAGGATGGATCGAAGAAGAGCCAGAGACACAGAAGTTAAGCAGAGGCGAGGGAACAATCGGGTGAGGGAAGGAGTCGGTGACGCAGAGAGCAGAGAGGCGGGAGAGAAACCGACGAAGCCAAAGTCGTTCGCTTGTTTTTTCTTTAGATCATTAAAATTGGTAAACGTCCAACCAGGCCGATTAGGAAAAAAGAGAGAAGACGTAAGTTATTAATCTCAAAATGAGAAAGAACACCGTTACCGATTAAACAGACATTGAAAGAACAATGAGGAAATATTCTGAACTTTATTTCGATACATTTGACCACTTAGATGAAATTCACGGATTCTCTAAATACACAAGCAACCAAAGTTCTCCGAAGAGGAAATGACTAACTGGCACATAACCCTTTCTCTGTTCGAAGGAGATGGATTTGTGGCTGAAAACTTTTCCACAAGGAAAACTCGTGATTTTGGACAAAGCGCCACCACGCCGCGGTGGGGAATGATAGTTCTTTCATTTCGGTGTCGGGTCCATTGTGTATCCACATGGGGAAAAAAAAGAGCTGACCTTCACCTCGTGTCATTTCAAAGTTGTTTAAAAACCACATCGAAACACTAGTTCCAGTAAATTTTAGATCAAAAAGTGAAAAGTAAAACAATAAAGCTTCTAAAGGCACCTTTGCTTACCTCCGTGACCTTGAGGTATGAACCATGAAGGAAAAGATTGACACGTTGCCTTTTATTAGAATTGAGGATTTATATCCATGAAAAGACTCACATCCAGAATGTACTTAAAAGAGAACTCCTATAAATCAACAGGAAAAACACAAATCACCCTTTTTTCATGGCAAATACCTTGAACGAGAGTTTCGTGAGGATAATATCGAATCGGACAGTAGAGAAATGCGCTCATTAGTCATAAAAAAATGTCCATTAAAATCCCCAAAACAGTCCCATTACACAAAATGGCTGAATTTTTAAGTCAGAAGTCGTGAACGCTGGCAAAGACGTGAAGCAGTTGAAACCGCCCCGCCAGTGGGGTGTCCGCTGGTCCGGCCCCTCCGAGGCACTGTTTTCGGGGGTCTCGGGAGCTGACCACGCCCCCCGAGGTCCACTAACTGCCCTCCCCGCCAGCTCCCAGCACAAACGACCGCAGTGACCTGAAGACGCGCGCGCGAAGGCGTGTAGCAGTTCGCATCCTCGTACCTGATGGCGAGAAAGGGTTATCCTGCCCGTCACCAACGGGTGAATGAATCTTCCCAAGTCGCACGTGAGTCATAGGGCGGTAACAGGGCGCTCGCCGCCCCTCGCGGTGCCGTGGGCGCCGCGCGCGCGTCGTGCCGGGAGGGAGAAGCCGGACGCCCAAGAGCGCGGAGCATGCGCTGCGCCTTCTGCGAGGTCGCCATGCAGCGCACGTGGGGTCGGAAGCGACAATGGCGTTTGCCCTTGAAGACGGTGATGGGGCGGGGCGGGGCTTCCGGAGGCCCGCGAGGCTCCGTGTGTCCGCCTGGCCGACTTTACGCCCTGGTCTCGGCCACCTGTCCCCTCGTGATTCACGCTTTCCTGTTTCCTCGCCTGCGAAATGAGGCTGCCGAGCTGGGACGTAGCAGGCGGAGCTGCCGCATGTGTCTGCAGCTGGTCCCCTCGGGAGTACTGGTCTGGTTCCCTCGGGAGTACCGGTCTGGTCCCCTCGGGAGTACCGGTCTGCGATGCGGGCCCGGGGAGGGAACGTCCTCGCAGGCTGCGGGAAGAGTCTGAGAAATAGTGGCCTGTGAGGATGGCGACAACCTGGGGCATCTCACGTCAGGTCAGTGGGGGCTTGCTGGCTCCCTCCTGTCCGCCCGCCTCCAGTCACCTAAACCAGATCCCCCCGCAAGAGTGTCAAAGACTCACGCGTGAAGCCCAGCCCCGGTCAACCCCGTCCCCACTTCCCAGGGACAAAGCCGCCGCCCAGAGGGGTCAGGCACCCTTCAGGCATCCTCATGGGTTTGGAACGGCATGGGTCAGGCCTCTCCTCCTCCCCTCTGGACTTACACTCCCAGCCCACCCAGAGCTTGGGAGTCACCTGTGGGGTCCTGCTTCCGTGGTTAGATACAAATGCCTCGTGTCCTATGGCTGAGCGCGGTGCCCACCACCACGAGGCCCTCACATGCGCTGGGGGTGGAGGGAGGGGGGAGGCGCGCTCACGGTTGCAAGGACAAACCGGACCACGCAAGCCCAGGGGATCCGATGGGCACTCGCCTCCCCCACACACCTCTTCAGCAACAGCCCGGGAGCCAGCGGGCTCGGCCGTCCCGCACGCTAATTACAGCTCCAAGGGCCGCGTGCAGACCCACGCGCTTTTCCTCACCACGTTTCCCGACCCTTACGAGGGACCAATTACAAGCTCTTGCCTGTCGTCGCTTCTCTGACAGTTTTGCCAATTTGCAGTCTGATGTGCGGAGCTAATTAAAACCGAAGGCCACCGCGGGTCCACTGTCCGGGGGGCTGGGGCGCCGGAACGCAGGGGGACGAGGCTGCGGCGGGGCGCGGTGTCCGGAGATAAATCAGCCCTCGGGAGGAATCAGTAAACATTCCTGGGGCCGCTCTGCCAGGCAGGGCGCTAGACGGAGAACGAGATTGATGTGTTCCAGCCGATGGCGCCTGGGGTACAACCCGCAGGACGCGCGGCCCGGAGCACGTAGACGTGGTGGCCACCACCCTGATTTCCCCCTGGGGAGACTGAGGCCCCTGGAGGTGAGGGACTCAAAGTCCTGTCTCACTAACTCCCCCGGCAGCTCTGCAAGGTGGTTGTCACCACCCTCGTTTCACAGGTGGGGGCCCAGAGCTCAAGGTCGGGGCTGCAAAGGCCCCGCAGCCACATGCATGTGCCCATGTGCGCACGTGTGTGCACTGTGAGTGCATGCATGTGTGTGTGCCTGTGTGTGCACCTGTGTGTGCATGTGCACCTGCGTGTGGGTACATGCGTGTGCACGTGTGTGCACTGCGAGTGCATGCATGTGTGTACCTGTGTGTGCGCGTGTATGCACTGTGAGTGCATGTATGTGTACCTGTGTGTGCGTGTGTGCACGTGTGTGCGCGTGCACCTGTGGGCGACCTCGTTTGGGATTCAGGGTCCTGCCTCATGCCGACGGAGGGGCAGAGAGCTGAGGAGGCCGCTGTCCCCACAGGGACACAGCTGGTCCCCATGGAAACCGGCCCCATGGGCTGGCTCTTCATTTACCCAGCGGCCGTGGGGGGCGCGTGGGCCGCACTCCAGGGGACAGGTGGCGAGTTTGCGGAGCTCCCACGGACAGGACGAGGACGAGCTGCCCAGCGGTCTGGCCTCCGGGTAAGTCCTAGCTCCAGCGTGAGCCGGCACCTCTGTCACAGGCCAGGGACCGGGGCCGGCTGGGCAAGTTCCCACAGCGCTGTGAGCGTGAGTTTTCTCTCCTGTCAGGAGGTTCCACGACCAGGTCCCCATCACAGACCTGTGGCCAGGTGAAGCGAGTCAACGCTGGATGAGGTGCTGACGGCGGTGTCCGGCGTGCGGCGTCCGGAGGCAGTGTCCGGCGTGCAGTGAGACACGGTGCTGACGGCTGCTGCTGGTGCTGTTACTGTCGAGCTGACTCGTCATTTTCACACTACAAACCCAGAAAGGGCCCGTCATGCCGCAGGCCGGTCTCCTCGGCGGCACGGCTTTCACCGTCTGCAGACCCACGCCAGGGGCCACATGAGCCCTCCCCCCACTCATGTCACTAAGCAAATAGGTCCAGAGGCCTAGTATGTGAGAGACAGTAGATTTTCAAAAAATAACATCGAACAAATTAAGACAAGAGTTGAGAAGATCAGCATCCCCGTTTGTCAGGTGGATGAAGGCGGCTTGGTGTGCCAGGTGACATGCCACCTGTCCATCAGGCAGGGTGGTCAGAGAGATC
>NW_006436294.1:6553627-6561141 GCF_000325575.1 Pteropus alecto
GGTGTCAAGCCCACGTCTCTGCCTCCGGCACTCAGTTCAGGGCTGGTGCCCGGCGGGCGCTCAGTGGCTGTGGGGACCGTCCCCCACTGGCACGCGGCCCCCGCCTGTCTGCTGCCATCTCCGCTCTGTGCAGAAGCCATCTGTGAGCGATCACGGGCCAGGTCGGCGTGGCGGCAGCCCAGCTGGAAAGGCGCGTGGTCTGCTCGACGAGGCTGGCCCAGGCCCCTGGCTCCCAGCCGCAGCTCTCGACAGCGCCGTGGGGCCCGTCCGTCACGCAAGGTCCCCGGGCGCACGTCGCCCCGCTGAGTGGGAAATCACGCAAGCCTTCCGGCTTCCTCTGGCTCCGACCCGGTTTTCTGGGAGGCAGGTCCCACACCCCGACATCTCTGGGGAGCCCCCCACCCCCATGCAGAGCACGTGCTCCCGCCCTGCTCCTCCCGGCCTTCCTCACGGCCCCCTCCCACAGTCCCTTCCCGCCGGACCCCAAAGCAGGTGTCAGCCCTAAGGCCAGAGTCCAGAAGCATCGCAATCACCACACAGAACTCGGGCTTCACGCTTAGTTTCCATGGGAGCCCCTGTGAGCTTCTGATGACACAGACGCGTTCTCGGGTGTCTTCCCAGTTAACGACGCTGAGGTCGCCATCGGTCCGGCGGTCAGTTAGGAATGAGCGTCTAGGCGTCGGCTGCTGCTCCCGGAGGTGCTCGCTTGTTCCGCAGGTTCGTGCAGGGTCCTCCCAGCACCACGGCCGGCCCCCGTCTGGCCCCCTCCACGTGGCTCCCGCTTCCAGGTCCCGTTCCCCCCCCGCCCCGTGTTAGTGGACCATGACTGCCCAAACAGATGACCGCGAGCCGGGGGCCCTAAAACTGCTGGGGCGTGTTCTCCCGCAGTCCCAAATCCGGCAGTCGGACACCAAGGTGTCGTGCGCGCGCTCCCGCGAGGGCTGCAGGGAGGCACTGCCCGGCCCCTTCCCGGCGTCCCTGGGCTTCCGGCCGCGTCTTCGTGGGGGCCCTTCTCTCCTCTGTCTCTTACAAGCACGGTCGTCACTGGGTGCAGGATGCCACGGGCCACCCAGAATGACAGCCTCGTGTCCAGCCGCCTAACCTGTTTCCACCTGCAAAGAGCCGGCTTCTGCTCGGCCCACGTTCGGGGCTCCGAGGCCGTCTCCTCCTCGGTCACTGCCGGGTCCGCCCACGTCTGACCCAAGTGGCCCAGCAATGAAGCAGGACAAGGCCCCGATGAGCAGCCCAGGCCAGCGGCGACCAGAAACGGTGGAGGATCGTGCCCGCCGCCCCCAGATGCTCGGAAACGACCAGGCTCAGGAGTGGGGGGTGGACGCCACCCACTGGTCTGCACTCATCGGCCCTCGAACTTATCCATAAACGGTCAGAGGATGAATCGCCTCCAAGAGGGTCCCCCAGAAGCAGCGACACATGATATTCAAACGGTTGCGACTTGGCCTTGACCGCTTCCTTCAGGAGAGCTTGGGCGTCACTGCTTTAAACGGCCCCCACACACATACCGCCCTTTCGTCTGCGGGAGCCCCGGGGCCAGACCCCTCTCCCTCGCCCCCTCCCTGTCCCCCTCTGGCAAATGGACCGGTCCAGGGTGACAGCAGGGCCCCCTCCCGCTCCCGGAGAACAAAGCGATTAGGAAGAAGTTAGGTTAAACTCCGTCCAACAGCAGCTCGAGGCTCGAGGCTACAGTGTTTGCAAGACGGGGCGCCCTTCAGGCGGAGCTTTCTCATCCTCCCGTCTGTGACCCCGGGACGCGGCCTAAATCGCCGCCTGGGATGGACGCACGCGGGGCGCAGCTCGGACGAGACGGTGCAGGCCCTCGCGCTCTGCTGGTTTAGCCTGACCCTGCTGCTCAGCGTTAGCTCCGTGTTTAATGTCCTGGATCTGGGGACACGATGCAGCCGGCTGTTTTAAAACATTTGCCCAGAGGTAAGAGGCTTCAGAATTGCGGTGGCGAAGGGTCTTATTTATTTTACACTGAAATAAAAGAAAAGCTTCCCCCTTCCCCCCCGTCCCCCAGATCCGAATCCTCCCCGGGGCCCTCCACCCCGGCAGGCCGCACGGACATGTATGCACAGACACGAGGGGCCTGCTTCGCCCCCAAGGCCGGGCGTGCGTGTCAAACGCATCGCCGTCGAAAGGAAACGAAACCATTCGTCCGTCCGTTGGCTCATCCTTCACTCGTTCGGGAAATCTTCGCTGAATGCCGTGTGGGCACCTGGGTCCCAGCAACGCCGCCGGCGGACACGAGAGGCTGCGTGTCAATGACACCGGGGGTTGTGGAGAGCAACTCGGCAGCAGCTGCCACTCTGGCGAGCTGACCCGTGACCCGGCGAGCCTGCTCGGGGTCGGCCGTGGGGAGGGGCGGTCTGGGCAGCAGAGCGGCAGCCACAGCCAGCCGCAATCTGACGCCCGCGTCGGCCGATGGCTAACCAGGCCTCCGCCCAGCCTTTCGGGGTGTCAGCAGCGGCTCCGGCACAAACGGATGGGCCTGCGGGAACAGCTCCAGAGGAGAGGGCGCTGCATGGTGGCTCACACCATGTGACGCGGGGACGCGATCGCCCGGGGCGCAGGGGCTCGGCTGCACCCGCACGTGCCCCGTCACCACTCAGGAGGTGATTCGGCCGAGGCCGAGGCGTCTGTAGCGTTGACAAGCGCGCCCAGCATCTCTGCCGGGGTGTCGGATGCCGGCGACGCCCTGCGGGCGAGTCCTGGAGCCCGGCTTACAGGAAGGGGCACCGAGCCAGACACGCAAAGGACACTGCAAGGTCGCACGTCCTGCGGGTGGCAGAGCCTACCCCAAGGAGGTCTTCGGCCTCTGGAATCTGCAACTTTTCCTCCGTGACAAGCTTTTCGCTGTTTAAAGGGACTCAAACATCCACTCTCTCGCTCGCTCGCTCGCTCGCTGTACGTGCATATGCATGTGCACACACACGCACACACACATGCACACCCGCAGTTTAGATGGGTCCAGGAACCTGGCTTTCACGATCTCGTTTCAGGGCTGGGAGAAGTATGCACACACACAAGTGCACACACGTGCACGCACACGCGTGTGCACACACACGCGCGCGCACACACACACATACACGTGCACACCCGCAGTTTAGACGGGTCCAGGAACTTGGCTTTCACGATCTCGTTTCAGGGCTGGGAGAAGTGTGAGAAGCCGAGCGGGTCGTCGGCGCGTGCCGCAGACCACATCCCGCAGACGCGGGCGTCTGGAGCAGGCTTCTGGCAGAAGCCGCGTCACCGTTGTCGGTTTGTGGCCGGGCTCCCTGCCGAGAGCCCGCAGTGTGGCTGTTCTGGGCGGCTGATTAGAGTGTGACGATCTGGGTTAACGACGTGGCAAGCGCCCGGGCGGAGGATGTCACGGGAGCTGACCGAGTTCTGTCCGCCTCTCCGACAGCAAAGCGAGCTGCGGGGTGAGGGGGGCGGGGGGTTCCGGGTTTTTTGAGCCCCTACTGCACGCTGGGCACCTCGTAAGCCCCGCCCCATCCATTCCCTAAACCAGCAACCGGCACCGGACATCGGTGCAGCCGGCGGTCTGCACCGGGCCACTGCGGTCTCCGCTCACCCGTCACCACAGTGAGGCCGGCTCGTGTGCAGCAGCTAAGGGGTCTGGAGTTCACCAAGGTGCAGAGACTCCTAGGCACCGAGGTCGCGGTCGGGACACGCGGAGCCGGGAGGGGGCTGGGGGAAGAGACCGCGCCGACGCGGCCGAGCTCCACGTGGACCCCGCTCTGCCGTCCTGCCTTGATCTTCGATGCTCAGACAGTGTCCACTTCCTGTGTCATCTGACAAAACCTGCCCTTTGCCAAGTGCGTCCTGGTTTGAAGTTGATCATTCGTCCACCCGTTCACTCCGCAAGCTCGTGCGGACCGGGCACCCCGTGCCCGAGCCTCAGCAGTGCTGTGAGAGGGGTGGACGGGCTCCTGGCCTGGCCACGGTGCTCGCCACTGGACAGCGAGGACCGAGGACCCCGGACCCGTCCGCTTCAGCGGTGGTGGGAAGCGCGGCTCCTAAGCCGCGCTCGTCACAAAACCAGAGGACCACAGAGTGTCCGGGCCAGGAGCGCACGCAGCACCCGCGGCCATGTTCTTGTTCTTACTTTGGAGGGTCAGGGCTCAGCGTGCGACGGGGTCAGAGATCAGAGTTGACCAAGGTCAGAGGTCAGCATGTGACCAGGTCAGGGCTCCCCGCGTGCTGGGGCTTGAGCTTCATCTGGAACCATGATGAAGCCCAGTAGCTGGCCGGGATGAAGGCCCCGTTTTTACCAGTCAGCTCTCAGCCTGCGAGCAGGACAAGGGCTCGGTCCAACGGAGCTCACAGCCAACCTGGTGTCCAGGGTCGAGGGTCTGTGTGCGGCAGGGGTTCTGGGGCTGGTCAGAGCCCAGTACGTGTGTGGGATCAGGGATCAGGCTCAAGCCCGGGGCCGGGCTCTGCTCCTACCCGCTGCAGCCCCTGCCCGCCCCTCAGAGAACAGCCCCATGTCCTGCTCTGGCCCCAGGGTGGCCTGGCATCGGGGCCTCAGCACTTTTCCTGCAGAAATCCCCTTGGGCACTGGTCCCAGAGATGTTTAAATCCCCATCTCGCCTGGGGGCTTCATCAGGGGCAGGTGCTGATTGCCGGGGTGCTCGGGAGAAAGTGAGGGCTGGTGGCGCAGACAACTCCCCCACAGCCCAATCAAGGCCCCGCACGCCCGGACTTGCATGAACCTCTAAGCCGATTAAGCAGCGAAGTTCAGAGCCAGCGGAGCCGGCTCCCTCCCGCGCCCCGAGGATTAATCGTGCCCATCCTAGCTGGGTCCAAAGCCGGTTTGTTATCTCTCTCCGCAGCCCACGCCTCCTCCCAGCTGCTTCCTGGGTCATCAGTGGCACCGCACGCAAAATCCGAGTCACCCCGATGCCTCCTCGCTCAGCCCCCCACTCCACCCACCATGCCCGTCCCAGGCTTCAGCGTATCCGGGCCCTTCGCTCCCACCCACCGCCAGGCCTGCCACACCCCCTCCTGCCTAATGCCTTCCTTGACAGCCCCCAAGGGGCCCTGACTCTGGTCCCCTGCTACGCCCATTCCTGCATCAGCTGATGCTCGGGCCCCCTAAGGGATGGGAGCAGGAGCTGTTGGCAGTGTCCATACCCCCCTTTGCACACCCAGCCTCTGCGCTGGGCTCCAGGACCTGCCACCTGCAGCCCCTTCCCAGCCGCCCACCTGGATGCCCACCCGCCAGGACTCCCAGTGCCCCGACCCTCGAGATGCCACCTTCTGCCTCCAGTGGACATCAGGAAGCCCAGCCCTCAGGCCACGCACGTTCCCACACGAATGAGGAAGCCGCCCGGCCCGGCTCCAGCCAGTGTCGGGGCCAAGCCAGCGGTCCCCGGGCCCGACACCCAGTGCCTGCAGAGGTAGTGACGCCCGCACACCGCCACCCGTCCCCCCCGGGGGCCTTTGGCAGGAAGCGTGTCTCCAGCTTCCAAGACATAAATGGCAAGTGGCTGAGGCTCCCGCGCCCCCGGGCCCGGCTGTGCCAGCTCTCTGGGTGGCGGACAGCTGCTGCACGCTGCGGCCGGCATATGCTCGCCTGCCTCTCGTCCCGCCAGCCAGGGCCCGTCTGGAGCGGCGACAGGAACACGAGCTCTAGAGCCCGGTCTCCATCCTGCTGGTCCCAAGCACGGTGCCTGGCCCCCCCAGGGGGCGGCGCCCGAGTCTGGCGTCGACTAGGCCACTGCTTGGCTCGGTGGCCTTCTCTCCGGCCTCACCACCTCATCGGTCCTCAGAGTCAGGCCCCACGGTCCCTACGACCAGAGCCAACACCGGCAGACACCGCGAGGCCACACCCGGGATGCAGGCACAGACAGGTGCGGCCGACTCTCGCTCCAATGCCCGGGGCGCACTGACCACAGGACGCCCCTCCACTTCTCCCAGTGATGCCTGGGGAGACAAGCGTCATGGGAGACCGAGACCAAGGCCACCTCCTGGAAGCCAGCTCCGGTCTGTCCCCCACCCGTCTGGACATGGGCCCCGGAGGCGAGCGAGGCTGCCGTCCTCTGCGCAGCCTGGGGTGGAGCAGACCGCTGTCTCCCCACTGGGCGGGAGGTCAGTGGGGGTGGGGGGAGGACGAGGGACCCGCGGTCTTCAGGGTCTTCACGGCCAGTCAGTGGGGACCACCCCAACCATGGCAGGCGGTGAGGGGGCGACCGGTCACTTCCGGCGCTCCTCTGGCCCGGTACCGGACTCCGGAGCGCGGCGTCAGGGACCTCGGAAGCCTCGGGTTCCTGGTCGTGGCCTTGATCTCGGCCCCCAGGGCCCTGCACAGCTCCCGAGGGCCAGCAGACGCTCGGTAACGTTTGCTCTGGGAAGTCACTGGTAACATCAGGTGCGGGGGGCTAAGTGTCCCCAAGGACAGGGCTGCATGCCCTGCTGCCCTCATGATTGGCCTCTGCCCCCTCGGCCTCCCTTTGCTCTGGACCTCGGGGGGCCCATTGATGCTCCCATTTTGCCCATCCTGGGGTCCACCCCTTACCCCTCCCTCGGTCTCCGACCTTGTCAGGGCGTCCTGGGCCTCCTGCCGCCCGTGGGTCCTGCCCACCCACCACTCCCCATTTGGACCATTAACTGTCTTGCTGACTTTGTCCCCAAGTGTCGGGCATCACTGACCTCGTCTGCTAAGGGTGGGAAGAGGAAGCTATGACAAGTCACAGGAACCACCAAAGACCCCTGGCGTGTGTCCCGGCGTGCTCCCTCTGGTCCTCCCTGCCCCTCCGCTGGGGCCTGGTCTCAAGGGTGCGACGTTCCCTGAAGAGTCTGGTTTAACTGTCCGCCGCATGGGCCCCAGGTAGGAGCCCCACACTCAAGCCCCTGCGACCGTAGCGCTGGACCCTCGTCCCTGGCCACACACGGAGCTGAGAAGGGGAACACCCTCACGACCACGGGCACCCCAGCACTAAACCAGCTCCCCCATAAACTATGCCGCCATGGGTGTCTGAGCGGGGACCCTAAGGCTCATGGACGTGGAGGCTGGAGCTGGCAGGACGCCGACCCCACGCCCCGCATCCCCATCCGCTCAGCTCAGGGCCTTGGGCCCTGCCAGCCGACAGGTCCTGCCCGAGTCACAGAGTGAGCGTGGCCTGGCCCGGGTCCCCAGTGCCCGGCCAGGAGGGCCTTTCAGCATACCGGGAGCATGATGCGGAGCTGGCATTGCCAGAGTACTTGCCAGGCACATCTGAGGGGCGTCACAGACGCCCCGAGTGAGCGCTCACGGCAGTGCTCAGACTCCCCATGCCGCGCCCCAGGCACTCAGGGAGAGAGGGTGTCAGGACAGCCCGCCCCCCGCCCAGGCATCCAGCCCCGGGCGGGGAACGTGGACACCAGCCTGGGCTCACCGCACCTCCCTGGCCTGAGCACCTCGCCAGCTCCAGGAGCAGGTGGGGACCTGGGGGCCCTGGCCTTGGTGTGTCGGGGTGGGGGCAGGTCCTTGAGAAACAGAAAGAGCCCCCTCT
>NW_006436294.1:6561740-6576660 GCF_000325575.1 Pteropus alecto
CACCCTTTAACCCCTTAAACCCCGCCCCTCGAACCCCACCTCACCCTTTCCCGCTCGTGTTCGAAACTCGCTTCCGCCGTCTCTGCCGTTCCTCGGGACGAAAAGTCTGGCGGGAAAGCCCTGCTGCAATGAGCTGCCGCTCACCTCTGCGAAACGCCGAGTCCCTGGTGACCACCCCTCTCCGGTGCTCTGTCCCCCGCCCGCCTGCTGAGCTCTGTGCGGCCCGGACCGCCCGCCTTGTCAGGCACCTGCTGAGCACTGGTCACTGCGGAGAGGCGGCCACCTCTCCCCAGCTGCCCCTCGCGGTCCTTTCTCAGGGAGGTGGCCGAGGGGACCCGGCTCCGTCTGACCTGCCTGAAACATGCCCTGGGCCCACCTCTGGCCCTGTCTGGAGTCCTCATTCTAGCTCCGGTAGGTGGCTGCCAGGCGGGCCGGTCCTGGCCTGGGGGTACCTTTTCCCTCCCCTCCAGACCATGTGGGCGGACAGCCCTGCTCCGGGGTTTGCCGAAAGCCAACGAGATGATCGAGCCACCTGTCATTTAAGTAAGGGGTGGCATGACCCTTTGACCCGAAGGAGAGAATTTCGGCAGTGGGGCTGCACGCCCCACGAGGGAGAGGTGTCTGTGGGTTCACATGGCACTGGGACATAGGAGGGCCTTGCTCCAGTCCCCAGGAGCCACCAAGAACGATGACAGAGGCCGTGACACGTGTGGCTGGTTGGGGACACACATGATGGGCCAGGTCCTGGCATCTCTGACCAGGAACATCACGTCTGCTGAGCAGAGGGAGCCTCGCAACGTGACCCTCACCCCTCACTCAGGGCCAGCCCAGGGCTCGCCGCGGTGGCCCCCGGCGTCCAGCACAGAAGACAGAGCTGCCACCAGCAGCTGCCCCAATTCAAAGCAAAAGGGAAAGTTACGGTTGGCAGCTGCACTGTGACGAGGTCGGCGAGGACGGAACCAGGGACTGGCGTTGAGGCATCGGCCAGAACACGCCTTTGCAGGCTGGGCTGGCGGGTAAGGACCCAGGACGAAGGGCGAAGCCACTGTGCCTTCCCAGGAGTCCACGGTGGCGCGGGCCATGTGTGTGTGTGTGCTTATGCACGTGTGTGCGCGTGTGAGTGTGTACTCATGCAAGCATCTGTGTAAATGTGCACCTATGCCTACGTGCACTGGTATGCTCGTCTATCTATACACGTGTGCTTATGCATGTGCACGCCCGTGTGTACGTGCATCGTGTGCGCATGGGTCCAGCGTGTTTGTGTAAGTGTGTGCAAATGGGCATGTTTGTGCATCGTGTGTTTGTGCAGATCAGTCTCACTCCATGCCTTACACTGAAGGGCACACTTTCTGGCTTCAGCTACTTTCTGCACCACGATGGCCCCAAACACTGTACCTCAATGACATTTCCCTGTGAGTGCCAAATACGCGCGCACACCCGGAGCGCACGCGTCCGTCTCTCACGCACTCACTCGTTCCGTCAGCAGAACCACCTGCCTCCCACACCTGGCCACAGGTGGCCCTTGGCATCTCAGCCCCAGTCCACGAGGGAGCTCGGTAGCTCCCACGTCTGGGGACCCCTGCTCCCTCCTGGGATGCCTGTCTCCCTGGACGAGGTCCCGTTCACCCAGGTTCCCTGGCTGTAAACGTCTGAGTCGTCCTTGTCCCTTCCTGTCCCTGAGCCCTTGGCCACCCCCTGCTATACGCCTGCAGGGCCGGCTCAGACGAGGCCCAGGCCTGCGGGGAGGATCCAACCCGATCCCACAGCTCTAAGCCGAATCTGACAAGCCCAGGTGTGCGCACGGCTGTGAGCACACTGAGCCCGCCCCACCTGTGCACACATCAGGACTGAGCCTGCCACACCTGTGCACCCAGGTCCTTCCTGGCACCTCAGGTATGTCTTCCCCAGGCCTCCGACACCAACCTCCCTCCGCTGCTGGGCCCTGCACCCACTGGGGGAGGGGAGGTGGAACTAGGTGGGCCAGCCGGGGTGTGGGCAGGTGGGTTGGGCCCAGGGACTGGGACCCCAGGGAGCACGGGGCGGGGGGGCGTCCCTCACTCTGGAGATGAGGTGGGAGGCCCACACGGCGGGGAGCTGAGAGGTAAAGCTGCAAAGCTCATGTGCATACGCCGGGGTGCGAGGCTGCTCCTGTACTCGGGGTGCTTGGACCCAGCGGGGAGGGTCCCAGACAGGTCACCGCCTCGGGGGCTGTGCTGACCGCAGGACCAGGCTCCAGGGAGGACCCAGAGCACAGACTCCCGGGACGAGCCGTCGGCAGGAAGCCCCTCGAGAGCGGCACCTGAGCCCGGGCTGAGGGGTGAAGGTGGTCCCTGCAGAGGTCCCCGTGGCAGGACAGTCCCTAGGGAGAAATGTGGTGTAAGGCGTGAGGGTGGCGTGGAGAAATGCGCAGGGACCGGACCGTGCCTGCTGCCTGCAGACCCAGGCCCGGCCCCCCCGCCCCGCCTGACCGCCCACTCGCACGCTGACAGTGGCCTGAACCACACCAAGGTGCCGACCCCTCGTCTGACCCACAAGGCGCACGCTGCCCCCGCTCCGCGCGGCGGTCCTGAAGGCCCTGGGCCCCGGGCTGCCGGCGCTGCGGACCTTGCTCTCGCCGCCACCGCGAGAAAATGAACAGCGGCGTCTGACAGAAGCCTCTCTGGGCGCGACTTCTGTCGGCTGTCAGAGGCCTGGGGCTTGACATGACAATTATTCCTTCAGCGCTCTGTCTCCAGAAGCATCTGGGCCATGGCCCAGCCGGCAGGCCAGAGCCGGAGCCAACAAGAGTGACAGGAATCGAGGCATGGTGGCCGCGCTGCTGCCTGCTCGAAGAAGCGACAGGACCAAGGCCGAAGCCCTCAGCCACCCGTCGGGCTCTGGGAAACCTGAGCCAGCGCACCAGCTCCGCCGTCTGTCACAGGCAGGCACCGTCTGCTCAGCTGGCAGGTGGCGCGGTGAGCCAGGCACCACGAAAGGGGCGGGGGCGCCAGCCGCAGACGTGGCCGCTCCCACTCCCACTGCCCGCCTTCCGCTCTGTGGCCCTCTGGGCCTCGGTGTCCGCGGCCTTGGGAGAGGGGTCCCAAGAGCTCTTGCCGTGAAGACTAGGCGCTGAGGGCGCTTCCTGGCACGCGGTCGGTGTTCGATACCTGGCGGCTCTTGTTATCCATGATCACGATGACCGAGGAGAGAGCCCAGAAGATAAAGTGTACTTGACCCTGTCAGCGGAGCTGTAGACGATCAGGGGCTTGGAGGTCCGGACCCTGAGCTGGGGATTTACAATGGCAGGGGCCAGAACAGAAGCGGGTCGGCGAGCTGCAGACCGAGGCGGGAGCAGCCGTGTGTGTAACGGAGGGACGTGGGGTCCAAAGAAGCCAGACGAGGCGGCTGAGCTCAGGTTCAAGGGAAGAGGGTGGACGCCAGGCTGAAGACAGCCCCGGGCAGACCGGACGGCGGGGTCTGGGCGGCGGCGAGGAAGCCCGGCCGTGACACTGCTTCGAACCGGCAGTCACCTGGGAGCCAGGAGTGAGCCGCTGGGAGAGCCTGGGTCCTGAGGTTCTGTCCCCACCTCGCCAAGGCCATCAGCCAGGTGCTGCCTGGGGACCTTGCCACTTCTACCTGGCATCTGCTCGTGAACAACCAGATGCTAGTTTGCAAGGAGCAGCCTTGGCCGTCTGTCTGTCTTCCCGATACTCAGGCCCAACCTGGCGCCCTGCCCGACCCCTTCGTCTCTCCCTCACCCCACTGTCCCCTCAGCCCAGAAGTGAGAGTCGGAGTGTGTCTCACCGTCTCCACTGCTGCATCTCGCCTGGGGTCCTGTGACAGGCCCCGGACCAGTTCCCAGATCCTCCCGTCACCCCGACATTGCTCAGAGCACGCAGTCGGAGGGGTCCTGCTGGAACCAAGCCAGAGCCGCTCACGCCCCGTCTCAGCTTCCTCCGGAAGGAGCGCCAACCCCGGCCGGGCACGGGGCAGCTCTTACGGGGCTGGACAGGAGGTGGCACAAGACCGTTACCCAAACCAAATTCCCAGAGCTGAAAACCAGCACTTTTGAGACAAGTCACTGAATGGGGTTGGTGACAGATGAAACACCCCAGAAGAAATGATCGGTGTCCTTGAAGGCATAACAGTAGAGGCCACCCAAAGTGAAATACAGAGTTAAAACATGAGCAGAGCCTTGGGGAGCCAGAGACCATGACATCAGCCGAATACACGTATCTAAACAGGAGAGAGGAGAGCGACAGAGACGGGGCTGGAGAGAGAGTGAGAGAAAACAGGAAAACAAAGTGTTTTAAAAAACCATGGCTCAAAGTTTTCGAAATTCGATGGAAACTATAAACCCACAGGTTCGAGACGTTTAAAGAATTCCAAGCACAAAAAACCATGAAGAAGCATGCACCACGACACATCATCATCGAACCCAGCGACGGAGAGAAAACCCAGCAGAGACAAAGAAGCCACATTTCATATAAAAGAGCAGAGATAAGGAACACGGTCGGCTTTTCGTTGAATATCACGCATTCGAGAAGCTCACGGATCGGCACCTTTAAAGCACTGAAGTTAAAAACGCGCTACCAAAATTTCTCGACCCAGCAAAGATATCTTTCAGAAACAAAGACAAAACAAAGACCACCGGAATCGGCGAACGGACAGAATTCATTTCTTCCCGTGTAAATCTCTTTAGAGCGTCCTGTGTCGTGGCCACGTGGGGCTGGGGCAGGAGCTCAGCCATGACCAGCGTCAGGCTTCCGTCAAGGACCAGTGTTTGGAGGTCAGGGTGAGGCCGGGTTCGGAGTCGAGCGGGGACACAGCTGGGGGCTTGCTTGGTACGGGAGTGTCCTGCACCACGGGCGGGCGGCTGAGGCGGCAGAACCCACTGCCACCAACGCTGGAGGCTGGAGTCCGAGATGCAGGCAGCGGCAGGTGGCTGGCCCTGCAGCCTCTCCCCTTGGCCGTCTCCTCCCCGTGTCCTCACGTGGTCCTCTCCCCGTGAGTGTGTCCCGATCCCCCCTTCTTAAAAGGACACCAGTCACATGGGATCAGGGCCCCTCCACACGACCTGTTGTACCTTGATCACCTCTGTGAAGTCCCTCTGCAAAAACAGTCCTTTCTGGGGTCCCCGGGGGTTAGGACTCAACCCTAGGAACTTGAGGAGACACTATTTAGCCCAAGCAGTGGGCGATCAAAGCCAGTCACGCATGGAAGCCACCCCGAGCTGGCTGAGAGAAAAGATAGTGGCCCCCTGAACCTGGGTGGTCTCGAGGGCCCTCTCCTGACGCCGGCCGGTTTCCCAGGCACGGAAAGCAACATCTTTCCTGCAAATGAGTCATCGGATGGACCGGGAGCCCTCAGGGCTTCCCGAGGGAGCCCCGGACACTTGCCTCCTCGCTCCCCTTTAAAGACAGCTGTAAACGCTTGGGGCTCCCCCTCGCCCCGTTTGTGAGCAGACTCGGTATTAACTGCCGTCTGGGATTTATTCACTCAGCTCTGACAACCACAGAAATCGATGTTTTAACTGAGCTCTTAGCAGTGTCTTTATGGACGTCTCTAAGTTTGACTTTTACCCCCTGGGACCTGATGTGGAGAGCGTCTTTGTCTGCAGCGTGCTCACGGCCACTTGCTCCTCGCGGCACGGGGACACACCCCGCCCGACGCCCGTGGGAGCCGGCGCCCGGGAGCGGGTTCGTCCGCCCGCGTGTTTGCGTGTGCATCGCTGCTGTGCTCGTGTGCGTGCCGGCCTGCAGGCGTGTGTGCGCACGTTCGCTGGTAACACGCACATGTGCTCGGGTCAATAGCCTTGTGCTCGTGTGGCCTTGTGCTCATGTGTGTGTGTGTGTGTGTGTCCACGCTTGTGCATACGGGCGTGTGCACGTGCTCGGGGGAATGTGCACAGTCTGCTTGCCGCAATGGAACCTTCGAGGTGAAAACAGACCCACAACTGTAAACTCTTCTCCCTAATCTGCACGGGAGGCAGAGTCAGGGATGGGGGATGGGAGAGGGTCATTTGCATCACTCAGAACCTGTCTTGTGGGCAATGAACACAGCAGGAGTCCTTCAAGCCCCATTCCCACGCCTGCAGATCTGAATAAGCCCGTGAAAGCCCCACTGCTAAGTGACATGCTCACCCCGCCCCCCTGCCTGGGCTTTCCCCAGAGTGACATTTATCAGGAAGGCCGGGAAGAATGGGCAGATGGGCTGTCTCAGCGTTGACCTGCTGAGTGGCTGCGGACAAGTGGCTCAGGCAGCTCAGCCCGAGGCTCTCGCCCTGGGGGCAGGCCTTGGTCGATCCGTCTGCAGGCGGTGCCTGGCCGCGGGGGGGCAGGGAGGACCCCCAGACCAGGGGGCCTCCCGAGGCAGTGGCAGCGAAAGCGGCCTGCCCACGGCTCCCCGCCTGGGCCTGGCCCCTCCCCAGCCCAACACAGCTCCCCAAGTCCGACAGAACCAGAGCTGGACAGCAGTTACAGGGGGGTCCACCTCAGGGTTCTTGCTGAAGTCAGCCCCGGTATCAGACCCCCCTCGGGTGGGGGGCGAGGAGTTTGACCAGGTATCAGGGGTGGGGACTCTGGCCAGACCGGCCCCCGGATTCCTGTCGCTCCGTCTGGGCTCTTGAGGACCAGCCTAGGACGGGCCAGTGTCCCCAGGTGTCCTCAGATTCTTAGGCCTGTCAGGAAAGAGAGGCCGTCGGTCACTCATGGGTCAGTGCTCCCAGGTCAGGGGTCTGCCGGTAGCGGTTGGCACCAGGCCACACTCACCTGTAAGGAAGGCTGGCACCAGGTAGATTTTCGAGAGGGCCTCGCAAGCGTCCACCCCACAGAGGGTCTTTCGTTCTTCAAACGGTTGGGTCATCGCTTGCAAATACGACGTTCCAGTCAGAGCCCTGGTTGTATAACCAGAGATGTCTTATTACAAGGAAGAAAGATTCTTATTGGACGTATGCAGATAATTGCATCGCCATGAAGATTTCTCTTCTGCAAATCTGCAGCGTTCATGCCGGTCAGGTTCTGGCCTGCTTTTATCCTCTTTCTGGAAATTCCAATCATCCTACGTTTGGGCAAAATTACTCTCTTTGCCGTTATCAAAACCACATCCGACCTTCCTCACATAGTTCGCACACGAAGTTACTTCCCTTATTACTTTAGAGGCTTCGCTTACATTTCTCGATTATAAAACTTTCACCAGTGTTAACCCTGCTTTCACAGAGGAAGCTGAGAGAGAGAGACCACTGTCACTCGACCGTCCCTGGGAGGCCACCCTACTCACGAATCGACCGCCCCATAATTCCACGAGGCAAACACTTCTTTTCGGCACGGGTTTCCATGTGGCAAAGGAGCCCGTTTGTTAACACGCGCAGACGTATTCGGCCTCTCTCTATCCCGCACGAAAACTGGAAACCACAACTGTGTAAAACTATGCTTCGCAGCAAGCGGGCCCGACAGAGGAAGGAGCGGGCATGACTCAGACAGACACACTACAGCGTCACGTACAGCTGGCACCGTCTCGCGTTTCTTTCCCGTGAGCTGTTGTTTTAGGAAGCGTTTTTTGGCGAGTATCACGAAGCCAAAACTTTGAAAGTTAACGCATGGGCGCGAAGGCCGTGAAGCATCGGGCGTCATGCGACTGGTTTTTACGGCATCTTTACCTGCGCCCCTGTGCTTAGGTTGCGTTCATGATTTTCATGATGCTGAACATCAAGTAGAGATAACATTACTTTGTTTTGACTCGTAAACGCGAGTAGACTAGACCAGTATGCTCACGTTAATGCTGATATCTCAGAAGACAATTTAATTTTAATTAAACCAGCAAAATTAATCTTATTTACCAAAGATTTACCCAAGTCTTATAAGCGTTTGCGTTTGTTTCTATATTGCCAGGAGTTGTAGAAATATTTAATTTATGTATGATGTTTAATTTATATGTAAATTTTACAGAGCTCTTTTATGGGATTTTCTGAATTAATTCATTAAAACTCCCCGGAACAGGAGAAATATTGCATGTAGATACTGTGCGTGCACACATGTGCATGGATGCAGAGGCCTGTAGCTCTCGCTCGAAAATGTTAGGCCTGAGTCTGGAAAACAAGGTAAAGCAAAACTCGCCGGTTTACCTCCACTTCATACTTTTATCCAAATCGTGTTTCTGGCAAACAGGACGGTTAATGTTCCCTGCTCATCAGGAGAGATAATGCTTTCCACCAGTATTTCCGGGGCGGGGACTGGGGGGACAGGCACGGGGTGCCTCTCCGTGGCTGGAACAGCCTCCCGGGCCGTGGAGAACACAGTCACTCTCGGGGAGCTGCGTCTCCCCGTCTCGCCCCCTCATTTCCAGAAGAGGGAATGGAAATGACCATCCGAAGAGGCTCCGGGAGCCTGAGTTGCTCTGTGACGACACATCTGAAGGTGCCGTTCACCCTGACAGTGAATCCCGCTGCCTTCCCTCGGCAGGCCTCCCGGGGAGCCAGCCACAGCCCCCGCCCCGCCGCCAAGGACAGCCCGGGAGGGTCGCGTGTGTGTGGCCTGGTGCCAGCCGCTACTGGCAGACCCCTGACCTGGGAGCACTGACCCGTGAGTGACCGACGGCCTCTCTTTCATAGGAGTGTGAAGAGGCAGGGAGAGGGGGCAACTGGAACTTGGACAGAAAGGCCAGCGGAGCTGGGAACGGCCAGAGTGAAGACAGCGTCTGGGTCGCCCAGGAACTGAGACAGGATGGGTCCGGGGAGGGCCGAGGGGAGCAGCCAGGAGCCCCTGATGCGTCCAGGCTCTGCCCTGGGGGTTCACAAGAGCACTGGCCAGGCCCTGAGGAGCCCCCACTGACTGGGCTGGGTGCCGAGGGTCCCTGGGCTGCAGGCTGAGGCTGCTCGGTGGGCAGGGGCCAGGGGCGGTCCGGGTGCAGGCTGGAGTCAGGCCCAGGTTCAGGAAGCACCCCGGGGCGAGGGTGGCTGTCCTTCCAGCCTTAGGCTGCGAGCAGTCCCTGGAGAAGGAGCGGGTGGGGTTGGCAAAGGGACACCCGCTCTGCCCTCCTGATGCTGGACTCTGAGAGCGAGGCCGTGGCCCCAGGGCGAATTAGGTCACCCTGAGAGGAAGTGGTTTGAGCATCTCCCCTCCTCCCACGTCAGCCGGGCCCAGAGTGAGGCGGGGCCAGTGACCCCTGCGCCCCACCCAGGGGCATGTCTGGTAGGACTGCGACCCCGATACAGCAGTAAAGAACATCAGGCTGTCAGCAGAGCTTCCGAACCCTCAGCAGGCGCGAGTGTGGCCTGAGCTCCGTGTGAGCACCTACTGTGTGCTAGGCCCAGTGACAGGTATGAGCACCTACTGTGTGCTAGGCCCAGTGACGGGTATGGGGACCTTGGTTCAGGGGCACCAGCCAACCCAGCAACGACAGGTCAGCGCCTAAGATGCGGGTTCCGTTGACATTCAACTGTAGCAGCTGCGACAGGCCCAGCACTGGCCCTGGGGACGGGGACGGTCTGTGAGGGGGTCAGCGTCCAGGAGGGCCAAGCAGGCTTCCTGAGGGAAGAACTTGGGCGAGGCCCCTGGCAGGAAATGGCCTGAGCATCGATGAAGCTTTTGGAGTATAGGGACTTGGGGACAGGATACTGTAGCCGCAGCCCCGGATGTCACGCGAGGCGCCAGCCGCTGGAGCCAGGAAGGGTGACCGGCTGGGTGTCTCTTCCCAGCCCAGGTTCCCTTTGAATTCTCGAATGAACCAGGAGGGCACGTGGATGGAGCCGTATCCAGCGTGAACGAGGCTTTCCGCAGGCAAAGAGGGAAGCAGGAGGCCAACGGTCTGATAAGACAAGTCGCATCCCACACGTCAGACTCCGAGCCAAGCCCTGCATGGCGAACGCGGGGCGGGTCACTCGGCGGCCGTCACACGAGCTTCTCAGCGCATGGGAGGCTCTTACACACTGAGGAGGAAAACGCGCGGCCACGTGCTAAAAAAATGAGCAAAATACATGAAAAGACACTCCACGAAATAGGAATGACAAATGCCAGGCGCACGCGGAGATAAGTCAGTGACCCCACCGAAGAATGAAAGGAATTAAAATGGAAACAGCACCAAGGTGCCCTTCTGCCTGTCACGTTCACGCAGACTAATCGCTGCTCCGTGCCCGGTGCGCTCCACAGGCCACCGGAGCGGGGAGGCCGGCAGCTCCCCTTCTAAGCCGCAAGTGGGCACTGCAGGCGCCAAGCCTCCGGGTCAGGAGGCCCGGCCCAGTGACGTGGGCCGAAGAAGCTGTCACAGGCGTCGGCCTGCAATGCAAACGAAGCTTTTGAACTAACACGTCCACGGAAACCCTTACGCTGAGGAGCCCACGGGGCGGGTCGACGTCCAGCCACAGGGGAAGTGAGAACCTTGCCGGAGACGCGGGGTCTCCGGGGAGGTCGCATGCGTTTGGGCTGCGCGACGTGGCAGGACACAGAACCGTGGGTCGTTTGCACACCTGTGTTCACAGAAGCTCTAGTCACAGCAGATGAAAGGTAGAAACAACACGGGTGCCCATTCGCTGGGGTGTGGGTGGGTGGGCGGGTGGATGGATGGGTAGAGGGGTGGATGGACGGGTGGATGGATGAGTGGGTGGGTGGATGGATGGATAAATGGGAAAACAAAATGTGGTCCAGCCATGAAATGGAACATTAGTCAGCCTTAAAAAGGAGGGAATCCTGACACACGTTAAAACCCGGGCGAGCCCCGAGGACGTTCTGCTCAGTGAAATGAGCCAATCACAAATACAAAAACCAAATCCTGTAGGATTCCACTCATGTGATAGACAGGTAGATAGACAGACAGACAGACAAGTGCTGGTTCCTGCGGGATTCACCCTCGATCGCCCTTAAACCTATCGCGTGGTTTGCAAATCAAAGGACGAGTTTTTCTCCACCTTCTGGCTGCCGCAGGGTCCCTGAGCGTCTCCCTGAGGAGAAGGAGGTAAACAGGAGAATAAAGCAGACGACCTGTGCCCACATCGCCATCGGCCAAGGCTGCCGAGTGTCGCCACGCATGCGCCTCCGTGGCCCCCGCCAGGCGGGGCTTTACCACACACTCACGGAGACAGCGGTCGCTGCCCCTGGCATGTCCTGGCCAGTCCTGCCCCCACCCGCCTCCGCCCCCGTCGGTCCGGGACGACAGCCGCAAGCAGGACCCAGCAGCAGTGACCTTGGACGAGCCCTTCCCACAGCAGAGGACCCCTCTCGCCTCTCTCTCTCCCCACCCCAGGGCTCTCCAAGGTCGGCAGCTTGGATTCCAGTGAACACGAACCCCGCAGCTTCCACACCACAGTCCAGCCCTGTGTGATGGGCGCTGGCCGCATGTCACAGCCACCAGAGAGGGGACGACGCTGGCCTGAGGACCTGGGAGCCGGCACTTCTCATGTGACGCCACCTTCCCGCTGTGCCTGCTGCCTCCTGCCTCCCGGGGCACTCACCTCAGGGAGCTCCCGCCAGGCCACCCGCCCGGGTGCAGGCTGGGGCACTGTCCCCCGCCCGTCCACTCCACAGGCCGTCTGCACAAGCGGGAAGCAGCCAGCCCTGGCCTGGTCTGGCTCTCAGGAGGGGCTCCGATGGGCCCTCCCAGGAACACTGCCACTCTGGGCCGTACCCTGTCCTTGGGGTCCCCTGGGGTCCTGAGATAGTCCAGGCCTTGATGTGCAGCCCCTCGAGGCTGAGGGACCAGCGAGGCCAGTGAGCCGAGGGCCACTCGACCAAGGGACTGATGGATGGACAATCCAGCAGGCAGGGGCAGTAGCCGGGGACGGCTGATGACAGGGGCCCCGTGCAGAGAGAGACGCCCTGCGGTTTTGGGTGGGGACTGGACGGCAGTGTCGGCCCCTGATGGGCAGTGTCCCAGACCTCCGACCGCCCGCCCCTGCTGTGATGCCAGGCGAAGCCCAGCCCCCCATCCACTGCCCATCGGCCAGGCCGTGTGGCCCCAGCCCCAGGCCTCCGGGACCCCCCACCCCCAAGGCACTAACTGTTGCATCTGAGAGCACAGTGCTCAGAGCTCGGGGCCTCCCGGCCATGAAATTGCCACCGGGGCCAGAGGTCAGACTGGCAGGTGGTGAAACATGTTTTTGTGAGCAGTGGCACTGGATTCGCCAGCGGCAGAGGCGGCAGAGGCGGCAGAGGCGGCAGAGGCGGCAGAGGCGGCAGAGGCGGCAGAGGCGGCAGAGAGCACACGCAGTTACAGGAAACACCGCGGACACAGCAATCTGCCAGCAAACTCGGAGGCAGCAACGCCGATGCATTTCACTGCACCCAGCCGAGACGTGTTCCATCAAAATGTCGCTTTGCCAAGCGCAGGAAACTTCCCTTCGTGTCCCATGGAATGAGCTCTTCTTCTCAGGGACTGAGCCCGGGCGGGCGGGAGGCTGGGGAGGCTTTACCGGCCCCCCACACAGCGTCCAGCCCTGGGCTCTGTGGCCAGCATCCAGATGCTTCCGCCCTGGGCCAGCAAAGGAAGAGATGGACAAGCACTGGTGGCAGACCCCGTCTCCTGGCTCCAGGGGTCAGGGCAGAGCCGGGAGAGGCTGACATGGCTGAGCCGTGGCCTGGGGGGCCCTCGGGGTGGTGCTACTAAGGCTCCTTCTCCCTGCACCCAAAGCCCAGGGCCAGCGTGCACTCAGCCTGGGCAGGAAACTGTCACTGGGCTCGGGTGGTGCCCACAAGGCTGACGACGAGGACGAGGGCCATGGCCGCTAACACCTGGCACGGTGCCTGACGCACAGGAAGAGCTCGTCCAAACAACATCTCCACACCAGTGGACACATACACGTGCACGCGCCCCCACGCAAACCGGGGTGTCACGCGGGTGGGCTCCGTGTGCCCAGGACTCCCGACAGGACAGCCTGCGTCTGCGGGCTCCTTCGAAGGAGTGGACACTGTCGGATGAGCCAACGAACAGGTGCGTGAGTGAAATGTGATTCTCGGAGGCACACAGGTTTGCTGTGGCTCCAGCGGGCACCCCCACACCGCCAAGTGCAGCCGCCTTGCCTGGGAGGGCGGCCAACGACGCACAGACGGACGGGCTGCACGGAGCTTGTCCAGGGGGCACAGCCCCCGCCGACCCCGCTGCCTCCCGGCCACAGTGCACCAGGGGCAGAATGAGAACCCCAGGGGCCTACAAGGCCTCTTCTGTTCATTAGCAAAAGACCACTTCTCTGGTGCCTGAACTGCGCTCCCCCCCCCGTTCCTGGGTTTCGTGGTGCTGGCAGTGGCGTGGCTCTGTGGCCCGCGGGCGCCCACGTGTCCCACGGGGAGCCGTCCCCGGGGGAGCACCCGCCCGGAATGATCAGCCCCGGCAGGCACAGGGCGGCAGCTCCCTGCGCACCCAGCCAGGGGTGCAGGGCGTCCGCCCAAAGCCTGATGCGAGGACTCAAATGGGTTGAATAGCGTCCCCCCAAAATTCAGGCGTGTCCCAAGCTGGCCCCGGATTTCCCAGCACCCGACGGCTGGGAGCCACGTGGCCTCGGGCAGTGGCCTCACCTGTGCCCACGCACCTGTGCCCACATGCGAGGGGGGGCCCGGCTCCCCGCGGGAGGGAGACGGCAGAGCGCAGGCCGCCCGCCAGCCCCGGCCCCGCACGCGCACGGCCGTCTCCCCCGCGATCCGTGAGCGCTGAGCACAGTGATCTCTTCACAGACCTGGAAACCGCGAGGAAGATGTAATTGGGCCAAAACCAATTTGGTCGAGAAGAAGTAGCCAAATGTAATTTGGCCAAAAACAAGTTAATCGCTATAATGATATGTTAGAAGCTGTTTGGTTAAAAACGAGTATCTGCTGATTGTGGGAGCGTTAGGCTGGTGGGGTCGAGTGCCTCGAGAGTCAATTTTGCAATTTTTAATGGGGCGGCAAGCGCGTCCCCCTCCCGCCGGGCGCTCGTGCTGGCTCTGCTGCTACCTTGTGTCCTCGGTCCTTTGTCACTCGTCTGCTCCTACGCTGCGCTAGGCCTGAGCGGGGAAGCAAATGGAAAGCAGTAGCTGCTTCGAAGAAGCTACACGTTAAGCAATAATGTCATGCGATGGTTTCTTTTGCTGCTTCGTTTCATATGTCTGACGGGAGAAGCTCTTGGTGCTCCCTACATGAAACTCAGAAAATGTGGGAGCGGAATAAGGAGCTTTCGGGTCACCGTACTTTCCCCTGCGCAGAGAGCCCCAGCAACGTGAGTCCCCCAGATGCTTTACGTGGCAGGAGAGATGATTTTTCTCTCCAGAAGGGGGTTCGAGCTACCACCACACGCTACGTTTTTCCGTCTATCGCGGCTTATTCGGATTCTAAGAGGCGGACGCGTCGTTCTGAGGATCCCTTCGAGGCCCCACCACACGCTACGTTTTTCCGTCTATCGCGGAGGCGGACGCGTCGTTCTGAGGATCCCTTCGAGGCTGAACGTTTGCTTTGGACTAATTGCGTTGGGCCGAATCGGGGGGCAGGGCGAGTCTGGGCCCGGCTCTGCGGAGGGCTCCGCCCAGCGCCCCCGCCACCCTTCGCAGCCACACGTTGATGGCAAAGCCACAGCGAACGCCGGGCTTAATGGCCGAACTTCCCCTTGAGCTCAGGACAAGGCCAGGAAACGCTGTTTCCCGTGTCCTCGCCACCGCGGCAGAGGACAGGCGGGACACAGAACCAAGTTCCCAGCGGGACGGGCGGCACCGTCCTGTGCGTAGCGACCGTATCGTCTCCGTGGACAACACCAGCCGTGCAGAGACCCGGACGGGAGAGGTCAGCCCCGTGGCTGCCGTCCCAGGGGACGCGCAGGGGGCCAGGCTTTCTTTCATGGCAGCAATGGCCAGGTACGAAGAGCGATTTTTTTTTAAAAGTCCGCGATGGCGACGAGAAACTGAGGTATATAAAAAAAAAAAAAATTAAGAAAAGATATACTGGTCTTTTTTCAGGGCAAAAAAATGTGAATTACTACAGAGGGATGTAGC
>NW_006436294.1:6577165-6578099 GCF_000325575.1 Pteropus alecto
CTGCCCGCGGCAAGGCGGCCAGGGCCCCGTCTCCCCTCAGGGGCGTAAGGCTGGTGCCTGGAAGGTGGGGAGACCGGGGCCCTTGGCGCCCGGCACCAGCGACGGCCGCTGACCCACACGCAGGGAGCCTCGGCGCCATCGCGGGGTAAACTCCCCCGAACAGCCTTTGAAGTCAGACGTGCCAACCAAGCGCCGCAGGGCCTCGCGTGGGGCAGTAGCAGCTCCGAGAGCGAAGGCCGAGGAAGGAGGGTCCGGAACAGCCGAGACCCGAGACCCGGGAGGCCCACTCGTCCCGCCCAGAGGCGACGCCGAGGCGGGGACAGCAGCCTGTTCAACGCGAGGCGCGGATCAGGCGGCAGGAGGCAGAGCCGGCCCTGCGGCTGGGGGCGTCCGGCCCCCGTGGGACGCCGCGGCCACGCCCGAAATGGCCCTAGACACAGCACGTCCCCCGCGATACAATCACACGAAATCCCCGCTCCGTGCCACACGCAGGAAGAAACCCGGGCGGAGTCACTCCCCGCCGTGAAGGACGGAACATGCAGGGGAAAATATGAGACCATATCTTCGTGGATCTGAGGTAGAAAAGGCTTAATTAACTGAGATGGGAAAAGCCCACGACTTTCAATGGAGAGTCATTTTGACTCAATTAAAATTAAAACGTCTCTGCCACAAAAACTCCCCAAACAAAGGAAAAATATAAGAGGAGATATGCTCGGTGCACAAAGCCGACGAAGGATTAGCAGGGGGAAGACGTGGCGGACTCCAGCTCATCAACGAGACGAAGCCCGTCAGTCTAGAAGCAAAAGGAAAAAAAAAAGAGGCGACGAGCTCATCGCAATTCACGAGGGAGGGAGAGGGCAAGGGCCGGTGGATACCGCTTTAAATGTCCAGCCTGCCGTCCATGCGGGGGTGCGGTCAACACCCGGGTGAGTTG
>NW_006436294.1:6578174-6578425 GCF_000325575.1 Pteropus alecto
CCCCGGAGGGGTCCACGCAGCCCCTGGGGAGCCTCACGACGTTCGGGGCCCCCGAGGATGCGTGCGCGCTGCCACCCAGGCTAATGCCACCGCGGGCCGAGCGCCTGAGGCGGTCATCCGGAAGTCACGGTGACCCACGCAGGGACAGAAAAGGACACAGCGGCTGCGAGAACCGGACGGCTGCAGCTCGTCAGACGGCATCACGGCGGCAGCGGTGTGGGCCTGGGGGCTGGCGTGGGCCTGGGGGCTGG
>NW_006436294.1:6578531-6585218 GCF_000325575.1 Pteropus alecto
TCGCCTGTGAGCGCAGAGACGCAGGTGTTTCCCGCGTCCCCAGACCGTACCCCGAACGGCCCCCGAGCCCCGTGGCAGACTAACTCCCGCCGGTTTGAACGGTCCCTCTCCACCTGCCTCCAAAATAAACACGCGCCCTGAAGACGGAGGGCGAAATCCAAGCTGTGTCTAATGACACATCGAAAACACAAAAGTGCACAAGCCGAGGGCAGAGAATAAAGGGCAGGCGTGTGTGAGGGAGAGCGATGTGGGCCAGTGGGGCCTGACGGGAGTGGCGGCCACAGGGGACCCGTGGGCCAGCCCTGACCCACCGCGCAGAACGAGGGGACCTCGCGCTTCTGTGACTCGGCCATCGCAGGGTCAGCTCCGCCCCCGCCCCCCGTCAGGTCAAAGGCACCGTGGGAGCCAGAGGGGGCGTGGGCGTCGCCAACACCGAACTCCCGAGGTGCGGCCCTCTCCCTCCTGGCCGTGCGCCTCGTCCTCCTGGGTCACCGCCCTGGCCCCAGTCAAGTCTGACCCCTTCCAGGAGCCTTTCCTGACACGCCTGTCCCCACCCCGCTCTACCACCCCGCATGCAGGGGGCCGTCTCCCCGACCTGTGCTGGTCGGCACGGCTTTCTGGAAGAATCTCTGACCCCGGCAGCAGGAAACCGGAAGCCTGCCCCAGCTCTGACTGTCTACCCGGGGCGTGAACTCTGACCTCTGACTGCCACGGTGAGCCCCCTTTGCCCTCTGCACCGAAACGCCTGCCGCCGTCCACTGGGGCAATGCTCTGGCCGCCAGGTCACAAGGACGGGGGGCGGCGCGCGTGGGGTGCTTCGTGAACCGTAAAACACGGCGCAGACGCCCCGGGACCGGCCAACGTGGAGCAACAGGGGCCAGACTTACCCTCCCGCCCGAACAACGCAAAACCGGGCGAACCACCCGGGGACGAAGGGCCGTGAGCCCTGGAAGACGGGACGCGAGCGCTGGCTGCAGCGGGCCGGGCCCTGCCCTGAGCGGGTGTCCGGGCCGCGGCTCCGGGAGGCAGACCGCACAGAGCTCCTGAGATGAGCAGACAGAGCTGGGGTCTGGGGGGACAGAGGCTCGCAGTGCGGGGAAGGGCCGCACGTGGAGGACTCTGGCCCTCCGTGGAGGCTCGCTGGACTGCGCAGCCGGGAACGCGGGTGCAGACGCTGGCCCCGGCCGGAGAAAGCGAGGGAACGGGGCCGGTGCTCAGCTCGAGCCAGAAGCGGCGCCATCCCCGCTGGCCAGATGCGGAGCCTCGGCCGTGAGAAAGAGTCCAGCCCGAAAACAGGCAAACGGTGAGAACGGACACTTCGCCCACGAAGACACACAGATGGCGAATCGGCGCACGAAACGATGCTTCCTTTCGTTCGTCCTCACGGACACGCGAGTTAAAACCTCGGTGATATAACCCACGCGCCTCCCGGAATGACCAAAATCAAAAACAGAAAACCAAAAACCCGACACCCCCAGACACCGGTAGGCACGTGGAGTGCCGAGCGCTGTCACGCACGGCCGCTGGGCGGTGACGCTGGCACTTTCTCGTCCAGCTACGCCTCCGCCTCCTGTAAGGCCGAGCAATCCCGCCCCGCGTCCTAGGATGGACCAGGGTGAGTGGAAAACGCACGTCCCCACAGAAACGTGCACGCGGATCTACAGAAGCTCGATTCCCAATCACCCCAAGCTGGGCTCAGCCACCACGCCCTTCCACAGTTCAACTAACGGACGAACCATGTGCTGCCCACACAGCGGGACACGAGTCAGCCACGGAACGCTCCTGCCGCCGCCCCGCGCAGCCGGGCGTGTGGCTCGTGTGTGCGTTTTGCTAATTGAAAGAAGGCAGACTCCAGAGTCGACGCGTCTTAAGATTACACTGACACGACATTCTGGACGAGACGAAGCTAAAGGAATGAACTGGTCGATAGGAACGGGGGGAGAGAAGGGGCCGACCACAGGGGAGCCCCTCTCAGCCATGTGTAGGTGGACGACGGGATTGTCCACGGGACCACGGTGGTGGACACGTGACTCGATGCGCTTGGCAAACCCCATAGACACGCGTGTCACAGTGAATGTTATTGTACCTAAATTATAGAAATAAAGAACTTGGTGGGGAGTCAGGAGCCCCAGGATGAAGGGCCGCGTATGACAGAGAAATCCAGCAATGTCACAAACGTACGACAGACCCTCAGCGAAGAGCCAGACAAGCAGAGGCTGACCCACGAGACTGGGAAAACGGATCCTGTAAAATCAAAGAAGAAAGAACTGTACATAAGCTCCGACTCCAGCGGGTAAATTGACTCTCGCAGGGCTATAGGTTAACAATTCTGAAACTCCACGCGAGCCAGAGTTGAAGGAATAAATCGGTGAATGCAGAAATGAAAGCCGGGTGTCTCACTGTTAGCGACAGACATCACCAACAGGAGGGAGGGAGACGAGCGTGAATCCCGCGGGCACTGTGCAGAGCTGGGGGCCGCGGGGCGAGCTCCCATTTATTCTCTTCCTTATAAAGACAGCCCCATCCGCGCAGAGGTACAGAAAGGCACGTGCCCAGGGGTTAAAACGGGCCACGTGTTCCCTGGCTCCGCCCACTGAGCACCCGGCAGCAGGGGCGGGCGACCCCGCTGCTCAGACCCAACGCCCCTGGGTGGTTCATGCCGGAGCTGGAGCTGGAGCAGAGGGAGCTCGGGATGCACCTTGGACATGCCGTGGTCCCGGAAAGTAAGAGCTCAGAAAAGAAAGGAAAACTCAGGGGCCGTGACAAGTGGACACCAAAGGAGCAACCTGAAACGCTGCCGGCGGCCCCGGCTGGCATCATCTGAGCCACATCCTGACTAGCGTATGTTGGGTGAAATCTCAAAGTGTCAACTAACTTTCCACGAGCGCGTGTCGATATAAATAAATAAGCGAGAAGAAGGGACGGATCCTTCCCAATAATAAATACGAAAGGAAGGGGAGGGTAGAAAAATCTCTGACCACCGCGGCAGCAGTCGCCTCAGGCGCGACCCGCTGACGAACGCTGGAACTAGAAAGCGCGTCGTGAAGAAGAGGTTCGCACGGTCTCGAGGCGTCGCTCTCAGGGTGTTTATTAACGATCGCAGCTGCGGCGACAGATGTCCACACACGCTTTGACACCGCGCCCCCCAGGAGGCGGGCTTCCCCGCTTCCCCTCGAAAGCGGCCGGACTTCGAGCCTGGCAGTCGTGAGCCCTGGGACAGGGTGGGAGCGGGCGAGGGCAGTGGAGGCGAGGTGAGGTGCGGCGGGACCCCCCGACCGCGTCCCAGACCCCGAGGTCTTCGCGGGAAACCGCTGGATCCAAGGCCAGTCCGGATCGCTCCGTTCACAGCAAGCTCTATTCCGGAGCTGACGCTCTCATGTCGACAAATGCGCGTGGTGATGTCAGAGGTCAGCGGCGGGGCGGGGGTCGGTGGGTGGCAGCGCTCCAGTCAAGTCCCGCCGGCCATCTGTTCCTGTCGGAGCACAGCCGGCCCGTGCGTCTGTGGCTGTCAGTGGGTGTCGTCAAGCTACAGTGGCTGAGCCGACAGCTTCTACAGAGACCGTGAGGCCCACAGAGCCTAAGACGTTGACCACACGGCCCCTTACTGGTAAAGTTCACTCACAGCTGACATAAGGGGACATTAAGGGACATCAAGGTTGCATTTGGGCCAGGAAACCAGGGTGCCCGGCCCTGCCCTGTGACACTTATGGCCTCACCCTCCACAGGAGGCACCGTGTCGACAGGGTGGGGTATGCAAAGCAAGGCAACAGTGATGTCGCCTTGTTCAAGATTTTGACCCCAAACTCCGGGTCGTGGCTTTGGGATGTCAGGGGAAGGGCATCCTGCTTCGCCTGCGTGGTCTGCATACAGGACAGATGCTGAGTCTCGGGTGCCATCCCCCGAGGGGCTGAGCCCGCGCCTGGTGGCAGGCAGCACGCGGGCAGGTGGGCTGCTGGACGTGTGCCCAGATTCCCCCACACCGCCCCGGCTCCTGACCCCATCTCCACGCGGCGTCCTGGGATCCCACCGCCTACCCCGTCCACCTCCCCCAGGGAGGACGGGAGGGGACCTTCCTTTCTCAAAGTCCACCCTCCTCTCCAGCTACCCCTCCATGTGTGTGCATGCGTGGGCGTGTGCGTGCGCCTGTGTGTTTGCACGTGCATGCGTGCGTGTGTCCGTGTGTGTGTGTGTGTGCGCGCGTGCATGTATGTGTGTGTGTGTGTGTGTAACTGGTTCTTGGGCAAAGCAACACAGTGGGCGACTTACTTTTAATGGAAAAGCACAGAGGGACGCAAAGGCGCGTGGCATCCCAGCCAGACTCCCCCGAACACGCCCCGCGAGGCGATGCTTTCGGCCTTCCAGGTCGTGACGCCAGGTGAGCATCGCCATAACTCTGAATCATAAGTTTTTGCTCTGGTTCCTCTATTTTTCTGGATCGTTTCACTGTTGATTGACACTCCAGGACCCCTGGCTTCCGCTCGGGGATGCGGAGAGCAGCAGAGTGCATCACTTCGTTCTCTCTCATACACGCGAAGGCCAGAAAACTGCAAATCGATGACTTTAATTGAACCCACCAGAGAACAGATGTCACGAGATCAAGTAATTTGAAATCTGGGAAAGGCAGGTGGCTGCAGGGGGAAACAGGACTCCAGAAGGTGTCTACTTGGGGCAGACGCCGCAGAAGCCGGGGAGTGGATTTGGCTAAAATTCGTAATAAATTGCCGGGGACCCGGTGTGGGCTACCAGAAAAGCATGAACCCCAGGGGCTGCAGATGTGTGGAGGGTGGTACTTTCTTCCATAAACCCCACCAAGTGCCTGTAGGGAGGATCCATGACCTTCCTGAGAAAGTGTCCCCCAGGCTTTGGGCAGCCACGGCTAAAATCTGCCTCGATCCATCTCTCCGACCTCGCTACAGAAAAAAATAAAAAAAAAAAAAAGGCCTCATCTGCGGGAGGAGGAGCCAGAAACCTTGTCACCACCTCGGGCACGGACAGAAGCCATTCGCGGCTGAGAGCAGAAGGAAGGGGCAGTGGCCGGTGGGCAGGGGGCCCTGCGGTCGCCCCTCCTCCGGGGTGGTCACGCCGAAGGCCCCTCCGAGCAGCCCGGAACCGCCCACCCCCCAAACACATGCACCTCCGTGTCGTCCGTCCTAAGCAACACGTCCAGCTTCCGACAAAAATTCCGAGGCTTACGGAAAGGCAGGACGCAGAGCGACGGTTGGAACCTGACTCAGATGTGACAGAGACTTTGTCACTCTCTGTCAGGGGAACGGAAATAACTCTGATGACTGTGCTGAAGGCTCTCACGGAGGAGGCTCGCCACATGCCGACTCGGATGATTTTCTTCGCTTCTTTTTTTGCTGGCCCTGCTCTAACAGAGAAGTGGGTAAGAAAACAGAGTAATGATCCGCTGCGCATTTACAGACCATGGAAAAGTAAAGGAGCCGGGAAATAGTCAAGCAGGCGGAAAGCTGGCGCGGGGCGAGTGGGGACGGCCAGCCCCCCGACGCCCACGCTGCTGCCACGCGGCGCCACCGCATTCGAGGGCGGACTCGGGTTATTTTAAAACGCGTGCCGTAAATGTCAGAGAAACCGCTCGTATTTTTTGAGAGATGTAAATGATAAAACGGGACCATGAAGTGGATTCAGTTAAATGCAGGAGAAGCGGACGGAGAGGGGAAGAGAAGCCGGTAGAAACAGCTAGTGCGGCCCAGACCCTCATCCGTCCCCACGGTCACGTGACGCGCGCGCGGTCCGAGCTCGCCGGCTAAAAGGGAGGGCGTCGGGCCGGATCTTGAAAAAAGCGAAACCCAGCTCCGCTCTGTCGGCCTGAGACCGAGTTTACATACAAAGATGTAGGTTTCTCGAAGGGTATGGTGACAACGGGTCCCCCGTAACCACGGGAACGCTGCAGCGGCCGAGTTCACGTCGAACCGGATCGGAACCAGCACTTGCATCGGGGTAACGAGGGCCCAGCCCAAACGTGGACCTGCCTAACAGCAGCGCCTCACGACACAGGACGCCCCCCGGTGGGGCTGCCGGGCCTGAGAGGGGACGTCCACGGTCCCCTGGTGACGTCCTCACGTCTCTGTCTGTGGCCGACGGGCCAAGCGGATGGCGCACCAGCACGGCCAGACCCGCCCGACCAGCAGCGCCCGCCACCGGGCCCGGTGGACGTCGACCGCACGCTCCGCCTACGACAGCGGGCCCTGGGAACACCCCGCAGAGCACGTTCTGGGCCACCAACGAGCCCTGACGAACTCAGAGCAGAGCTCACACGGGGCGGGTTCTCAGACTGATGGCTTTCGACGGTTCTGTCCAGCAGGGCCGTGCCGCGGGTGGCAAGCTCCCGGGAGCACCCTAACCCAGGCCCTGGGCTGGGAGCAGGCACAGAGCACTGGGTGCTGCCAGCCTGACACACGAGCCACGTGACAGGGCAGGCCCTGCGTATTTGGCGGTGACCGTTGTGGAGTGTGTGGCAAGGCACAGCCGGAGATGCAGGCCCACAGAGTCACGAGGTTAGGCGCGCTCGTCAAAATCCATCGCAAACCAAAAGTGGGGCCAAGCACGAGCGCCCGGGGGGGCCGCAGAAGCAGGAGCCAGGCGCCGAGCCAGGCAGGCACCTGACCCGGGGCTGCGGCCAGGCCAGGACGCGGGACAGCGAAGCCGCCGTCCCCAGGCTCTGGG
>NW_006436294.1:6585305-6585982 GCF_000325575.1 Pteropus alecto
AAAGGCCTCGCGAGTCCCTGGTGGCCCGCCCGCCGGGGCAGCACAGGAGGCTGGATTTGAAGCCCGTCTGACCCGCGCCTCGCTCGCGCATTCGGTCAGGAGACTCGCCGTGGAGCGGATGCACCCGAGGGCGTCCTCCCCACAGGTCCCAGGGACCCCAGGCCTCGTCCCACATGGCCTGCAGGGTCGGGCACAGCTGAATCGCCCGGGCTGCTCCGCCGGGCGAGACGGCCAGGGCGGGTCCTGGGCCTGCACTCCTGCCCACGGCGCCCGCGTGCACCGGCCGGGCTCCGGGTCCGGTCGTCATGGTCGCAGTGACGTTGGGTCCCGCCGCTGAGCACCAGGCGGCTCACGGGCTCCGTGCCCCATGAAAGACTCGGTTTTTCTCGTCACCGTCTGGAAGGAGCTGGGAATTTTGGAGCCGTTGGAAGAAGCGTTAAAGGCCGCGGGGCCAGGAGGACGCCCGGCCTCACCTGCTCCAGGTGGGGCAGGGGCCTGGCGGGGAGGGCCCGGGACCCAGGGCTGGACCTCTGGGAGCCTGGTGACCTGTGGCGCTGGCACAGGAACCAATAGGGGGCCTGGCCAAGACCCCTCGGATTACCATGTCCACCGCCGGCCACTCCAGGGTCCTCGCCCAGCAGGCCCCTGGGCCAGGACCGATGGTCATGCACCGTTTG
>NW_006436294.1:6586277-6595613 GCF_000325575.1 Pteropus alecto
GGCCTGGTGACCTGTGGCGCTGGCACAGGAACCAATAGGGGGCCTGGCCAAGACCCCTCGGATTACCATGTCCACCGCCGGCCACTCCAGGGTCCTCGCCCAGCAGGCCCCTGGGCCAGGACCGATGGTCATGCCCTGTTTGGAGATAAAAGTTCGCCTGCTCCGTGTCTGGCCAGCACTGCGGCCTTCACAGCATCGTCAGAGGCCCAGGGGAGCCCAATGAGGCCCACTCTCCCCGAGGCCACGCCCACCGACCTGTGCCGCTTCTAGGAACTAGCCGTGTGGCAGCCTTGGCACCACAGAAGCGGGCAAGGCTGTTCTAGCCCAGGCGGCTGGTTATTCAACCTTCGCCGGCCCAGGCTGGCTCCACCTGTGAGACCCTCCTGGGGCCACCGATCAGGGAGGCCCCTTCTCTCTCCAGGTGAAAAGGAGGAGGCCTGCCCTCGAGGGAGGCCAGGTTCCCAGAATGCACCACTAGGCCTTGCATGTCCCCAAAGCCACACCATGGTTCCACCAAACCACAGCCCACCCCCACACACAGGCCACACCTCCTGCTGCCTGGGTCCCCTCAGCTGGGGACACCCTGGCCCCCGACTGTCCCGGTCACCCCCGCAGGGCCACGCCTCTGGGAAGTCATTCCTGCCCCCCATGCCCATTAAGCTCACCACTGGCCACTAGGCCTTGCATGTCCCCAAAGCCACACCATGGTTCCACCAAACCACAGCCCACCCCCACACACAGGCCACACCTCCTGCTGCCTGGGTCCCCTCAGCTGGGGACACCCTGGCCCCCGACTGTCCCGGTCACCCCCGCAGGGCCACGCCTCTGGGAAGTCATTCCTGCCCCCCATGCCCATTAAGCTCACCACTGGCCCCCAGCAGGGCAGGGGCTGAGGTACTCCTGCCCCACTGGGCTTACCACCCAGCTCCTGGGCGTGGCCCCCAAGAAGCCTCTGAGCTCCCCGACTGGCAGGGGGCATGCGGGGTGTATGGGGACAAGAGGAGGGAGCCACTGGCTTTGTCCGGGTCTCCTCCAAGGGCCGCGTTCCCTGGGAGAGGGGGGTGAGGGGGCTGCAAGGATCCGATCCTTGAAGGCCAAGGTTACCCCCAGGACCCTCCCTCCCAGCTCTGCCGGCCCGGCCCATCCCCCAGTGGAACCCGGGCTTCGAAGGGAGGCCCTCGGGCAGCGTGAATGGAGGCGGGGTGCAACTCCCGGCTGGGGGTAGTCTCCAGCCGGGTGGTGGAGAAGTCAGAACTGTTAATTGGGGCAAAACTGTGATCGCCCATCAGCAAAGCTCTAATGCTGTGTGACCTTGAACAAGTGTCTTCGTCTTGCGGTGCTCGGCTCATGTTCTACAAATAGCTGACCTGGGGTCCCATGGAGGGCGTCATGGAACGAGGCCTGTGACCGGCCTCGCTGGCCCCTGCCCCGCCCCCCGGGGGGGTGGAGGTCGGCCCTTCGCGGCCCTCCCCGCTTTCCTGGGACCAGAAACCGAAGCTTTGAAGTCGGGCTAGTGTTCGCTCTTGGATTTACTTACTTACTTTTTTGTTCCCACTTGGCTTTTAGTTCTAATTGAAACGTTCTTTTTGACAAGGCCAAGGCATTTCTGCTGCACCGAGAGCAAAGCACAAAAGGGTTTTGTCCTCGCTGGGACCCGCTGGGCCCCGAGGGAGAGGTGAAAAGCTGCCGCGGGGGGCAGGGCCAGCTGGGATCAAAGGGGCCACCACCCCCCAGGAGAGCGAGGGCACCGGGGGGCCTGGACCCTCGTGGGAGCCTGTGCAGCTGCCCTGCTCTGCCCAGGCGCAGGGTGGTCCCTGGACGGGGCTGCCAGCCACACCCTGGGAGGGAGCGGAGCCGTGGGTGGGTCCTGGGGAGGGGGAGCTGGGAGGCGTCTGGGGCAGGCCCCGCCGTCCCGTCCTGGGCCCCCGTGGCATTCCGGGGTCTGCCCACGGCCACCCGTGCTGGTGGCAGGAACCCTCCCCCTCGGATGGGGAGCCTGGGCCCGGAGAGGCTGCGTCCTCCGCTCAGAACACGCACAAGCAGGGCAGGAGCTGAGAGCGCACCCCAGACGTCTGACCTACCCCCCTCCAGAAACCCGCAACGGAGCCTCCGGAGAGGAGACAAAGGCCCCCAAAGGCCACCTCGACCAACCACCTGCCCCGCTGCTTCTAAAAGGAGAGAGAGACCTGGATGGGCTTCCTGGAGGAGGGGGCGTGAGCGGAGCTCCTTGCCCTTCCAAGGCAGAGGACGCCGGCGTGCCACACCGCCACTGCCGGAGCGTCCGAGTTCACACGCGTGAAGTGCTCTGACTGCCCCAGGGGGCGCCGCGGCTTGTCCCCGGTGATGCCCTCCGCCATTGGACCGGAGGCCGAGAGGGCAGGGTCCAGGTGGCCTCCTCGCCTCTGTCCTCAGAGCCGGCGCCCCGCGCTGCCCGGCGAAGGCAGGAAGGACACGGATCACGCGTGCCGGCCGGAGCTGCGGGCAGGGAAGGGGAGCCCTCGGGTGTCCGGCTGCCCCTGGCCCGGCCGCCCCCCACCCTGCTACAGCCTCGTGGTCACTCTCCAGCGCCACACGGCCTCCTGGCAAAGCCCATTTAAATTCCTCCCACAACGCTGCAAACCGCAGTGCGAAACGGTTTATTAAAATCTAATTAGCCAAATGGATAAATAATCGCAGGCGAGCTTAACTCTTTCCTGCACCCTCACCCGGTGCTCGGAGCCAGGCAGGCCGACCAGGCCTCTGGCCCAGTTTGAGCGTGAAGCTGGGGGCCACCGAGGTAGCCGTGGCCGGTGGTGTGGGTGTGCTCGGAGCGTGCAGGCGTCGCGGCTGACCTGGACCGGCTGGGTCTTCCTTCCCACCCTGGATCTGGAATAGAGGACGGATCCACACAGAACCGCGGGGACCCGTTTCTTCCTTCCCCCTCACAGTCCAGGGCACGCATGTGCTGACCAGGCTCCTGTGGGTGCAGCTAAGGGCTGTCACAGGGGTTAGAAATGCACCAGGGGCCTTTCTCCGCCTGGAAATCCACCCGCCCTGTGGCCCGAGCCCTCCCCGGAGAAGTCCTTGCAGGAGATCGGGAGCTGGCCAGGTGTCCACTTTGGGGCTGAGCTGCGGCCCCACACGACCCTGGCTGATTCAGGGAGCGTAGAGCCCTGAACCCACAGGCTCTGCCACCTTCTGCCTGCATGACTGACCGGGTCCCTCTCCCCGCCTGGGCCTCCAGCCCACGTCTCAGCCTCCCCACGAGAGCACACTCAAAACGGGAGCCACCCAAACGCCACTTACAGGGCGAACAGACCGGCCGCAGCATCTCAGACAGCAGAGCGCTGCAGAGACGACCTCGGGACCCGCGGAGCTGGCCATGGACCCGACAGACACTCACGGTGCGGCCCGCGCCTCACGGAGAGCGGGTGGCCGCGAGGTCCCCGGCCGGGCGGAGGGCCCACTATTCCGCCAACGTGCCATCTCTCACACGCGCCCTCCCCCACACGCGCCCCACCCTCTGCCTGTCGAGACACCACAGTGCGTCGAGGTCAAACCACTGTGAGGGGTCCCAGACGACCCCTGAGCCACACTCCCGTGCTCCCCACATAGGAACCCAGGTAGCGGAAGGGAAAGGCCACTGTGACCCACCACACGCTCAGGTGACCTGTCCCTTGACCACAGACCCGGGCCCGCCGGGGGTGTGTAGGTGGCAGGGGCGAGCTTCAAGCCAGACGAGCCTCCGCCTCCTCCAGCACCGAGGGTGCTTCCACGGCAACCTGACATCTCCAGGCTGGGGGACGGGGGACCTGGCCAGGCCTGGGCCTCCTGGGGACACGCCCCGTGGCCGGGCATCGGGGCCTCCAGGGAGGTGGAGGGAAGAAACGGCCGAGGCTGATCCGATCTGAACACCAAAGGCCGCACGTATCACGCTGCTCAGATGCCTGGGTCGGGGAGACAGGCACTGGCTACCTGGGGCCGGCAGGGGACATGAAGAGGGCTCGGTCAAAGGCACGGACGTCCCGCTACGAGATGCACGAGCTCTGCAGCGCTAACGGGCGGCGTGGCGACCACGGCCAGCAACGCCCCACTGTGCACTTGAAGGCAGGTAGAGTGTAAATGTTCCCGCCACACGCGCACAGGGAGTGAAGAGAGACAGTCGCCAGGTGAGGTGGCAGGCACGAATTCGCTCGATGTGACGATTGGTTCCCAATGTGCACACGCGCGGAAACATCAAGCCGTGCACCCCACGTATCAGTTTGTATTTGTCAACTACACCTCGACAAAGCCGGGAAATGGGAGGGAGTGGGGAGCAGCCCAGCCCCAAAGCGGACTCTGCTCTGAGGGTCCGCGTTTGATCAGCACGGCCGACTGTCACCACTCGTGTCCCTTAATGAAGCACTAATGGGTTCTTTAAAGATATTTATAGACTTCAAGTATCTTCGCAATCAGACATGGCTCATACAGTTGTAGGGTCATTAATTTTTTGAGTAATTAAGTGACGTTTAATGACATCGGACTAACTCGAAGCCTTTCTTTGAGATGTGTGACTTGGCCTTTTTACCATCGATATCTCTCGCCCACCCCGGAGTCCCCAGCAGTGTTGTGGGGCGACTTCGTGAGGCCACAGGGCGTCTGAGATGAGATAAACCCCCCAGGCCCACCCTCCTCAGCGTTTAGCATCGCATCCTAGGAGGAGGTGTCCTTACCTCCACATGCAGGTGACGGCAGAAATCGTCCCAAGGAGCAGAGCAAGTCCATGAGGCGACAGAATCGGACCCCGGTGCAGGCCACCTGGAGCCGGGCCCGGCCCCCACCCCACACCCGCCCAGGGCACACGCCGCAGGGCACACACCCCGGGGTGTCCCCGTGTTTCAGGTCCCTCCCCCAAAGTGGTGGTCATAACAGGACCTCTTTCCCAGGCGGTGGTGAGGTTGGACCCAACGGTGGATGGAGCGCGTGTGGCCGAGGCCAGTCTGCGAAGGCTTCCAAGGTGGCACCGTTAGCACCGCAGCTTCGAGGCCGGGGTGGAGGAGACAGCCCGACCCGGTCACCACTGACCAGAGGCGTGTCCTCGAGCCAGGGGCTCCCCCTTGCTGGGAAGGAGGAGGCGCCGTCCCTGCCTCCAGCAGTGTCTGGAGTGTGACGTGTGCACGGAGGCCAGCCCTGGCGGGGACCCCTAAAATGCCAGACGTGCCGAGAGCTCCGGGCGCCAGGGGTCATGGCCACCCGGGCCGTTTGGGCCCAGGGACTTTTTGCCTCACCCAGGACATCGTGTCCACTCTTGGGGCATGTCTGAAAGAGGACGTGGACAAGTCACACCACATCCAGCAGGGCCGCGGGCAGGGAGCAGCCGGCCACCCCCGGGGCCTCCCGGGGGAGAGCCCCTCTGGGGACACACGTGCTGTCCCCATGCCCATGTCCCTGTCTAAGCAGGTCCATACTTCCTGGATCCACGGGGAGAGGATGCTCAGTGGGTTCTGCCTGCGCTGGGGACAGTCAGGGAGGCCCCACCTGGCATACAGGTGGCACCTCTGTCAAAAATCGAGCTGCTTCGTGAGAATTCAGTCCACACTTGCTTTGGGGAACACTCCCCATCATTTCTGAATTTATTGTCAATTGTCCCACTCTGTGTGGCAATCCTCAATTAAATGCACAAACGGCGGCTCTCACGGGAAGCAGCACTCAGCGGGCATGACAGTCACACACGTATGCTCAGTGCCCGCTCCGTGCCGGGCGTGGCTCCAGGCCCCCGGCCACTTGACAGCTGGCATTTAAACCCGATTCAGCGCCCTTCCCGATGAACTGCCCTGTGAGGGGCCGGTGTGTCTCAGTGAAGGGCGGGGCCCCTGTCAGAATCACGCGTGTGGCTCGTTCCCAGAACACATGGGGAACCATGGGGCTGGGGGACACGCAGGGTTGGACGGGCCCCTGCCCATGCGCCAAGCCCCACTCCTGACTCCGAGTCCCGCTGGCCGGGCTGTTTCATCTAGGGAAAGCCACGTCCGTCTGCCCCATCGCCACGGCCACCAGCGCTGACCTCCGACTTCTATTGCCCGGGCTTTTACGGGAGGCTGGGTGGACAGGCGGGAGAGGTCCACAGGCTGTGATGGGGGCTGGCGCGTGGCAGGGCTGGCCTCTGATAACTCCGCTGGCCCGGAGAGCTAGAGACAGCTGATCTCGGAGGACTGATCTGAACAAATGAGTAAGGCACACAGCTGAGCAAACAGGAGGAGACAGTGATGCTTCTTTTTCGGAGAAGAAAACATTGATTACGATGAGCCAGGAAATAGTCTCATTTATTTTTGTCTCGGTACCGTGGCAAGTCGGGCGATTTCTCACCAGAGGTGCTTTAAGAAAAAAAAAAGCCAGAGGCGGGTGGCTGCTTGCCGCGGCGGGGTGCGTTCCGGCTTCCTGACGCAGGCTCCGGGGCGCCGTGAGCAGAGCCTTGCCCGCCCGGTCCCCGGCCCTGCCTCTGCCCTCCGTCCCACGTCCCACGGGCAGACACAGAGCAAAGCTGCTCTTTTTAATCCTCTTGGTGGCAGAAGTGACACTCAGAGCAACTGTTCTGCAAGATGATTCTGCCCCCGACTTAAGCGTGACCTTGAGTATATGACTCAGTCCCTCAAGACCAGCGATGTCACCTGTCACGGAGTGGGACCAGGCTAGATGCCTGAGGGCTCATCACGGTCTGACGACGCTGCAGAGCACGTGCCCGGGCTGGGGGCTCTGCGGGATCCGCCAGCTCTCTGCTCTCGCGACACCCGGACGCATGCGCGTGTCACTTGGCACTTCATAAAGCTCTCCGCGCCCTCTGATATGAGAACCAGGGACCCTGAGCGACTCCCTGGGGGCGCACAGCTCAGGGCGCCGCTGGAGGCCAGGACGTTGTGCCCCTGACGCCCGTCTCTCCCACCCCCCGCCCCAGACGTTCTGGCCTCCACGGATTTCGAAAACGTCTCCCCAAGTATGAAGATATTACGGTATTGATTCCAGAAAGGACTCGGGTCCTGGGCTCATTCATCACTGCTGCTCCGGGAGAGGGTGCAATTACCGGAGCCAGCGCTGTCCTCGGGCCACCGCTTTGGGCAGGACACACGCCGCGGACGCCCAGGAGGAGGGGCCAGGAGGGGCCGCTGGCCGGAGAGCTGCTTCGTGCCACGCGCTGTGCTGCACGCCGCACAGGCGTGAAGGGCGAGGTGACGGGCGTGAGCCGGGCTCACGGGGACAGCCTGGCAGTGTCCCCTGCTGCTGCGCAGGGGGGTGGAGCTGTCTCCGCTTGTAAAACCTTCCACGATCCCGCCGTTCGGGGAGTTCTGGGGACCGAGCCCCCTCATCCTGGGTCGCGACCCAGTGACACCTCTAAGTCCTGGGGGTGCTCATGTCCCTGGGGGCTCCCACGGGAGACACACAGCGGCTGCACATTTGCTGCAAACACACAAGCTCTCGAGCCTGAGTGAGTTACACGCTGATACTTGTGAGAACAAGGACGAATGACCGTCACCTTTCCCCCAGCATTTCCCTCCCGCCGGGCACTGTGCCGACACCTCCGGCGGCCGATTATTATTATTATTATTACGAATCATCAGCGTCTGACTCTCCCGGACTCTCGCAGCTGAGCACACTGATGGTCTCATTTGCAGATGAGATTTAGACTTAGGAAAGATAGGTCCACGGGCCACACAGACACAGGCTTCGAACCCAGGGCCGCTGATCCCCGAGCCACGTGGCCGAGGCGTCCGGAGACTGCAGGCGTTGGTCTCCCAGCTGCCACAGCCGTGGTCCATGGTGTGGGCGCCCCCCTCTGTCCACGGCATGTGGAGCCCCATCTGCAGCCCTGGCCCGTGGTCGGCCCCGACCCCCACGGGGCCCTGGGGAGGGACCGTGCCCCGTGGCCTCCCTCCCCAGGGGTTAGCGTGGCTCTCGGCACACGCTCAGAAGGGTTGACGAAGGCAGGAGAGCCACACCGCCGGCCCCTGAGCCGAGCCCCACCTCCCAGACAGGAGCGGGGGCCATGAAGCCACGGCCCGGTGGGGGATCCCAGACCCCCGCACTTCGGCCAAGCTGCAGACGGACCTCCGGGGGCCCGCAGACCCCAGGGATGAGGTCCTCAAGAGGCTCTCAGAGCCGGCACCGTGAGCCGGGGCAGACGGCAACCCCACCTCTGAGCCCCCCTCAAGAGCGGCATTTACTCCATCCCCTCCTCCCTCCCAGCACCCCGACGGACCGCGGGTCAGGGGTCAGGACCCCCACTCTCCACCGAGGACGCCCGGGCTCCCCAGAGCTTTGGCGACCAGCTGGACAGGACACGGCTGGTGGGGCGCACGGGGTCTCTGGCACCCGGTCGGCCTGGCACCCTTCGCTCTGTCGCTAACGAACGCGTGCGGGGGCCCCGTGAGGAGGCCGTTCCGGGCCGGCGAGCCCAGCATTTGCTGCCTTGTCCGCTGCTTGGCCACGAGGACCAGGGGCTGGGCCCCCAGGAGCACAGGGTCGGGTGTCTCGTCTCGGTGCATGAAGGACAGCAGATTCGATTAGGCAGAGCCCCGCACCGACTTAGAATTGATTTGGATATAAATAGACGGCATAAAACCCATCCTGGCACCCGAGGGGCACAGCAGCCCCCTGCGGGTCACGCGGAACGGCGCGTGAAGTCACGGACACTTTAAACCCGATAGCTCTGTGATCCTGACGGCACACGCCACAGCTGAGCCGCCCAGGACGGAGAGACGAGCCGGGTGCGGCCCCGAGTCCTGTCGCTGTCTCTGCCCCCATATCTACCTGTCATCTCTATCTATCACCTATCTATCTGTATCTATCTATCTAACTGCCACCCCCCGTCTCTCTTTCCATCTGTCTATCATCTGATCTGTCTGTCATCATCTGTTATCTATGCATCTCCTTCATCTCCTTCATCTGTCTCGTCCGCATATCTTAAAAACTGTCCTTTCTCAGTGAGACTTCAAGGGGGAGGACAGTTAATTATTCATTCACCGCCGAGGCCTTTGGACCCATCGACTTCGTTTCTGGTTCCCCTTGGATCCGGTACACGGATTCTGGTTTGATCGCATTAAGTCTCTTGAATAATTAATATGGTAATTTAACCCGCGCGGAATGAGCAAATGTTACCTTCTGCTTAGGGAGTCCCCGGAGGCAGTTTTCCCAAATCCGTGACTGTCACCCTGAACGGGCATCTGTCTCACTGAAGGAAACGTCTCCCTGTCCCCCCGGCCCGCGCCCCGTCCCCGCCTGAGCGGGAGGCAGACAGCCCGTCCGAGCGGCCCGGGACGCCGGAGGCCTCGCGGGCACGGCCGTGGCCATCAGGAAGCGGCCGCCGTGCCTGGCGGTCGGGAGCCC
>NW_006436294.1:6595855-6597770 GCF_000325575.1 Pteropus alecto
ACGGGAAGGGGCGGCGAGGTCGGAGCGTCACCCTCCGGAGCCCCCACGCCGTGCGTGCATCCCGGGGCACAACGGATGGCGCCGTCGCGTCCCGGAAACTGAGCGGCTCCCTGACACGGTGACAGAACCAAACACCAAGAGTCCAAGGGGAGACAAGGAGCCAGGAGACTCATGCGGGCGGAGCCCCCCGTGCGAGGCGGGAGGACCCCTTCCAGGCCCCGGGGGGCAGCCACGGTGTCTGAAGACAGTGGTGACCAGCCTCGCAGGTCCCCTGGGCGAAGAAAGTATGGGGAGAAATTGGGGGTGAGGCTGGGAAGGCATCTGGGCCCAGACTCTCGGCCCTCCACTCAAGTGGAAGAATGCAGACCATCCCCCAGGTGAGTGCCGACCCCTGATCCACCCCAGGTCGATGGGCCTGCACCTGGCGGCCACCGAGCTTAGCCCTCCCTTCCCGGACGAGCAGAGTGGGTCCAGGGGATTTTAAGCCTTGCCCACTTAATAACTGGCAGGGCAAGCATCGGCCCCCACGCCCCCAAACCCCAGATCTGCTGCTGGTTTACATTTCATGCACGAATCTGACGACCGTGTGCGGGTTTTTAATTGACATTGATTAGTCCTCTCCCCGCACAAAGATGGCGAGAGATGTCGCTGGAGAAGCTGACCGCGCGATGACAGCCTCGCTTCAGCTCGTGTACACTGAGTCCCTGAAGCTCTAAGACGAGGTGGGAGTCACCCCACAGGCGAGGGACTGAGGGGCAGCGAAGCCGACAGACGAATTGGGCGGCGGGGTCTGCGGCCCAGGGCCCGACCCCCCCCACCGTGTCCTCTCTGCAGGGACGCGGATCTCCGGTCCCATGGGCAGCCCCATCGCCGGAAACCCGCATCCACACGGCCCACGCGGCCATCGTCCCAGTTACCACATCCACGGACCTGCTTCGAGCTCGCGTCCCGGCAAAGTCCAATCTCTCCAGCCCCGACGCATCCAGCCAGCACAGCCACGTGCGTGTCCAGCCCCGACCTGGCTGACGGCCACGGCTCTGGCCCATGAGGCGGGAGCCCACACGGCGAGGGGATGTGCGCCCCGAAGCAAATCGCGCGCTCGCCCGTGAGGCGTGGCGGCCGCGCTGCAGCTGCTCCCGGGCCCCTGGCCCCCTTTCGCTCACTCGCCCGAAGCAAGAGCGTCCTGACTCCAACGTCCAACTGTGGTCACCGGACGGGGCCGTGCGGGGGACACACGCCCGCACCGGACGGGGGTCATCATCGCCGTGAAGAGCCCGGGCACCGTGACTTATTTCAGGGTCCCCCCACCTCTGGGGACGGGCTGAGAGGTGTCACTCTGCACCTGCATCACACGCATGCACACGAGCACACACGCGCGTGCACGCATCTGGTCTACTTGGTAAAGAACAAAGCTTGCACGTCCTGAGTCCGGCCTCTACTCAAAGTGTGACTTTCTTGGCTTCTCAGTGAGTCGCTCGATCTGTCGATCAGCAAGCACTCACTGATGGCTTCTCCACAGGGCCCCCCGCCTCCCGCCCCGCCATCACCAGACAACCAGACACAAAACCGAGTCTCCGTTCTTATGAGCTCGGCCTTGCGAAGCTGAAGGCAAGTGATGGCTCAGGGACAGGTTACGCTCAAAACACATCTTCCTGCGATGCGGTCTTCGTAGTGGGCCCACCCAGAATGCTGCACATAGTAGGGACTCAGGAAATGCCAGCTGCATGTTGGGTGGAAACTACGGGCCCGAAGCCTCTTGGACGGGCATGGGAGCCATCAGCAGCCATCAGGTGGAGCAGGCGGTGCGGGCGACGCCGGTCGGCCTGAGACCCCCACGCCCCAGCCCCGTCCTCAGCCCCTGCTGGGCTGTGGGGCAGTGCTCCTGGACGCGAGATGCTCGTAAGGGTCAGCGCGA
>NW_006436294.1:6597852-6601349 GCF_000325575.1 Pteropus alecto
AACCTCTCAGAACGACGGGGCCCTGGGAACGATGCCTCCAAATCTGCAGCGCGAGGCTTTTATTTACTTATCTAGTTACGCCGTGCCTCGTTCAAATGGATTTAAGGCAGCTCACAGAGACACTTACAGCAGAGCGGAGAAACGTAAACGAGGGGGGTGAAGAGGCGGGGGCCACGTGTGAAGACGGAATCGGCCTGTGGCACTGCCTCCCACGAGCGCCCCCCGCGCCGCAGCCAGCAGGGCCCGAAGGCCCGCGTCCCTGCCGACACCGCGGCCTCTGCCGTCCGGCCTCCGGGACGGGACGCGGAGAGGAGGAATTTCTTCGTTTCCAGCTGCCCGTTCGTGGCGATTTGTTACCGCAGCCCCGGGGAGCTCACACACTTACTTAGTCTGTTATTTGTAAAATGTGATAAACACCCGGAGACCCACCCGGCGGCTCAGAGCCAGGCAGCCGCCCACGTGGAACTCTTTCTCCCCCGTGTCCCCTGCCCCTGCCCCAGCCCGAAGCAGTGGACACCTGCGATTTGTAATTTTTGCCGAATAAACGGACGGAATTACACCTCCCGTGATGCCGACGGGCCCTCCCTGGTGGCCGGTGATCGAGGCGCCCTCCGCCCTGGCTGGATGGCTGAGCCTGATGTCCGTGCGGCTCCCACTCCGGGCTCCCTTTGTTTGGCCGGGTCATCAGCGTCGGCCGGTCTGTGGCGATGACGACGCCGGCGGTGATCGGCACGCTCGCGGCAGACCTCTCCCCGCTGCTGGCCATCGTCTCGTTTTCTCGCGGTGAGCGGGAGTTCGCGCGGGCTGCAGGGTGCCCGTGAAGGGATGAAAGAGTGATTTTCAGCCCCGTTCTCACGTGGCCCTGGGCAAGTCGCCGGCACTCGATGGGCGGGTTCCTCATGGTCAACAAGACGGCTGGGGTCTGCCCCTGGCTCAGCCCCCCAACCCTGCGCCGAAGCTGCGAGGAGGATGAGGAGCGTCTTAGACGAGGCAATTTCTAAGCCCGTTTCCATCCTTTCTGGAACACGGTGCAGTATAAATAAATGAATAGCTCTAAAGCCATTTCCTTCTGCCCTGCTGGAGCCGGAACCTTCCAAGCCCCTGGCCGAGGGCTCCTGAGAGCTCCGCCAGCCCCAGGGCTGCCGCTGGCCGTTTGCGGAGGACATCCCGCCCCCGGCCAGCCCTGCGGGGCCCGCGCCGACACGCCGACTTCCCCGCAGCCTGCCGCGGGAGCAACGGGCTCTGCAGGCCAGCCATCGCTCACGGCCGGCTTCATTGCGAATCGCCACCAGACAGCTATTAATCTCCCATCATACTTTTATCAAGTGTTTATTTTTTCCCTCTCTCTCTCCCCAAGACGGGGAATATCAATACAGCAGCTGTCACGGGCCATTACCGACTGTATCCTCTCCGCTATTACGGCGAAATAAAGCCAGAGAGCGGATGACGGGAGGGGCCGTCCAGGCGACAGCTTATCTGGAGATTCGAGGGAGCCGTCCCACAGAACGACACTGCGCTGTCACATCTGGGCATGCATCTCCCCGCCCACGAAGGCACCGACTGCACACGGCGGACGGGTGCCGTCTCTCCACGGGCAGCCAGCGCCCACACCACACACACGGGGGACTCCGCGTTGCCAGCCCAGGGGAGCAGGCCCCAGTCGGGGAGATGGCAGACAGGGACCGGAGGGCTGGGCGACCTGGGTAGCTTCTGTGTGACCCGTTAGACCAAGCCCTACGGTGCCTCTGGGCAGCAGAACGATGGCAGGAAATGCGGGCCACGCCCCTGTCCCACGGGAGTGACCTGAGGTGGAGGCACCAAGGTCCACAGGACGGTCTGCCTAGCTCCATCCTTGCAAACTCCTCTTGTTAATGGGGCACGGCACGGGCGGCCCTGTCCGGGGCCAGACACAGCCTCTGGCCCACCTGAGCAGGGTGCCTGCCCCACAGGAGGCTCCCAGGGCGAGCCTCAGCACAGCCCTGAGCCCTGAGGGAACCGCCCTGGGGAGCATCTCCCTGTCACACACTCGCACACGGTCCCCACACGTCCCTGGTGATTGTAGCCAGAGAGAAAAACAGAATGTCCGAGCAGGATGGGGACCAGGATGGGGCGGGGGCGCGGGCCCCAGGGTGAGAGTCGGCACGGCTGTGTGCACCCTGTCGCCCACTCACCCGCGTGGCCCACCAGGAGCACCAGGAGGGCTGTGGCCACTGTGCGTCAGGCTCACCATTAGGGAGCACTGGCAGGGTGACCCCAATACCGAAGGGATGGAGAACCAGAGACGAGAAGCCCGTCTGCCACCGGTAACGACATAACCAACTCGCGTCCACGTCGGCTTGGCTCCAAGCAAAGGCCGAGCCTGAGCGAGGACTTAGACGTGGCTCTCGAGACGCCCGGGGCCACTCCCTCACCCGCAGCAGGAGTGCACACATCACGGGGGAGACGCTGGTGATGCGCGGAGCCGACCGGCAGTCATGGCATTGACCATGGGAATGGAGGTGCAGAGTGTGATGAAGGAGGCGGGCATGGCCGTGGTGATGCCGGCAGTGTTGGTCACAATGGCGGCTGTGAGAGCTGGGGACACTCTGAGATGCTAGTGATGTGAGGGTGACGTTGATGGTCATTATATTATGAATGGCAGTGGCGACGTGTAAGGATGGTGATGGACTGTACGGCAATGCTGGTGGCGCTGCTGCTGCTGGTGGTGATGGTGATGATGGTGGTGATGGTGGTGATGATGATGGTGATGGTGGTGATGGTGATGATGGTGGTGGTGATGGCGATGGTGATGGTGATGGTGGTGATGGTGGTGATGGTGGTGATGGTGGTGGTGGTGATGATGGTGATGGTGGTGATGATGGTGATGGTGATGGTGGTGATGATGGTGGTGACGGTGATGGTGGTGGTGATGGTGATGGTGATGGTGGTGATGGTGGTGATGGTGGTGATGGTGGTGGTGGTGATGATGGTGATGGTGGTGATGATGGTGATGGTGATGGTGGTGATGATGGTGGTGACGGTGATGGTGGTGGTGATGGTGATGGTGATGGTGGTGATGGTGGTGATGGTGGTGATGGTGGTGGTGGTGATGATGGTGATGGTGGTGATGATGGTGATGGTGATGGTGGTGATGATGGTGGTGACGGTGATGGTGGTGGTGATGGTGATGGTGATGGTGGTGATGGTGGTGGTGATGGTGATGGTGGTGATGGTGATGGTGGTGATGATGGTGATGATGGTGATGGTGATGGTGATGGTGATGAATGCTCTGATGGAGGGATGGACGGCCGGCTTGGAGCCCAGCTAAGGACCGGCCTCCACATGGGTGGGCAGGACAGCCTCAGAGCCTGAGTCCTCTCGGTCTCCATCCGAGGGTCCCAGGAGGTTTGCCAGACCCTGCCCAACCCACCTGTGTGTCAGCATCCCCTCCCCGGGCGGGCAAAGAGAGAGGATGTGAGGACCCGCGGTTTCCTGAACCGGGCGTGAGCCCGTTGCCC
>NW_006436294.1:6601456-6618870 GCF_000325575.1 Pteropus alecto
GTTCACGCCGACCACTTGACCGCTGTCCTGTAAGGCTAGGCACAGAGCCCAGCCATGCAGCCTCTGGTGCTGGGCTCCTTGTCAGCCTCTCCGAAGCCTCCACCTGGCCTGCGAGGGGCAGACACCCCCAGCCGGCTGCGTGGCGGGGTAGAGAGCAGGGGGCCCTCACTGAGGCTGGAGGGTATGTGTCCAGTTAGGGTCCGTCCTCCTTTCAGCCCCGGCTCCGAGAACTGGGCCTGGGGAACCGATGAGGGGATGCCGCGTGCCAGCTGCTGCCCGCCCAGCTCCCCGGGCCCCCCGGACCCCTGTGCTGAGAACTGTCCGAGCCCAGACCAGCTCCCTTTGTCTCCGTGGACCAGGCAAGGCCAGGGCTCCAAGGCGGCCCCTGGACGAGACTCGGGGAGAGCTGGCTGCATCATGCTCTGGACGATGTTGCCACTGGGGGCTGTGACCCCAGAACCGACTCGAGCCTCTGCCGGAAATCCGCCCCCGGGGTGCCTTCCGCGTCCGACTCCAGAACCCACCAGGGGGAGAGGGGAGCGCTCACTGACACGCGCCCTGAAGGGCCACTTCCCAGGACGCGGGACAGGACGGGGCGGACCAGGAGGGCCCGATGGAGAACACTTAGCCCGGGGGTGGCGGAGGTGGCTGCAGCCCGGGACATGCTTCCAGGGTCGATGGCACTCGTGACAGCAGTGAGGGGGACGCTGCTGGCCTTCGCTGTGATGGAGATGCTGTCCCCTTCCATCCCCAGAACACGGCCTGCGCGCGTGGCTCTGTCCTGCACACCCGAGACCCTGAGCACTGCCCCCGACAGCCCAGTCCAAGCCGAGCAGCACAGTTTGTGGGGACGTGTCTTCAGTTTGAGCAGACGCTTCTTCGGAGGGCACCACAGACAGCGGCCCAGCTGCCACGTCAGTTAGGGGCCCGCCCCGCCCTTGAGGACCATCCCTTCCACTGGCTCCTCTGAGCTGTAATCTGGCGGCTGGCTAATTAGAGCCAATTTGCTGTGGGTCCAAACAGTGTTTACTGTCACACGCAGTCTGGGGACAGTGGAGAATACCCTACAAACTCACACGGGGAGAGGAAGGGGAGCACGTCACCATGCAGGGGTGTCCTGGGGACCCCATGGCTCTGGTAGAGGCCTCCCTCTCTGACCAGGTGAGAGCAGGGAGGGAGGACGGGACAGGTGACAGGGTGAGGGGCGCCACAGAGGGTCCCAGGAGGGGAGAAGGGGACCCATGTTCCTACAGGACCAGCCCCTGGGACAAGGAGCCAATGGACCCTGTTGAGGCCACTGTGTTGGCCCAGTGGGGAGGCGGAGACGTGGGCCAGGACAGGGGCCATGTGGGGAGGGGTTGGCCCGAGATCCCCCTGTGGGTCAGGAAGCGCGGGTGGCCGAGCAGGTGGGCCGGCCTGGGCCTGGCCGGAGCCGGGAGGCGCGTCGGGGTCCAGGGTCAGCGGCTCTCGGAGCTGCTTGGGCTGCACCGAGTTCGAGGTGTTGGCAGGGCAGCCGGGAGGAGCTGGGCTGACGTGGGATGAGGCCGAGGGCTTCGAGGGGACGTCCAGGCCGCAGGGCCCGGGGCCAGCGTCCCTGTCAGCGTTTACAACGGAGCGAGTGGCTGGGGAGCTGCGACCTCGACGGGACAGAGGGCGGGGCCGGAGAGGAGCCGGCCCCACGCGGAGGCCCCGCCCTGACCCCCTGTGGGCTGGGCCACTTCTCACTTCTTCCAATACCTCCCAGGTCCACTGTGAGCCTCCTCCTCCAGGAAGCCCTCGCTTCCAAGCAACAGGGCCAGCGCCTCCCTTCTGCTCATGGGCGTGGCCTGAATCACCATGGGGGGCTCTCCCCCTGAAGCCCAGCCCCGGGCGTCCACGACTGCGGAGGCCACTCCTGCCAGAGGCCTCACAAGGCAGCAGAGAGTTGGGGGGACTTTCTAGGCCTCAGTGGGTCCCCTCCCCACCCCGAGTGGTACCTTGGGGCCTTCGTGCTGGGTGGCGGCGATGCACTGACCAGGCCGAGCTGGCAGGGACCCTGACGTCCCTTCCCTCCTGTGCCCCCAGCGCCTGAACGAGGCTGCCGGGAAGACACGCTCCATGACACGCCCGGGAATCAGTGAGCTCACAGTGGTCCCTTGTGCCCAGGGAGGGGCGCAGTCCCCCCGAGGGACAAATCCTGGGGCAGCGCCGGGCAGCCGCTTGCTCGGGCAACTGGGGACACACATGGCCCCCAGGCCAGAGGGCCAGGGCTGTAGGTGCCTGAATGCTGGGAAGGCATGGCCCCGCTCGCGACTCTGGCGAATGGAAATGATTTTATTTAAGTCAGGGCAGGGAAGGGGAGAGCACTCAGAATGCAGAAATTACAAGTTCTGAATAATCGCCTCTTAAAAGCACTTTAACTCCCCAGAGGTGAGAGGCCCTTTCAGCTTAATTGGTCTGCGGGGCCCTGAACCAGTCCTGGCCCCAGCTCCTTGGAGCCTCTGCCACCACCCCCAGCTCGCGTCAGGGTCAGAGAAGGACAGGACACTTGGGGACAGAGACCAAGCCTGGGCCACGGCTCTGCTGGCCTCCCTCCCACACGCCAGCACCTGGGCATGGCAGCACGCTTGGGGACCCATGAGGGACCAATAGCAGACATTCCCCTTGCGATGTGCCATCGCAAAGTCTCCCGTGGCCATGACCCCCAAGGCTAGCTGAGGCCCTCTGTCCACCTGCTTTCCAGGACGGGTGGGACCTCCTCTGAGCAGCCCAGGAGCCATGCGTAGGGGAGAGTTGGGATGGCGTCACACCATGGGGCTGCTGCAGACACAGGAGCTCTGACCTGGGTAAGCCACATCCCCGGGGACCGGCTGAGCGACCGGGCTGGCTGTGGCAGGACCGAGTTCTGCCAAAAGGGATCGGAGCTCACGTGAAAGGGACTGAGCTGAGCCAAGCTGGGAGCTAAGCTCTGCTCCCCAGGCCCACTCAGGCTGCCGCCAGCTCTAAGGAGGGGGCGGTCTCAGGCGGAAGTGCCCACAGGGCCGCTCCTGGCCCTGCGAACTGGGAGTGCCCAGTCCTCCCCCAAAAACAGGGAAACAGTGCAGGCAAGCCCCACGCCTAGAATCTGGCTCCATTGTCACTGCCACTGAGAAAATGAGGTTCTGGAGACAGGACGATCCCCTGGCCACGTGGCATGAACCCCAGAACATAGGCGCCCTGGCCCCAGACCTCGCTCCGCCGGGGATGCCCCAGAAGGCCCCTGCGCGCTGTGCTAAGGACCTAGGCACCAGCACACACTCCGGGCAAACCTCCCTCCTGCTCCCTGCTCCCCAGCGCGGGGGGGAGGCGGGGAGACTCGGGGAGGCGGCGAAGCCCACAGGACACCAGCGCAGCCCATCCGTGCTCGGCGGATGCGGGATGGAGGCCGCAGCCCCCCGCCGCCCCGCCCGGCTCAGGCCTGGCTCGAAGGAGGCACTCAGTAAACGTTCGCTGAACTAAGAGGAAAATGGACTCTCTTCTGCCCAGTGCAGCCCAGAGCCCTCGGGTCGATGGGCCACCGCATCTCCTGCTCCACTGAGTGGCCACGTCATTTGTGCGGGTAACTGCGGGACACTGGAGGCTCGCCCTGAGTCCTGGCGACGTCACCGCGCTAGGCCACGGCGTCGGCGGAGCGGACAGCGCCCGGCTCACAGGGCACAGAGGGAACGAAGCTGCCCCGTGGACACAGGCGTGGACTCCGGCCGCCAGCCCCTCGGGTCCCATCGCTGCTCCCGGGGGGAGCCGACCCCTCCCCGGGCTGTTTCAGAGCAAAAGACGAGACCCAAGCAGGACCGGCGCCCGGTCGGCCTCCAGCGGCCCCATTCGGGCGGGCGCCAGGGGGCTGGCAAGGGCCGTGGGGGAGGCTCTGCCCCGAGCGGGAGGCCGGCGGGCTCTGCCGGGCCCTGTCCTCTCCGGGTGCCCTGGCCGGCGGAGCCCGGCTGCCCAGCCCCCTGTCGATTCCCCCCACCACTCAGCTGTTTCCAGACGACCCGGGGCTGCCCAGCCCCCCCAGCTCCTGGTGGGGCAGCAGCCGCCTCCCCTCCCTCCCTCTCCCCCGACCCGCACCCCCGGGATCCACGCTGATCCCACGGCCCGGCTGTTCTTTAATGTCAAACACAGAGGGATGAATGTCGGATTTGGTCTCGGCCGTGGTCGATGGCCGCACTTGATAGGATACTTCGTAATTTCCTCCCGAGCCAGAGGGATCAGCTCTTGGAGGTCATCGCCCAATACCCCTCCCTCCTCACCGCCTGCTTGCTACCCTGGCCCCTGACTTGATGACAGCTGTCGGGGGCCTGGTCTGCCACCCCCACTAGGGCAGAGTCTGGGCTCTGCACCCTCCCCTCCCCCGCCCCCCGAGCATCCCAGGAGCAAAGGCCCAAAAGGCACCTGTGAGATGAACGCATGAAGGAGGATGCATCTAAGCCAGGGCTGACAGGTGGACGGCAGGGGTCTCCAGGGGGAGTGCAGGACGGGCCTCTCAGACAGAGGGGGGTCCAGACCCACACCCCCCCTCTGCACTGGCCCCACGCCCTGGCGAGCGCGTGTCTGACAGTGTAAGCTGAGCCCCCGCTGGCCTATGCTGGGCCAGCCTCGGGTCTGCACAGACACCCATCAGGAAGCCTCGCCACCTGCCAGCCGTGTGACCTCGCCAGCCTCCTTGTCTCTCTGAGCCTCAGTTTCCATCTCTGTAAAGTGGGGGTGACAGTACCCACATGGTAGAGTCAAGGGGAGAATTCAGGGGCATCAGATGAGGGAAGACCAGGTGCAATGAAGGCCAGGTGCGTCAAGGGCCCAGAGGGGCAGGAAGGAGCCCGTGGCAAAGGCCTTGGACGCTGAGCAGGGAGGAGACACTTCCGTCAGCAGCAGGGCGCCCCCCAGGTGCTGAGACTGGGCAGCGACGCAAGCAGCCTCTTCCCCAAACCCTCCGGGTGGCTGTAGCCCCCGTGCGCATGTCCTGTGGACGTTCTCACCTGACACAGCCCCAGTCCTGTGTCACCAGGTGCTGGGGCTGGGCGGCGACGCAAGCAGCCTCTTCCCCAAACCCCCGGGTGGCTGTAGCCCCCATGCTCATGTCCTATGGCCGTTCTCACCTGACACAGCCCCAGTCCTGTGTCACCCGCAGCCCGTTTCGGGGCGGGGGGGCGCCCTGTGTCCCCTCTCTGCATCCCGTGGTGGGGAGGCACAGCTCCACAGCCAGAGCCCAGGACAGTGGGCAGGGGGCTGGGCTTCTCGTCTGCGCGCAGCATGGGCAGACAGCCGGTTAGAACCAATAGCCACGCGCTCCCGGCCAGCCCTGCTCCTGCCGGCCCCACCGGGGCCGTGACAGACCTGCCCGCTGTCCGGACAGACACCTGCCATCGGAAGGGATGTTCAGATGTCACCTTCCACCATCAAACCTCTCTGTTTTCTCCAGGGGCCATGGAAGGCTGGCGAGCCGCCAGGATTCCCCCAGAAGGGAAGCTGCTAAGTGAGAAATAAAAAATAAAAACGGGAGCCCTGCCCCCACTGGGGCTCGACAATGAGAAACTGAAAGTGGGGCGGGGGTCAGGACGGAGCTGGCTGAGAAGCTCAGGCGAGGTATTCATGGAATTCTTCAACAAAAGCCTGGGGAGGGTGAATACATTTATGATTGGAAATGTCTCCAATCACGGTTCATGGGATACAATGTATGCAAATTAATTTAAATGAGTCGGGAGGCGGGGGAGGGGTGAGACTCGGGAGCCTGTGCCAGAGACGGAGCCAGTCAGGCCGGCCCCTCCCACCACTGCCAGTCAGGCCCGGACGCTCCCACCACTGCCAGGGCTCCGGACTAATCCAGCCGAGAGGAGGGGACTGAGCGGCCAGTCCACCCCCCTCCTTGGGACGCACTCTGTGTTCCCTGGGTGGGACCTCGCCTTTGCCCACAGAGGGACCGCCAGCACTTGAGGTCCTGTGGGCAGAGGGAGGCCTGGGGTCTCTGGCCAGCACAGAGTCTCTGGCGGCCTCCGGGACGCCCCTCCTGTTTGCGCCCCAGCTCCTGTGAGGACAGGGTGGCCAGGGCCCGGTCCACGCCTCCCAGCCGTTCTCACCCGCTGGTCTCGTTTGCTGTGGGGGAGGGTCCCGGCCGTGTGCGCCCAGCGGTCCCCCCGCAGCCAGGACGGTGCCCGCACCGCACGGGGACTCTGTACGTGGCAGAATGAACGAGGGGGAAGATGACAAGCGTGGGAAAGTGGAAATAGCCGTGACACGACTTCCCCCCCCGGGTAAATGCTTCGTGAATGGAGGAGGGGGCCGTCCACTCCCTCCCCAGATCGAGGTTCCAGCCCTCGTGCGAGGAGGAAACAGGCTGAGCCACACAGGAGCGTGTCGGGGCTGCCATCGGGGGGCGGGGACGGGGACGGCGCTCGCCTCGGAGAGGGACACGCCCTGTCCAGGCCTCCGGTCGCCTCCCTGAGGCCACAGGCCACACTCTCCTGTAAATGCAGCCGAGTGACTGTCGCGGGCTGATCCGTGTTCAGCGGTTTTGCTATAGTGAAGTCCTGAGCCCTGGACCTCAGATCGCGCCTGTTTTCGGAGACAGGGCCTTTAACGAGGGAGTTAGGGTCAAACGAGGTCACTAGGGGGGGCCTAGTCCCCTACGCCTGGTGTCCTTGCGAGAGGAAGTGACTAGGACACAGGCACACACAGAGGAACGACCATGGGAGGACGCGGAGGACGCGGCATCGACACCCCACGGAGAGAGGCGTCAGGGGGAACCGGCCCTGCCGACGACGCGGCCTTGACCTCCAGCCTCCGGACCGCGAGGAGGAGGCGCCGCCGTTTAAGCCGCCCGTCCGTGGTGCTTCGTGACGGTGGCTCCAAGCTCCCTGGCGCACAGGGCTGAGGCTCGCGTTCCAGACGATGACAAAGGGAAGCCGATGGCCAGAGCTGGCCTGCGGGACCGGGACACAGACCCCCTTTGTCATCCATCCCCTTTTTAATTTAATTTTAAAATGAATTCATTTCAATTTAAGTAGACACATGTGGCTAGTGGCCGGTGCCCTGGACAGTGCTGTTTTAGTCAGACCCCTTTGGTGGCATGGGGACGAGGGATACAGCTGAGGACCAGTTAGGACCTGCTCATGACGACGGCGGGTAGTCACCCCTGCTGGCCCCACCTGCTGGCCGAGCATCCGTGCGCACTCCGGCCTCCCGTTTCCACACCCCTGGAGGGAGCGACCTTGCATCTGAGCACCCTCGGAGGCGTCGAGCCACCGGCCGGCCCCTGCCAGCACAGAAAGGCCAGCCTGCCGGACACTCGTCCTCCTGCATGGTGCCCGCTGGCCCACCCAGCAGTGGCCGATGGGGGTGGAGAGCCAGGAGAAAGGACTCTGGCTGCCCCTGTCACCTTGAACCAGACAGAACAGTCCGGCGCGCTCTGAGCTGACCGCCCCGCCCACAGCTGCAATTAGCGTGGAGCTGTTGACATCTAAATAATAGAACGGTTAGCATAAATAATACGCGGCCGTGGAAGATGGGGTTATTTATGAGTCAATAATCGAGGCGTGAGTGTGCCAAGGGGCAAGCGTTCTGCGGGGACACTGCCCGGGTCCCTGAGCAGAATTTCTGTGGGGAGGAATGAGCCCTCTTAAGAAGACAAAGACCTTGATGCTTTCTGCGCTGTTTTCAAACTGATTCCTGGCAAAGAGGAAGTGAATGTGCGAAGGCAAAATGTGGTGGGGACAGAAGACGGCCGGAGACCCGTGGGCCCTGGCTCGCCAGCCCGGGGACGGCCACGCGGAGCTCGTCAGTGGCTCTGGAACCCCACGACCAGAAGGTCAAACCCCGCCTAGAGAAGAAGAGTGTTCGAATGATTCAGAGACGGCTCCTTGGGCTGACCCTGCGGGACCTCGCAGTGCTCCCGACATAGAGGCGAAACGTGGCCAACGAGCAGCCCCTCCCCGGCCCTGCTGGCCCGGCTTCCACGCGCGCTGCCTCAGTTTGCCTCCGCTGGCCAGTCGGCGTCAGGCTGGAGAGAGCTCAGTCTGGCCCCGAGTCAGGACCTCCCCGCTGGGAGCACCTGGCTTCTCGAAGCCACAGGCCGCGGAGGCCTCCTCGCCTCTCTCCTCTGGGACTCCAGGGGCAGCTCGCCGCGCGCTCCCTCAGCTGCCCATCTCCTGCCGTGGCCTTAACGAAGTCCGCAGACAGGGCATCGCACACAAACAGTCCTGGAGGCCAGAGTCCGAGATCGAGGTGTCACAGGGCCACACTGGAACCTGTCCCAGGCCTCTCCCCCCGCACCGGTGGCCGTCGACATCCTCGGCTTCACCCCGAAGCTCCACCCCAATCTCTTCATGTTCACACAGTGCTCTCCCTGTGAGCGTGTGTGTGTCCCAACCCCCCTCCGTATGAGGACACAGTCATATTGGATCAGGGCCCACCTGCTCCGGGGTGACCTCATCCTAACTAATCCCACCTGCGAGGACCCCATTTCCAAGTAAGGTCGCCCTCTGAGGTCCTGGGGTTAGGGCCCCAACGTATGAATTTGGGGCAGGGATACAATTCCGTTTATAACCCCCATGGGCTCACGGTTAGAGCAGCCCACGGCTGGGGGCCGCCAGAGCTGCACCAGACGGGCTGGACGCCCACAGGCCGCACGTCCTTCTGCTGCCGTATGGGCGTGGCTGCCAGGCGCGACCCCAACCCCAAGCCGCGGGCAGTGACCAGCGGGCACGTCCTCATTTGTTTGTCGTGTCTTTTTGCTTATTGACCAGAAGGGAAGAGCCTCAGAGCAGAGAGGGGCCTCTGATGTGGCGGGGTCCAAAGTGCCACCAGAGCAGTGACCCGGTCCGCTGGGCCCGTGGGGATGGGAGACAGGGCCGTCGCCTGTGGGGAGAGGCGTGACACGTGTCGGGGAGCCTGCTCTGTGTCGGTGCCTGTGGGAGAGCCCCCAGCTAGCCCTTCATCAACCAGGGAGGCCTCGTCCCTTTTTATAAACAGGCCCAGAGAGGCCGAGGGACAGGTCGAAGGTCGCACAGCCAGCCAGGACAGGCAGCCACCAGGCTCCAGGCCAGTCTAGCAACTGTCCGGCATTTACTGATGCCCTTTCCCACCCAGGGCCAAACTCCAGTCCTTGAAGTAGCCCTGGCTCTGACTTACACGTCATCTGTAAAACGGGTCGCAGGCCCCACCTTGCCGGGCTACTGTGAAACCAGAGACGCCACCACCCGTGACAGGCAGTGGTCCCTGCCAGCATGACCTGACCAGCTCCCTCCCAGAAAAGCCCCAAGAACCAGAGAAACCCAGGTCCCTGCGCCGGACACCGCCCCCTCCGGGAGCACTTAGAGAGCGCCGACTGCATACCAGGCCGGCCCAGCCAACCACGCCCAGCCCGCCTCCCGCAGGCGACGCCAGGTTCCCATCACCCCCTCGCTCTCGGCCCCTTTGGCGGGGCTGCCGGCTCAGCTGCCAGTGTTCTATTCCGGCTCACGGCGTTTATAAAAATGCATCGAAGGCCCTGGCGTTGCAATCTGGAACGAACCTGCTTCACGTCCTCGACAAAGCGCAGGAATACTAATTGAAAAGTGATTAATTACGCTCACGGAGCGAGGTCCCTAACTGGGCCGAGGACAGCGGGGAGTCGCGGCTTCGTTTTTTTTAACGCTGAGCTGGTCCTACCCTGATTCGGAGCCTGGCCCAGCGATGGGGTCGGATCCGCCGCCGTCTGCAGAGACCCCCGCTCCTGTGGGAACTTCCTTTCCTCCCCTGTAAGATGGGGCTGCCGCCGCCAGGACTTAGGGCTCACACAGTCTGGGCTCAAATCGGGGGTCCCCACAGTGCTGCCAACTGTGGGGTTCAGTCCGGTCCTGCCCACGCCGGTTCTCTCTGCTGCCTCCCGTTCCCTTGCTCCCTCCAGGGCACACACATTCCACCCATCCAACCACTGTCAGTTTTCCGGGATGCCGCTCAGAGGTCACCTCCTCCAGGCAGCCTGCCGGGCCCCTCCCCTCCGCTCCACCAGTGCCCTAGGCTTAATTGTTCGCTCAACGGGGTGTTGTGACTGCTGCTCACACACTGGAGAGCGAGGCAAGCGTGTGGCCACCCCCGAACCCACAAAACCTGCACAGCCCAGCACCCGCCTCAGCCCCAGGAGGGGCCCGGATTAAAAGAGGCGACAGGACGGAGGGACCTTACACGCAGGAGACACTCAGCCGGTGACCGCCCACCCGGCCCAGCCGCTCCAGTGGCCGGGGACCAGTCCGTTACGCCCCTCCGGGCCTCGGTTTTCTCGCCCGGAAGACGGAGTGACTGTGCGGGCCGCCTCCCCGGACGGCGAGAGCGAATGAGGCCGCTCGAGCCGAGCGTGGGGGCTTCCGGCAGCCGGTCTCCCGCCAGTGTGGGCCCAGCCCCAGGGCCCTGTGGGGAGCCAGGCTCCTCAGCGAAAGGGCCGGACCCCGGCAACCCCAAGCAAGGGGGGCTCCCAGCTCACGATGAAACGTGTCTTCCTCGGTTGCAAACAGGCACGGGACACCCCGAAACCAAACAGCGTGAGCACCGGCGCGGGGGGATAAAGCACAGACGGTCCTTCTAGTAGGGACCTTCCCCGAGGGGGGTCTGGAGGGGTCAGCGAGGGCAGGGGCAGGAGGGGACCCAAGGAGGCTGTGGGCCGGGCCAGGGCGGGGAGCAGCTGCTGGTCAGACCTCCCCCCCGCGCCCAGAGCGTGGAGGGGCAGCCGGCTGCAGACTGCGCGCTCTGACCGCTCCCGGCCAGGAGGGGCAGGAGGCGCCCAGGGAGCCGCCCGACCGCCACCCCCGCGGCGTGCGGCCTTCGCCGGCCGTGCCCACCTCGGCTTTGCGGGGCCATCACTCCCCAAGCTCGGACAGGCCCTTGCTGTGCCCCTAATTACAAGTGTCCCGAAATCCTGCCGGAAACACCACCTTTGAGCCAGGTCCCCCCTCACTGAAATCCCTCCTTGACACGCTCACCGCCGTGAACGGGCAGAGCAGCAGAGCGGGGGCCGACGTCTGCAGACGCAGGGTGCTGTCCCGGGGGGAGGGCGAGGCAAGGGCCCCGGACCACCCGCTGCTGGACAGGGCAGTCCCGGGCCGGCCACCACGCCGAGGGCTTCGCACCGGGGTCCTGCTCTATCCTCCCGACAGCCCCGGGGGTGGGCGCCACTACCCCCATTTCACGTGGGGGGAAACTGAGGCTCAGAGGGGGAGGCGTCTTGGCCCAGGGCCCAGGGCTGGGGGTGAGGGGACTCAGACAGGTCCTGCTGCAGGGGGTCGCGGGCCTCGGACGGCCCAGGCGGCAGGGGAGACTCCTCTGAGCGCCCACACTTCACCTGGTCCGGGCGTGGGGTCTGCAACCAACCAGACCACAGACCCATGGCCCTCGGCCCCCGGCTGAGCCGGTCCTGCCGGCTCCGTCTCAGAGATGTGAGCACTGTGTTTGGTCACTGCTCCTAGGAAGTGGGCCACCGAGGTGGGCCCCGGGGGCTCCGCCGCTGCGGCCGGGGATGACGCGGCGGCCGGGAGGGCCTCGCTCCGAGACACCAGACTGGGCCGGCCGCGGACTCGTGTCCGGCCTGCACTCTGAGCAATCACAGGGGACCCGGCCCATGCCCGGAGCTCAGGTGGCGACTGTCGAGGACCACGTTTTGGGGACAGTGACTCTCGGGTGAGAAACTGGGAAAGGGGGGGTCTTCGTGCCAAGTGTGGGGACAATATCTCTTGTTCTAGAACCGCACTGTCCCCTGCCCGTGACAGCGCCACAGAGCCCAGCATGATCGAGAAGGGGGGCGCCTGGGGTGGGGTGGGGTGTGAGGGAAGGGGGTGCAGCGGGGCTGTCTCGGGCCTCACGGTCATAGTCAGGTCCTCGGGGACCACTGGGAGTTTTGGACAGGGGACGTGGTCTGATGCGAGGGCTCCGTTGGGAGTGGACCGGAAGGAGACCCCGCAGGTGTCGGGAGGCCCTAAGTGGCTTTGTGGACCCTGACGGCAGGTGCACAGCAAGGGACAGGCAGGTGGGGAGGAGGGGAGGGCTCCGGTCTCCCCACAGGCAAAGCCGACAGATCTGCCAACAGGCCACGTGCAGGGGCGCCCAGCTGGCCCCCACACCCAAAGCCCCAGGAAGGGCGCAGCTGCCACCTGCAGAGCACCTGGCTGGAGAAGAGCTGTGGAGCTCAGGGTTGGTCACGCTGTGACCGGCGGCGGAGATGGTGGCGGCTAGATGTGGGGGTTCCGGAGGGGGCCTGGCTGGGCGCAGTACTGGGCAGCTGGGGTGCACAGAGGGGCGGGAAGGAGGAGGGGCAGGGCAGGGAGAGCATGACATGGTGGGAGCAGAGGCACTGAGCTGACCGAGGAGCCAGGCCTCCTCCCGCACAGCCGACGCCAGGCCGAGTGACCACCCGCAGGCCGGGGGAGGCTGCAGAGCCTGGCTCCCCGGCTGAGTCTGAGCTGCCCGGGAGGCAGGACAAGAGCTCCAAGGGACTCCCCGTGGCTGTCCCCACATGCCCAGGGTGGGCGGGGCCGGGGTGGGGGCTGGCATTGAGGCCAGCCTTAGGGGGAGTGGCCCCGAGCCACAGGTGTTTCCAGGAGCTTCAGTCTGGAATGCTGCTTCTCAGGCCCGGCGAGCACAGGGTACCCCTGCTTCTCTCCCTTGCCTTCGATACGATTCTAGGTTCATTACTTCTCACTGAGCAATATCTGACCTACATCAGCGCCTCCGGGAGACAGCAGAGCCCGAAGCAAGAGGCTCTGGGCTATATGCAGACGAGTATCTATTTTAAAAGAGGTCCATGTGCCGGAGTCAGCTGTTCCCGAGCGCGTTACGTAAGGCTTATTTAAAGGCGGCACACGCCCTCGTCCGCGCGGTCCGTGGCTCGGCAGCCCCGGGTGTGGGGTGCATCGCACCGTTAGCCTGGGCCTGCTGGCGGGGCCCCCGGGCCTGTGCGGCTGCGCGGTGGCTGTGCCGGGCGCTCCCCGCCTCTGCCGCCAGCCCCTGGCCGCGTGCTGGCCGGGCTGGGTTCGGTTTGTGGGATCCTCCCCCGGGGCCACCCCTCATCCATCTCTATCTCCCTCATCGCCAGGAGGAGCCGGGCTGTCGGGCGTTAAGCTCTGAGCTGTGGCGAGGTGAGGGGTGAGCCGTGGGAACCGGCCTGCTCACCCGCATGCGCCGGGCGCTGGGACGCACTCGGGTGCGCGCACGATGTCGCCCTGGGCGGCAGGACCCCGCGGCGCGATGCGTCTCTGTGCCCGGGGCAGGGCGGGACGGGGGACTCCACTCGCCACTCGGCGCTAAGGCCTGCGATGTACAGAAGCGATGGGACCTCACTCCTGAGAGCAGTTCGCAAAGGGACGCGGTTCCTCTGGACGCGCCCCCGGCCCTCTCCTGCGCTGGGCCTGTAGGCGGGTGGCAGGTTAAGATTCCATTTCTGCGAGACCCCAAGCTCTAAGCCTCGGTTTGGCGACGTGGGGCTTGGCACGAGCGACTCCATCTGGGGTCTGTCGTCTTGTGTCTAACAGAACCTTGGCGCCGATGGCTTCAGAAACCACCCAAGCTCCCGTCTGGAACGGCCGAGTCAGGAAAAGCCCATCAGTTTCCGGGTCCCCCACCTGGCTCCCTACGCAGTGTGGTCCGAGGCCAGCATCGCTGGAAAGCTGGTTAGAAACGCAGAGTCTTGGGCACCGGCCGAGACCTGCCCGGCGAAGACCTGCCCGTGAGCGAGGCCCTCGGTGGCTCTGAGCACCGCAGCTGGCAGGGCCCCAGACCGGGCGGCAGAGGGCGCGGCCCGGCCCTGCCGCCACCCCTGCTCCCCCAGAACCCTCACTGGTGGTGCAGTGTCAGGCCCTGGCAGGAAAACTGGGGACTCGGTGAGGACAGCCAGAGTCGGCTCGTTATGCCCTGCTCGTGGCCGCCTCCCCCAGCCTCCGGAGAGCGGGAGCCTCGGCCAGACCTGTCCAGGCCTGGAGTCGCCCTCAGGCCAGGCAGCCCGCAGGCCCAGCCAGGCTTTTGATTCCATCTGGGCTTCTGGCCAGCTATCATTTCTGGCTTTGCCGCCACTTAATGTTCCTTCAATGTATTATTCATCCCGTGAACTGCAGAGCTGACTCTTCAAAGCGCCTAAACAGACACGCACACGCTCCCTAACCTAGCGACCGAGACTGGTCTCCATCTCTCCCCATCTGCACGGGGTCCGACCCCCTTCTCAGCCACCGCGGTCCTTCCTAGCTTCTCTCCCCTGACCTCGCTCGAGAAGGAGCCAGGGCCACACGTTCCAACCTCTGGACACCAATTTCGGCTCTGCCGTGTGGCCGTGGGGAAGCCGCTGAGCTGCTCTGGACCGGACCTAAGATCTGAGAAACCTGGGCGCTCTGGGTTGGAAGGAGCCTGGGGGCTCTGCTGGACCACCAACCACAGGACCTAATTCAGGAGGCCACCGTGAGATGCCTGAATACCCCGGGGGACAGGGACCCTGCCACCTGAATAAAGCCAGAGGCCCAGCCCAGCCCACTGAGGCTCCCCAGCCGTGACATCCGTGATCCCGCGGTTCCCTCCTCCTGCCCTCGGCCCAGGGCCATGTTTAAGAATCGGTGGGGCCAAAATATCGACTAAAATCGGAGGATGGGCGAGTGGTCAGAGAACTTGATGGGGTTTCTCCTTCTCGTCCTTTTTTTCCTCTGACACCTCGATTATGTCAGGCATGACTTTTTCATGAAACAGTTCACAGATTGCGAGGGAACAAGTCACCTTTCCCTTTTCCCCTCAGCGCATGACAAGAACGTCCCTGGAAATGTATTAGAGGTCGCAGGTGCTCGTGCTGCGCGACCTACCGCGGGCGCTCGATCAGCACATTAATGTGGAGGTGAATTCGAACTTTGGGGAAAGTGCGCGCGTGACGAAGATGAATCTCGCCGTTCGCAGCGATGATTCGGGCAGCACAGGCAGGCTGCCGCCGCGTCCTCTCCGGGAGAGCCAGCCCAGCGGGCAAGCGAGCCGGCTGCGTGTTGTCAGATTTGGTTAAAAGCAGGCGTTCCAAGGCCGAACTCCCTGGGTTCGAAGTCTGATTCCAGCATTAACAGCCATGGGACGTGATACAAGTGACTGTCCCATCTGGACCCCGGTCTCTGCGTCTATAAAACTGGTAAATACTACCATCTATCTCGCTGTGAGTTAGCACATGGAAAAATGTTAGAGCCACCATTTATTTAAGGTCAATAAATGTTAGCTTTCATCATCCCCCTCATCACCACCGTCACTCCCACCATCATCACCACCACCATCATCACCATCATCAAAACCATCATCATCAAAACCATCACCATCATCATCACCAGTATCAAAACCACCATCACCACCATCATCACCACCATCACCATCATCACCATCACCACCATCATCACCACCATCATCATCACCATCATCAAAACCATCATCATCATCAAAACCATCACCATCATCATCACCAGTATCAAAACCACCATCACCACCATCAGCACCACCATCACCACCACCGTCACCATCATCACCACCATCATCATCACCATCATCAAAACCATCATCATCATCAAAACCATCACCATCATCACCACCATCATCATCACCATCATCAAAACCATCATCATCAAAACCATCACCACCATCACCACCATCACATCATCATCACCACCATCATCACCATCCTCACCATCACCACCTCCGCTACCCAAAACACCACCATCATTATTACCCCAGTGGGTCCTCACAGGGCCCTCACCATCCTGCAGTTGCCTGGCCCACCACATCCTCACAGGTCTGGCTTCAGGACTTAGCTCAAGTGTCCCCTCCCAGAGAGGTCCCCTATGACCTCAGAGAGCATAGCCCTCCCCTACCAGCCACCTCCGACCAGCTTCGGGGTATTCTCAGCACCCCCCTGATGGCACGTCTGCTGTCTGCCTTCTCTCTTCTCTCCCAGTAGAGGGAGCGTCCCCAGGACCTAGAACACTATGCTGCAGACAGACGTTCGGTCAAGATTTCTGAATGAATGAATGAATGAATGAATAGGTGATTGAATGAACGAACAACAAGGTTAAAGGTCTGTCCTGCGTCTGCATCCCCTTTCCTACCTGGAGGGAAGAGAGTCGGGACCCCACGTCATCAGAGCCTACTGCCGCCCACACATCATCACCGCCCCACCTCCCTCCGGCCGCGGTGAGCCCATCGCTGGGATACGGAGGCAGGGGTGCGATGGCCTTGCCACGGTACAAGGTGAGGAGCTCCTGGGGTTCCCTGCACCCCGAGATTGTGGCCACCTGCTCACCGACATTGCCCATGAGGCTATAAGCCCCAAGAAGGCGAGAAGCTGCTCAGATGTCAAGGTGCCCTTGACCCCGGGACTAGGGCTGCACGGGCTCCGGCCCCACAGGTCCGCGGAGGCTTCCACTCCCAGGCGAAGCGGCTGCCTCAGGGGTGGGGCCACGCGGACGAGCCAGGCCTGGTTCCGGGGTGAGCAGGGCCAGCGTAGGACAGCGCACAAAAGGGCACTCAAGAAGGGCAAGCCGCGTGGGGTCGGGCTCCCCTGTGTCCCAGGAACGGGCAGGGCGTGTCCAGGGACCACCCGGCTACTACCGCTGGGGCGCAAGCCCCTTGGGGACTGCTGGCCAGGGCAGGGGTTCCCTCTGACCCTGCAGCCAGTGCCAGGAGGGCGGAGTCCCCGCGTGAGCAGCGGGGCATGGACCCTCGACAGGCGGCCTGACGCCTGTCGCCCGCCACCCCCGGAGAGCAAAGCGGCTCGGCCGTGCCGTGGAGCAGGTCCCAGCGTCTGATGCGGGTTGGGCTGGGCACTTCCACCCCTGGGGTCCAATGGTGCCGGGTCCCGTGGGTCCCTCTGCCAGCTCAGCCCCTGCCTGGGCCCGGCCCCCATCTGTTCCTTTCCTCCACCAGCTGTTGGTTCCTCGGGCCTGGCTCAGGCCCACTGCACCTCCCCAGGGTGGCCGGGGGGAGGGGGGGTGTCAGCCTTCTGTAGGGAAGTGGGGGCGGCTTGTTTACCAGAAACTTCTTAGGGGTATGGGGGAGGAAGAACATTTTTAGCAAATAAATAATATCATTTTTGGAGAAAAAACTGCCAAAGCCAGGATGGAGCCCCAGAGGCAGAGCAGCCAGGCTCTGTGCCCGGGAAGGCGGGGCGTGGGACTGCCTTCGCTCCTCCGAGGGGCGCCTGAGGGAGGAGGTGAGGCCGGGAGCACAGCCCACCTGAGTGGGGACCGGGTGAATGTCCACGAGGAAGCCCTGGACACACCCGAGCTCGGAGCCGCCTGGAGGTGGCCCCTCCCACGGCCGCACACACATTCACATCCATCGGCTTCCAGGGGGTTAATTCAATAGGACAATGGTTCATTCCATTTCACCCCTGGGAGGATGGCAGGGTGGCGGGCTGGTCACCAGCGTGTGGGCAA
>NW_006436294.1:6618972-6621897 GCF_000325575.1 Pteropus alecto
TCCAGCTCGGGACGCGCAGCAGGTCCCTGGGCCCCGCCGAGGCCTGGAGGCCCCTCCGTACGCCCGAGCCCCAGCCGAGAGGCCCGAGGGGGCCACACGGATAGCAGGACACTGGAGCGGGGGGGCGCCAGACGCAGAGCCACTGGCTCCCGCCAAGCAGGCTAACCGTATTCACACACTCGCCCACACTCACGCACGTACACACATGCTTGTGCACATAAGCTCACACACGTGTGCGAACACATGCGCATGCACACACAGGCAGACCCGTGCATGCCATGCTAAGAGCCAAGGTCCTAGCGAGAGCCAGCGGCCCTGTCTTCCCCTTTTGCCCTGCCCCCAGCCTGCCCCCAGCCTGCCCCCAGCCTGCCCCCAGCCTGCCCAGCCTGCCCCCCCCCTGCACCTGGCCTGCACCTGGCCGGGGCGCGGGGAGCGGGCCGGGGGCCAGCGGCGCTGCCGTCAGCACATGCTCAGGCTTTGCACAGGGCAGCATGTGCCGGCAGCCTCCTGACCCACAGGTAACCCCACACCCAGGCCTCTGATCCCAGATCGGCCAAATGCCGGCCTGGGCCCACCTGCCTCTTCTCCAGACGCCGCCTGCTGTCACCTTAGCCTGCATGCTTCCCCGCTCAGAGGTCAGAAGGACGACCTGTGCCCAGGCTCCCAGATGCCAGCAGGAGGCCCCAAGGGACATCAGCTCACACCCTCACTTTTCAGGCAGGAACTGGACACACCTGGCGTGCAGCCTGCGTGGTGCCAGCCTGGGGTGGGCCTCAGCATGCGGGACGAGCCCGTCACCACCCGCAAGGCAGCATCGTCCCGTCTGCTCCAATGACCTCGGTGAGCGGCGGCCTCCTGCCCCATGTCACACGCTCAGCAGGGAGCAGTGGCCTTCACACCTGGAGCCACATGCTTTCCTGCCAGGGTGGCCCAGAGAGAGACAGCGTTGGCCACGGTCGCCTGGCCAGGACTCTGGCGTCATGGACGTCGAGGGAGGGCTGCAGGCTGGCATCTGGGGCTGCGTGGGCGTCCAGGCCACAGGCACTCGGAGGCCAAGGACGGGTCTGCCACGTCCGCTCACGCCGATCCCCTTCAGGAACCCTTCCGCCCCTCCAGTCCCTCCGCACCCGCTCCCGGCTCTGAGCCTCTGCTGGCCGGGCGGTCCACACTGTCATTGTGGCCTCACGACAGGGCAAACGTGAAGCGTGGCTGCCAGCGGGCACTCGTCAGCGCTGGCAGGAGCCGGCTCAGAGGCCGGGGTGTCTGAGCTGGGTTTTAAAGGATGCGTAGGAGGTCACCAGCGGTCACAGGGCCAGCGAGGGGCTTTCCGAGCAGAGACACAGCGGCATGGGGTATTCGGGAAGGGAGAGGTGTTAGCAAGATGAGCGTGGGGAGCCGGCGCGGGAGCCGCTGGCGGTGGCCGAGTCCCCCCGGCCCCGGGGCCGTGCACCAGAGCGGCCGCGAACGGCCCGAGGAGGCCGGCTCATCCGGCCGCTGCTGTGTGACGGGGTGGACCTGGGCCCAGCCGGGGCCATCGAGAGGCAGTGGGCGAGAAGGCCATTCGGGGCACAAGTAAATGGAACGCTTCTGTGTGCCGCCTTCACGGATTCAAAGTCACTTTGTCAGCTTAGGAACATAAAAATGTATAATGCATGGTTTGACTTGTTCATAAAATTACCATGTTTGGGTCTATTTAGAGAAAAAAGCCCGAGGGAGGGAGCCGCGTGGGAGGGCGCTTCCTCCGCGGGCTGGGAGACCGCTGTCCCCAGGGCTCTGCTGCATGGGCCACCTGTCCGGCTGGGGAAGCTCCCGCAGGTCAGAGGCAGGGGCGGGAGGTCGGCCCCCAGCCACGCGCAGCCTCGAAGGCGGAGCGCGCCTCCTCCAGGCCAGGGCTGCAGCACGGTGGGGGGAGGGAGACGCCTCGCAGAAGCAGGTCTGCAGTAGACGGATGAGAAGCTATCCTGGGGGGCTGGCTCCCCCCACAGGGGCCAACACACACTCACAACCGGGCCAGCCCCAGAACCACAGTGCGCCCGCACGCTGAGGGCCGCCTGCGTGTCGGAGGAATGAGGCCATCGCTTGTTACTGACCATTACGTTGTTCTGGATTCTTTTGGGCCGTGTTCCGTGGAATCAGGCGTGCACTTGCCCCGGCCAGCGCGGCCTCACCAGGACCTCTGACCCCCGGTACGTAAGGGTTACTCACAGCCATTGCCACTCCGGGGAAGGGCCGACCCACCCTGGGGTCTGCGGGGCTCCCTGTCTAGAAAAGCGAGCTAGAGCCAGGCCCCCATCGGTGCCCCCAAAGAGTAAGGGTTACCAAGCAGAAAAGCCACACATGCCGCCGTGTTCTGCTGGGTGTCTCGCCAGCTCGTGGGAGATCAGTTACTTCTGGTTTCTGGACAGCTCGCCGGGGATGCTGCTGAAGCCCGTGACGCCCCATTGGGTTGTCTCTGCCCCCCTCTGCTGCCGGGGACCACGTGGAAGCCTGGAGCCGTGACGGATGGCACGGGCCAAGGAGGAAGCCAGTGATGTGTGCCACAAGGCGCGAGTCCCTTCTGCCGTCTGCGGGCCCCTGGAGGACACGGGGGGTGTGGCAAGTTACCGTGGGGACGCCGCCAGGTGACTTTGACTCTCCTGAGCTGCGTGGCCCCAGACAAGTGTCCTAACCTCTCGGGCCACTAACCATGATGATGCTTCCACCTCGCAGGCCTGGGGTGGGAATCAACGTGCACAAACATCACCACCGACGAAGGCGCCCCACAGGCCGGGGCATTTCATCCAGAACCTTCCATGCTTGTGCTCACGTCGTCCTCAGGCCGCCCCACGATGTGGGGGTCACTTCTGTTTACCCAGGAACCTGGAACAAGCAGCTGCAGCATGGACTTAGGCCGAGACGCCTTGAGTCTCCAAGCCTCGCTTCCTG
>NW_006436294.1:6622082-6626886 GCF_000325575.1 Pteropus alecto
CCACGGCAGGGCCACAGAGGCCGGGAAACAGACAGGCCACACGGCCGTCTCCAGTGCCAGCGTCCACCTCAGCAGAGCTGCCCCGTCGGCACACGGCCGCTGGCAGCTGGGACTCCCAGGCCACACGCCCGGCTGGCGGTGCCTCCTCCGTAAATGCTTGTCCCCAGCCACTCTCCCCGCTGGCTCCCTCCCTGTGGGAGGCTTCCCGGCCCTTCTCCGTGACTCCAGGCCGGGAGGGAACGAGGGACGGGGCCACCGTCCGTGGTCACCCAGCTGCTAGGTGGGAGACCGGGACGTGAACCCCCGTCTTCCACAGCACAAAGCAGCGATTCGGGAGGAGGCCGGGCGCCCTCCGCGTTTCCAGCCCGGCCTCGTCCCCTGGAGCCGCGTTTTACAGCATGACCAAGCCACCCCGCTATTTAATAAAACTGTCAGAACGACTGATTTGTGCAGTGCACATGGCTTTCTCCCTCTCTCCTTCCTTCCAGATTCAATAAACTCTGAAGTCGTGCCAGGAAGGCAGCAGAGTGACGGGAAGCGTCGGTTTCGTGGGAGGGAACGGGGCGCAGAAAAGGTCGGGCAGCCGCCCCGGGCAGGGGGACGGGCCACGGCCAAGGGCGGCGTCTCACAGGGGCACGCAGGGAACGGGAGGCGCCCCTCGGGACAGCTGCCCGCAGGGAAGTCTTCCTGGACGAGGAGACACCGGGACTACGTCTTGAAGCATGAACAGGAGTTTGCTGAAGGTAAAGGGGGCGAGGGGGCCGCACGCCAAGGGCGCGGCGAGGGGGCGAGGCCCTGGGCAGGCGAGGCCCTGGGGCTGGGGGCGCTGAGCGTGCAGCCTCCGGGCAGTCGGGTCCAGCCCGAGCCTGGACAGGTCCCGGACGTGGAGGTGAGGTGCTCGGTGTCCGTCCCGCGGCCACGTGTGGGTCACGGGGGTCTCAGGAAGGGGTTGGTCTTGACCACAGACCCTGTTTCAGGGAATGGGCGGGGCCCGCAGCCCATGGTGGGGAGCCCTGGTGCGCCCCCCACCTTCCTCATGCCCCATCCCGGCAGCCACTACGGGCTGTGGCATGTGACGGCCCAGGAGTGGGCGACCCCAATGCAGCCACGAGGGTCCTCTTAGGGGTCGGCAGGAGGTCAGAGTGAGGAGGAGACGTGACAGTGAAGCAGAGGTCGGCACGGTGTGGCCACAAGCCAGAGAGCCGGGGCCCTGGGAACCGAGCCCCCCGAGCCTCTAGAAGCAGCCGGCTCTGCCCACACCCGGGTCTCCCTGACACTCGCTCTGGATCTCTAACCTCGAGAGATGCGAGAAGCGAACGTTGACTCAGTTCACTAAGTTGGTGGTGATTTGTTGCAGCAGAAACAAAAAACAAGCACAACAGCTTCGCTTCCGACCTCAACCTCAGCTCCTTTTTCCCTTAAAGTTCCAGTTCTCCTCAAAGTCCTCCGGCGGCCACCTTCGGGGAGGGGTCCCCACCCAGCAGGCATGTGGGCCCAGGGACAAGGGCGCCTCCCCCCGCTCTGACCGGGCTGCGGCTCCTGTCCGGTTCTGGGCGGCCGCACTGCCAGCCACGACCAGGTGTTTTATGCTGAACGTTAAAGATATTTTACACGGGAGATTTAGCACAGAACATTAAGAACCATCGAGATCACTCATAGCAACTGAAGATATAATAATTGCAGCCCATAAAGCTGACCGAGAAGCTGCTGGAGTTGTAAGGAGAGGCATGGAGGGAGGCCGGCGGGGCCCCTGCCCCCGGGGCCCGTCACAGCTGCTCACGGGGCCTCTGCCGGCCACAGAGCCCTCAGCAGGGAGAGCTGGGCTTGGGCGGCTCACCACACAGGGACCTGGGAGGGTCCAGACGTTTCTGTGCATCTGGAGGTATTCTTGCTCAAATATTTGGCTCAGGGATGGAGCAAAGGGCCAGGGAGATTAGAGATGTGATCACAGGTGGTCCAGGGCATCTCATCATGTCTCTGCGCTGTGCTCTGAGCCCCAACCCTGGTCACACATTGATCTCTCACCCTGGTCACGCTGAGCCCTGATCCGGGTCACGCGCTGAGCCCTGATCCAGGGGACGCCACAGCCCTGTTCCCTGGTCACACGCTGAGCCCTAATCTGTAGTGCATGCTGAGCCCTGATCCTGGTCACACGCTGAGCCCTGATCCGGGTCACGCGCTGAGCCCTGATCCTGGTCACATACTGAGCCCTGATCCCGGTCACATGCTGAGCCCTAAGCTGTAGTGCATGCTGAGCCCTGATCTGGGTCACGCGCTGAGCCCTGATCCTGGTCATGTACTGAGCCCTGACCCTGGTCATGTACTGAGCCCTGACCCTGGGCACATGCTGACCCTGACCCTGGTCATCAGACTCCCGGGTGTGAAGGTCATCAGAAGGAACCAGGGGAGCCCCACGGCAAGCCTCTGGCGCACACGGCCCTAGTGCGGGACTTTCCCGGCTTCCCGGGGCCCAGGTGCTGAGTGGAGGCCGACGCCGGGGGCCCTGCAGGCTCGTCAATCTGCCCGTTCTCTCCTGCCGATCCCTAGCCAGGCCGCCTGCACAATCCAATATATTTCATTTACAAGCCGGTCTATTACCTGATTCGCAGCCGATCTGTCACCCTGTGGGATCGATGCCATCCTGGCATGCCCCATACATAACACCTGGTGCATAATTGAATCTGGGCTCTGGCATCTCCCTGCGTGCAGCTCCCCCGCTCGGAGCCGCTCGGCCCCTCCGGCTTGGGGCAGAAGCTCAGAGAAGGGCCTCTGGCTGCAGCACGCAGGCATCGGGCGTGGGCTCAAGGGGGCTGGCAGGGTCCTAGGCAAGGGGTGGGCCGCTTCAGGTCCCCAGGGTCCTTGCCGTGCCACTGCGACCCCCGTATGGAAGGACCGCTCTGCCAGGCCCGAGGCAGGTGGGCACTCGCCGGCGCCCGTGGTGGAGCATCGCCACGCTGGGCGGCCCGGCCCGCAGCCCCCAAACGGGCGGCTGTCACCTGCTCTACGCCTCAGGGGAAAAGGTCCCGTGCCGCAGACGAGGAAGCCGAGAACTTGACTTTCCAAGCCGAACCGTCGGAAAAACAGCGGAGCTGGGGTTCAGCCCAGTGTCAGGACGCCAGGTCGTGGCTGGGCTACGACCACCTGCCCTGAGGTGGCCCCGTCTTCTGCCACAGGTGGTCCTCAGGCCAAGGCCAAGGGGGGACACCCACTGAGACTGTGGGTTCTTGTTGGGGTGTGCGTGCCATGGGGGCGCTGTCTCCCAGCCCAGCGGCTCCAATGTCCCAGCCGATCTCACCTGTGGTGGCTCCAGTGAGGCCAGAGGTGGCAGGCTGGACCTCCCCGGAAGCCTAGGGGCTCACCTCCCAGTGCTAGGCTCGGCACAGGGCTCCCTGTTGCTTGTCCTCACCCCCCCAGCACCCCATTATTGAGGCTCCTTCTCAAGGACGTGGCACCAGTGATGGAAGTAGCATCTCAGCTTCCACGAGGATCTACGCCCCAAAATAGCAAGAAGTCCTCGCTGTGCAAGAGTTTTCAGGCAGACACGGGCAGGAGGGTCACTGGGCCACGTCCCGCGGGGCCCTGATGTATGGAGACCCCCATTCCTGGGGCTGCTCGTCGATCCCCCCGAGGCCCTGGAAGCTGTTCATCTCCCACCTGCTGGCACGGGCAGGAGGGTGGGGGAGCCCTGGGGAGACAGACCACCCTGCGTTTCCTGCCCCACACGTGCGTGAGGCTCAGACAACGTCTGGTCACCTGTGAAAGACCGTGCCACTGTCCCTATCCACACCCCACATCACAAAAGAGAAACCGAGGCCCAGACAGGACGTGAACCGGCCCAGGTCTCTCGGGCATCGGGGCAAGTCAGGCTGGAGATAGGACGCCACTCCTCCAGGACGCCACTCGTCCAGGCCCGAGAACGGCCCCGTCACACACAGGCAAGGACACATGTCCGCACACACATGCGACGCTGAGACACTGCACACCAGAGCACACCTTTGGTGTCATGTTTAGAGGATGGCCGTGGGTCAGGGCCTCTTGGGCCTGGTGGCCTCACGGACAGGGGTCACTCGCTGTCCGGGCACTGAGGCCTGAGCCTCGGGGGTTCTACCCCCGCCCCTCCCTCAGGACGGCCTGGGGCAGCCAGCCCCACGGGGTGGGGGAGGGCCCTGGAAGGCCCGCCCTGTCCCCCGGGGCTCCCAGGGAACCAGAGGCAGGTCTCTGGGTGGCCGATGGCACAGTGGGACCGGCCCCTGCACAGCTGCCCAGCTCTGAGATCCAGTCCTGGCTCCAGTGCTGCCCAGCAGCCGACGCTGGGTAAGTTCACAGCCCTGCCTGGTCCCTCAGAGCCTCAGCGTCCCGTCTGGGAAGCAGGTCTGGTGAACACACCCACGTGTGCCCGGTTGGCCCACGCCTGGCAAGTAGCCTCAGCGCAGAGCCCAGGAGGACGGTCCTGCTGGGTGCGAAGGTGCGGTGACCAGCAGAGGGAGCATCTCACAGGGTGCCCGTGGCCGTGGCTGTGGCTGTGGCTGTGCATCTTCGGGCATGACACCATGGGGACATCGAGAGTGAGGAGATGGGGCGGGGCAGGCGGCTCAGAAGGCCACAGTCCAGCACTGAGCTGGGGACTGATGTGAGGGGCACAGATGCCTCAGGCCCCAAAACCGCACAGACACAGAATGTCACAGCCGCAGGCACCGTGAGGCCCACGGGCCCACTCCAGAGATGGGGAAACTGAGGCCCAGAGAGGAGAGAGTCATGTTCAGAAATCATCAGCAGAAGCGCGAGCCCTCAGAGCCGGCAGGCC
>NW_006436294.1:6627041-6637714 GCF_000325575.1 Pteropus alecto
ACGGGCAGACCGCTCGCGGTGGAAGCTCCTCTGGGGACCATTTCCTGGGGACTTCAGGTCACAGAGCGGAGGGGTGGGGAGCGAGCAGCCCCACAGGCCGGCAGCTCCCCTGCACCCTCTGTCAACTGGAGCGATTCGCGTCCTCCTCCAGCCGAAGAGAATGATGTCGAGGACAATTAGTCTCGGAATTACCACGGAGGAGAGCGTTAAGAGAAAAATAAATTAAAAAGAAATCCATTCGAGCTGTAATTGTGATACAGTGCATCATAGTCAATTGAATCGCAAATACAAGCTGGTCCCTTGTCGATTGATTTCAGCGAGTAAACAATTTGGGCATTTAGATCGGAAAGTGCCCAGGAAAAGGGAAGAGGGGTTCGGAGCAGGGAGGACGGGGACTCCAGGCCAAACCTGGGCCCCGGGCCGCCGGTGCTGCCAGGCTGCGCGGCGGCTCTGGGCCCCAAGGAGGCCACACGTGCCCGCGGGGGCCGGGGTCCCGGCTCACTTCCCGAACCACGCCCAGGCGAGGGGGGCACTTAGCACCGGCAGCTGTCACGGGAATGGATGGGTGGAGAGTATGGACAGCTGACTGGGCAGATGATGGGGACGGATGGCTGGACGGCCGGGGGACGGAGGGAGCGAGGGGTGGGTGAGGAAGTGGGGTGACGGGTGGGTAGACGGGGTGATAGGTGGTAGGGGACAGACGATGGGCGGGTGAGTGGCTGGAGAGAGACACGAACAGATTTAAAAACAGATGGATATTTTCTGAGCTACTGAGGACAAGTGGCCACTTCTCTGTAAGAACCTTCGTGCCTGAGACTCCACGGCCTTCCTCATCTTTCAACCAAGAAACCACTTTCGAAGCCAAGAAGCAAAACAACTCCTGGCACCTGAGCGGTCACTGGTGCCGAGCGGTCACTGGCGGCTGAGTGGTCACTGGCACCCGTCACCCTGAGGCGCCAGCCTCCAGCACCCTGGAGAGGCCGCACCAGGCGTCACCCCCAGGAGAGGGGCACCGTCCTGCGGCACGGGGCGTGCCGGAGCTGCTCCCCCCACACCCGAGTCCATGGAGTCTGTGTCTCCCAAAGTCACGCCCGCCACCAAGTCACGACGTGCCACCAGCGACAGCCACGTTAGTGCCCACGGCGGGAATATTGGCTCTGCTGCAGTGGGGGCCGAGACGGCCACCTGTGCGGTGCCACTGAGCTGACAGGCAGAGGGCGCGGAGGCGGTGGCCAGGTGACGGGCCCTGGCCCCCGAGGGCACGAGGGTGCCCTGGGTGCAGCTTGCGTTACTATGGGGATCTGCAGGGGACGCCACAGCCCTGTTCCCGCAGGACCCCGGCGCCCTGCGACCCTCAGCGTGAGGCTGGAGCCAGGTCCCGGTGAGCGGTCCCCACGCTGGGGCAGACCGCACCCCCAGAGGGTCACCTCGCCCCTTCTCCACCAAGGGTTGATCACAGCAGCTCCAACTCCACCTGTTTAGGGGTGCCCCGTCACTCTTGCAGGAGAGGGAAGCCTAGGGAAGCCCAGGGCAGGCTCCCCCTGCTCAGGACCTCTTGCTCCTCACCCCATCTGTCACCGGCTGCGTCCCCTGAGGGGCAGGGCCCACACTCGGCTCTTGGAAGGAAGGGCGAGGCCCCACGTCCAGGACACAGGCCCGCTGCAGTGGGTGGGCCGGGAGCACCAGCAGGGAGAGACAGCCCCACGCAGCGTCCTGCCCCCCACCCCCCAACCCAGGTGGTTCACACCCAACACCTGCCAGCATTCACACTCACAGGCCTGCCCCCCAACTCCATCCCCAACAGCCCCCTCCCCACAGCCCAGGCTCCACCTCAGGGGCCTAGAGCCCGAAGACGCCTCTCTGGCCCACAGATGGAGACAGGCGCACGGCGCGGCTGGCTAAGAGGTGGCAGTTTATTGGGGCGGCTCAGCCGCGGTGCAGACGGGCGGTCAGCCCAGGTGGGGGCAGGCAGGTGCAAGCTCTCTTGGGTCCACGCAGGCCAGGTAGCATCGTCAACCTGCAAGACAGTAGGCTCCATCACCTTGCGGCCGGGGGAGTGGAAGCTCGGGTGACCGGTGGGAGGGGGACCCCAGGGCCGGCAGGGCGCGAGGGGCCGGCGCTGGCTCCAGGCCCCGCTCCTGCGACGTGGGAGCCCACGGCCCACGGCTAGTCCAGGACGCAGGGCCGTCAGAGCGCCGTCCTGCTCCCCGGGACCCGGGCCGGGCACTGAGTCAAGCCCAGCCTCGTCCCCTCTCGCTCGCCAGGCCGGGACCTGCCCGGGGAATCTTGGGGACCTCGGACGACAGGTCTGCATTCCGCAGATGGGAAAGCAGGTCCTGAGAGGGGAGTGGCCGCCTTGGGCACAGCGGTCAGCGTGGACTCCCCGGGCCTGGCCAGCCCCGCCCGGCCTCGCTGCCGCCCCTCGCGCCCGGCCCTGCCCAGCCTGCCCAGCCTCCCACGGGCCTGTGGACGCCTATGCAGGCCTGGGGGCTCAGCTGAACACCCCGCCTTCGGGCACCCCTCCTGCAGCCCCCAGTCACATGGCCCCTCAGAGTCCCAGGGCCGGGGCTGCACGCGGGCGGCTCTGGATCGCGCGGCCACTGCTGTCTGCTCTGTGCCTTTCCGTGCTCTGGACGTTGGTTTGCAGTGACCGTGCGTCATTTCTGCACAAACAATAAATGTACTTTTGAAAGAAAAAACCGAAGGCTCTAAAAACGTCCAGCACCATGTACTGTCTCCCTGGCTGCCCGCGGGCCCCTCTGCCTCAGCCGGGGCTGCAGGGCCAGCGGCAAACACGAGGACCCCCAAGGAGACTGCACCTCTCCAGATGCCTCTCGTCCGACCATTCCCTCACCTGCTGGGGAAGCCACTGTGGCCGCACGCCTGGAGGGGTCACCGAGCCCGAGGGGACAGAGCAGGCCCAAGGGACAGTGATCCTGCGCCTTGGTGGGAAGCTGGAACACGCCCCCCCCCATGCCCCAGCCAGGGCTGCACGGCCAGGGCCGGAGCCGGGGAAGGGGAGTCCAGGCTCGAGAGCCCGCCTGCCTCTGGGGCCCCTCTCCTGCCCCCAGCCCACGTGGCCAGTGTCCCCTGGATCCAGACGGGTGGACGCTAGCGGATGTGGGTGCGGCTGCGGCCAGGGCCGGAGCCGGGGAAGGGGAGTCCAGGCTCTTCCCGAACTGGCCGGGGAGCTGAGCAGGGCCGTAGGGACCACCCACCAGAGGGCCGTGTGCCTGGGAGACCGGCGCTCGGCTCTCGGGGTGACGGGGCTGGGGTGTGGCTGCTTCCGGGGCCCCCCGCCCTCCCACTGGCCAGTGGCCCCTGCACACCTTCTCCGCTTGCTGGGGGCACCATCCCCCCAACAGAGGCCCGCCTCTACACCCTGTTTCTGTTTCCGCCCCACACGGTCCGTCCTCAGAGGACCCCTCCCGTGGCCACCTCCGACGCAGACCCTCCCGCCCTGCAGGCCCAGAACAGAGCCTCAGCCAGGGCGCATGGCTGCCAGGAGCAATGTGTCTGCCCAGCTCCCCTCCTGCGGGCACCGACGCGGAGTCAGGCAGCCTGGTGGACCCCGGTGCCCCTGCGTTCCCAGCCGCGTGTCCCTGGCAGCCACTAACCCCCGATGTGCCCAGCTCTTTAAAACGGGCACGCGTTCATGTGCGACAACCATGTCCCCGAGCATGCCTGTGCCACACACTGGCCTGGACACCACAGACGTCCCGCTGGATAAAGCCAGCCGGCGGACGGTCAGTGAGCCCTCACGAAGACGCTGTCCAGTGGCTCCGGGCGGCCAGTGCTGTGGCAGTCCAGCATCAGGGCCCGCTGAGTGACCGGGTCCGCTCAGGGTCCCCAGCAACGGCCGGGGGCACACACGCACCGCGCAGGCCTGGGCCCCACGCCCCGGGGTCCTGAGGGGGGCACCGCCCATCCCTCGCTTCACTGCCACTGTCCCTCAGATGCGTCATCGTCTCGTCCCCAACCCCCGCCACCCCCGAGACAGGCCTGGCGCCAGCGCGTGGGCCCAGGGGCACGGGGACTGGAGCCCGCCCGGCTGAGGCCGCGCGTCCGCCCTGCTCTGGCAGGGAGGGTGCTGAGGACCAGCCAGTGCCCGGGGTCTGGCCGAGGAGCGCCAGCCGGGTGACACTCCTAATGGCTTATTAGAAATTAATATTTAATTCTCTGCTGTGGATTTAGCTTAATTATTCAATTTATGACTGCAATTCTGAGAGACCCGGAAGCAAAACGCTCTCTCTGAGCGGGGGACAGTCGGGGGGGCCTCGCTGAGTGCGCCCCCCCCTCAGCTTGCGGGCTCCTCCTGGCCCCACTGAGGTGCCTCACGCTGCAGCAGGACACCTTCCTCCGCCAGGACTGACTGAGGATGCGCCCTTCCTGTCCTCCCCTGGGCTGGGGCCGAGTCCCTGCACCTAAGGGGGTCGCTGCAGGCAGGACGCCACCTGCAGCCCACGCCTGGACACGGGAGGACAGTGCTCAGGCCTCACCCATGTCCCCTGGGGGCTCTGACCCGGGCTCCGGCCTAAGAGAGGGACCTTCTCATGTCACAGATCCTGTGCCAAAGCTCCACGGAGGTCAGTGACTCATCCTGTCACCCAGGTGGAAATGACACGGTGGCGACTCAAGCCTGGGGCCACCCCCCCCACACACATCGTCCACTGCACCTGTCCCTTAGACGAGGGGTCCTCATGCTCTGCTCCTGGGGTCTCGCAATACACAGGCTCCTCTGCCGTCTGTCTCCTGGGACGGCTGACCCTGAGCGCCAGGCCACGGTGGGCAGGGGGCGCTGGCCGGGCTCTGCCCCCTCCCTACCCTGAGCGAGCATCTCTGAGCCTCAGCCAACATCCATCGCAGGGGGCAGGGTGGTGTTGGGTCCTGGCTGCCACTGTCCGGGTCACCGAGGGCCCAGAGCCCAGTGTCTGCAGTGGCCCTGGTCACTGCCAAGACAGCATGGCTCTCTTGGGACAGCCCATACTACTGTGTGTCTATGGTGGCCCTGGTCACTGCCAAGACAGCATGGCTCTCTGGACAGGCACTGGCCCAGAGCCAGGAGTCACAGCACCAAAGCGGAGGCCACTGCCGGCTGAGGGACAGAGGGGGGTGGGATGGAGAGACGGATGTCCAGGACTGGAGCTGCCCCAGGACACGGAGGCCATGGCCAGCTCTCCAGGAGCTGGGACGGAGCAGGCCCGCAGACCCCAAGTGTCCCTCCCCGTGACGGGGTAAAGGCCTGTAGGTTCAGGGCTGGACGTCCCCCGGGCCTCGGTTTCTGGGGTCAGCAGGGGAACATGAACCCCCGCCCCGGGGTGCATAGTGCAGCCGGGTCACTGACCAGCCTCGGGACAGTTCCCAGGAGATGGGCCGGGTCAGCTGCACAGGGGAGGACGAAGGCCGAGGCCGGGCAGGGCAGGGCGGATCGCGGGTTCACTGTGCACCGGCTGTGCATGTGAGCGCTCCCCGGCCTCACAAACCCCACCGGGGCTCCGGTCCCAGGCCCGCCGAGGGGGCACAGGGTGGGGTTCGGCTCCAGCCTGTCTGCCTGTGCAGCCCCGTCTCCGCCTGGGACCATGGGGCCACCGCCCCCCACTGGGCCCGGGAGATCCTGTGCCCCCCCACGCGCCCCCACTCCCCGCTGGCTGGCAAGCCGCCCATGTCCGCCGCGCCCCCACTTCTCACTGGCAGGCTGCTCTCCGAGCCGGGCGTGCTGCTGTGACCTGCGCCCGTGGGAGCTGCCTGAGCGACGGGGAGGACGAGGGACGGCCCTGCTGGCGAGGGCCACGTGGGAACCTCTGAGAGGGACGGCGAGCTGTCTCATCTCCGTGACGCCCGGCAGACTCCTGACAGTAGTGACATGATTCGTCGTGACGGCAGCGATGTTCGCGGTGACACAGGGACAAGCACGACGCCCGCCTCACAGAGCAGAGTCAAGGGGCTGCGCGGCTGGGCCTGGGCCCCAGGACAGAGACTTCCCCGCACAAACCCCTGTGGGACCCCATGGCACCTCAGGAAGCAACTGGCGCCCCAGGCTGGGCTAGCCCCAGCAGGCACCCCGACTGGCTAGGGCTACCCGCTGTCATCAGATCCCCAGTGGCCGGACCTCCTGGCCCTTGATTGTCATCTAAGTCCTCTCCCAACTTGGAGATGAAAGGTGACATCACCAATGACCAGGCCCTGATGACGGCACCACTGACCTGCCAGGGCTCCCGGCTCCCACCATCGGGCCTCGGGGTCTCAGAACCAAGAAGCCTGTCCACCCCTGAGTGCCTGCAGCTCTGTGCAGAGAGGATGGACTGAGCTGACCCCGTCTGAGCCCCTACTAAGTGCTCAGTGAACAGAAGGGACACACGTGGACCACAGCTGTCCCCTGCCCTTACTCCAGTTACAGGGGCAGCAGGCAGCTAATGAGGGCTCTGTCCTTCCCGACACATGCACACGCACGTACCCGCACACAGACATGTGCACGGAAACACGTGTGCACACACACGCATGTACCTGCACAGACACATGCACACAGACATACGCAGACACATGCACACACGTACACGCATGTACTCATACACGCATGCAGACGTACGCAGGCACGTGCACACACACGCACAAGTACACACAGACGTGCTCATACAGAGACACACACGCACACACACACACACAGACACGCACAGGAAGACACACCCGTGCACACGTAAAGCGGAGAAGCATGGGGTCCGAGATTCTCAGATGGAAATCAATGGCTTTGAGGTCGATATTTCACGGCTTTCAGAAAACATTAAAAACATAATTTGCTCTGAGTCTCCATCCAGCTCCTTAAATTTTCTTGGAAAACGCTTCACTGGCTGCGGCCGGGACGCTGCCTACGACCAGGCCCACAGGCCCCGCTCGCTCACGCCCACCTCCTCACCAGCTCAGGCCACGACCTGCACCAGGCCCGCGACACCGAGCGCTCACAGCCCACAGGGCTCCTGGAAAGCCCACGGCCACCGAAGTCCACCGTGGAGAGAGGCCCCAAGGGCACAGCCTGGGAGGCGCCGGGAGGAGAGTGGGCTGGGGGGCCCCAGATTCCGCAGGATCACCTCCTCCTACAGGTCCCACCAGCTCCTTTCCCGGAGAGCCAAGGCTGACACCTGGACATCGCGCTCTGCCTTCCGTATGCTCGGCTTGGCACTGCCTGCCGCCTGCAGCAGACACAGGGACACAGACTCCCTGCACCCTGAGCCCCCTGCACCCCGGGGAACCACAGGGCAGAGCTCTGGCGCGGCCGCGACAGAGCTGGGGCCTCAGAGTCCCGGCTCCCTCCTCCCGTCCGCACGCCGAGCCTGGGCGGGCTCCTGCACCCGCCTCTGCGGGCCTCCCGCAAGCCAGCGGCCACACTCTGCTAACGGCGACCTTACCCGAGGGGGGCTGAGGCCAAGAGCTGTGCCTGCCCAGGACGGTTTGTCCCACGGTGCTGTCCCAGATGCCACCAGGGCTGAGGACGCCCAGCTCTGACAATGACTGGGTCTAGACCCTGGTCACACGCCGTGCCCTGACTCTGCCCGGAGCACCGGGCTGGCTGTCCAGGGCCTGACAGGGGACAGAGGCGGCTCACGGTCTCCCCCACTTCGGGGACCCAGGGCGCTTGCCCGTCCTGACTCCTCCCCGAGGCCTCTGCGAAGACCAGATGGGAGGTGGACAAGCGAGCCCTTGGGGAAACAGCAAGCAGGGAGGGGCTGAGCCCGTGCAGGGTGGCAGCTGGGGGAGCCCGGCGGGGGTGCTTGGGGTGGCCTGGATGGGGGTGTGGCCTCACTGGCCGCACAGAGTGGGCACGTGCGCCCCGCTTCTTCCGAGGCTGGGAGCCGAGCTCTCCCCTGGAGACCGCGCTAACCCCTGCACGTGAATGCAGCGTTTTCCTGCCTCAAAATGCTGTTCACATTTGGCTGTCATCTGCCTTTGTCCTCAGAGCAACTCGGCCGAGATGGGGGAGGACGGCACCCCGTCTCTGCGGGACCCGGGCCCTCCCCGGGGCGGAGCCGCAGGGCCCACAGGGAGCCCCTGGCAGATGGCATCTGGGCTGTGGGGACAGGGCGCCTCTCTTCCAGCTCGGCTCACGCCAAGGGCCATGTGCCCTACAGGGGCTCAGCACCCACCAGCCACGTGGTGCCCGGGGGGACCCACACCCACACACGCCACCTGGACCTGGGGTCCGGCTATAGGAGCAGGAACCCCAACTTGTCCTGCCAGTCATTGCTGCCCTGGCCCCCTCCATCCCCCCATGGGCTGCTAGAGCCGGAGTCCCCTCCCTCTGTGTCAAGGGCCACATAAAGTGGCCACGTGGCCTGGGCCTCAGCCTTGCCATCTGCCCAGAGGGCACGGGGCGTTGCTTGTAACCAGGCTGCTCCAGCCAAGGGACCCACCGGAAAGGGGTCGCCTGTCCCTGCTGGGCCTGCGGGAGCTGCTGCGGGACCCCTGTCCCCAGAACTGTCCCCAGAACACATCCTTGGGGTCCCTCCAGCACAGGGAAGGGGTGGAGGGTGCGGAGCCGCCTGGCCCCAGGGGTGGGGTCTGCTCTGGCGTGCAGGGGAGGGGGCTGCGTGGGGAAGTGGGAGGGGGCCACGTGGCCCTGGCTGATTCCTAACCATGGGGAGAGGGAGGCGGGGAGCCTGCAGTGGGGAAGGAGACAGGCCACAGGAGTGGGGAAACACTCACGCGCTGGGCCTGCAGCCCTGGGAGCTGTCCCCGCCCCCAGTCACATGGGTGAGGGGTGGGCCCTGGCCTTTCGCCCCTCTCTGGACCACCAGGCGCCCTGGTCAGCTGGGCACCCAAACGGACCCTCCCAGGCCCATCCTCCTCCCATCCCGGCCTCTCCCTGAGCCCACCAGACCCTCCCACACGCACGCGTGTGTCACGGCACCCGGGTGCTCCCTGGGGCCCTCTGCCCTTCCCTCGCCAGCCCCTATCATCCCTTCTCTGACCTCAGCACACGAGGGCGCCCGGGCTGGGGCGCCACACCATCTTGCGTGCTCAGGGAGCCCCAGACCTTCTGAACCCCTCCAGCCCAAGGCTCCGCGGGCAGGGAGCAGCCCAGCTCAGGGGCGGGAGGGCCAGTCTGGATAACGCATTTGCAGCACCCGCACACAGTGGGCTGACGGGAACTGAGTCTCCCTTCCCGAATGTACCCTCCCCAGCTCCCCCTGCTCAGAGCAGACCAGCACCTGCTCCCTATGTCCTGGTGGCCTCCCAGCACAGCCCTGGGGACAGTGTCACCCAATCTGAGACAGCCCACCAGGGATAGGGCTCAGGACTGCATGCAGCCAGGCCCCCCGCCCCCACGGTGCATGGGTGGATAACCGGATGGATGGATAGATGATGGATGGATGACGGGTGGATAACGGACGGACGGACAGACGGGTGGATGGATGGCATGAGGATGAATGGAAAGACAATGAGTGGATGATGGGGGAGTAGCCGGCGTGGGGCCAGGTGGGACGCTTACCACAGGTGGCATCACTTTCGGATAGAGGTGGCGATGGTGAGGATGATGACCAGCAGGTGGTGACTCCAGCCAACAGGAAGCAGCACTTGATCTTGCGTCTCTGGAGCTGGAAGAGAGAGATCGTTGCTATGTCTGAGCCCCACAGTGTCCTATCCTGGACAGCATGTGGCTCACGCTGCGGTGGGTTGGCATGCAGGGGGCTTGGCCCGCCCTGGGACCGGGCCCAGACAGAATCCGTCCCTTGCAAAGGGCTCTGCCCTGAGCTGGCACACATCCGTGCAAACCGCTCTGGGCTGGCCCTGGAGCCGGGCGCCCAGTGACACGGCCTAGACCTCGTGTAGTTCCCAGTTTGCCCCTTGAGCTCAGGGACCTTAGCTCATCCCTTCTCGGTGGCTTGGATTCCTCTGTAAGCACAGGATGAGGTCAAGGACCCCAGGCTTCTGTCAGTCTTAATTAAGGTGATGCCTGGGGGGTGCGTAGCCTGAGGTCCAGCAAATATCAGACATGAAGCTCTCCCCAGATATTATTATTCCTATATGTCCTTGTGGTTATTATTACTCTAACAAGTTCTGTGCCCCACCGTCAAAGGCCTCGCCAAGGAGACAGAACACACAGATCTGTGCCGGGGACTCATTAGGGAGAGGTCGGGAGACCATAGGAAGAAAGTGATGCCTCGTGTAGGTTTCTAGGGCGCAGCAGGGGCTCTCCGGGCAGGCCAGGAGCTGGGAGGCAAGGGACCAAGGGAGAACTTGGGCAAAATGGGAGCTTGGAATAATCGGGTAAGTCGCCTCGTAGCTGGGAGTAGGGGAGAGAACGGGAGATGGGTGGGACTGGCTGGCAGGGTGTGGCGGGGTTTGCACAGCACCCAGGAGATGCCACGCAGGACAGTGAAAAACTCTACGCAGGGGTGTGACACGTTCAAGAGAGTGTCAGTGAAGAGGCCACCCAGGAAGGAAAGGGGAGGTGGGCAGGAGAAACAGGGGGACTCGTCAGGAGGAAAACTGACCCATGGGAGGGTGGGGCCTAGAGGAGCAGAGAGGACTGAGCCCAGACGCGACCCGATGCGCAGAGGAAGTGACGTAGGGCGGTCAAGGGCAAGTCCCCAGGTTGACCATGAGTCATCGTGGGATGTCGACTCTGGATGTCATCCACTCATCCATCCACCTCCCATCCACCATGCACCACCCACCAC
>NW_006436294.1:6637926-6643477 GCF_000325575.1 Pteropus alecto
TATGTCTTTCCAGTAAGTCACCCTCCTGGTTATTCAGGATGCCTCCGATGTTACTGCAATGGCCCATGTTCTGTCCCAAATGCCATCAGGGATGAACCATGGTGTTTAGTCTTCTCATCTCCTTGGGATCTCGTGGCTGGGACAGTTGAAAGTGTGAGGACTTTTTTTTGCTTTGAATGTTCTTGCCCACACTTAAGAAGCGAGCAGTTAAACTACATATTCTTAAGGGACAGGTGATTACACATATTGTTCGAAATTCTTTTGCATATGATGTTTGCCTCCTCTCTTATTTATGTATGGATGCATCCATCATCTATCATCCATCCATCATACATCATCCATCCATCCATCCATCCACCCACCAATCCGTCCATCTACCAATCCATCCATCCATCCTTCTATCCATCTATTCATACATATACCTATCTATCCAGCCATCTGTCCATCCATCCATCATCCATCCATCATCCATCATCCATCCATCATCCATCTATCATCCATCATCCCTCATCCATCCATCCATCATCCATCTATCATCCATCATTCATCATCCATCCACCATCCATCCATCATCCACCATCCATCCATCATCCACCATCCACCATCCACCATCCATCATCCATCATCCACCATCCACCACCCACCACCCATCCACTACCCACCACCCATCCTTCCGTTTCCTCAAAGTGGCTACAAAGCAGAGGCTGGGAGTGGAGCACAACTCAGCTGTGGGGAAGGGAAGGTCTGTCAGCGACAGGGGGCCCTGGGGGTTCCCGGATTAGGTGGGACTGAACTTGGGTTTTGTGGGTTTGGTGTCCATGGCGCGTTTTGGGGTGAGGACCAGGTCCTGCTCTAGAGTGGTGTCTTGGATCTGCTGGGTGCTGGTTGGATGACCAGCCCCCCATTCAGTGTCACTTCATTTTGGGAGGGACCCCCACACCAGCCTAAAGATCAGCCACCATCGGAACGGCCCTGCTTCCCACCCTGTTCTAGGCCAGGACACTGGGCTCGGAGAGGTCATGTGACCTGCTCACCGCACAGATGGTGTAGGCAGATCTGAGGTTTGGCCGTCCCGTCCCCAGCTGTTGTCATGGGTCACACAGCTGCCCAGACATGCCAGCTGTGTGCGGGAGGGGGGCATGGAGGGGCTGGGAGGAAAGGCCCAGAGTGAACGGCTCCCTCAGGAGCTCACAGCTGGAGGTGGGTGGGTGGGCAGTCAGGAGCTCACGGCCCTCCTGGCGCGGAGAGGGCTCCCGGCCAGGCCCCAGGAGAGGGGCTCTGTGCCAGGGGCGCGTCAGCACCGAGGACAGCGCCCGCATTCTGTGGGGGTCAGGGGGCTGTGCCCACGCCTGCCCCGCCTGGCCCAGATCGACCCTCCTGGGACGCTGTCTTAGGCCTCACACCTGATGGCAACAAGCAAGTGCCTGCCTGGGCGTGGTCCACACTCAGGCCTGTCCCTCCCTGCCCCGCACCCCAGCCCCACACTGAACGGAGGAGGGGAAGTTGGGAGACGCGGGAGCAGCTGACAGAGTCGGGCTGGAGTAGAGGGTGACCCCGAGAGAAACAGGACAGATCTGGAGAAGAGAGGGGTGGGGAAGGTAAGGGGCTTTCAAGGACCCTCCCAGCCTGTGCCTGCCTGGGCGTGGTCCACACTCAGGCCTGTCCCTCCCAGCCCCGCCGCCCCTCCCCCCAGAAAACCCCTGCTGGGCCTTGCCAGCGACTTCAAGGGGAGGAGGAGGGCGGCCAGATGCTCAGGCTGGGCCATATGGCAGAGGCGGAGACAAGCCTTTGATGAGGCGCTGGCAGCCCCAGCTCTGCCAGCTCCCCTCCTGGCACAGGCAAAGACCCCAGCCCACCACCTCTGCCGCCCCTCCCCATGCAGCTCCCCACAGGAAAGGCTTCCTGTGCAGAGGAAGGGGCTCCCACCACCATGGGGGAGCTGCAGCCCCCATCTCAGGCCCACCCCGAGGGGCCTAGGTCACTCCGCGGGGGCTCGGGGGGGTGGAGGCCACACCTTGCTGCGCCAGGAGCACCTGGTGAGACAGGGCACCCTTCCTGAGCCCCGGGCGCCGCCTCCACAGATGCGCTGACCTTTCCGGCTCCCGAGGAGAGCACGTCTACAGTGCGGGGACCTTCCGGGGAAGCCGGCCGGCGGCCCCAAGGGAGGCATGACCACTGGTCTGACGAAGGGGCCTGAGAGGCCACAGGGCTCTAGGCGCTGGCACAGCCGCCTTCATGGAGCTGGGCCACTTGTAACGGCGGGAGGGCCCGGGCCCCAGGCAGGGCTGCAGGGTGGCTGGACAGTCAGGGCCTGGGACGGCCCTCGTCCTGGGGCGGCACCTCGTCCACATCGAGTTCCACCACCCTATCCCGGCGCTCAGAGGGGCAGAGAGCTGGGGGATGCCACGATGCTGGCCGGGGGGCTGGTGTAACGGGGTACACTGCACCCCATGTTCACATGCTGGAGCCCTAACCCCTAGGTCCTCAGAACACGACCTCATTTGGGGATGGGCCTTCACAGAGGTGGCCCAGTGAGGGGGTCATGGGCCCCGACCCGACCCGACTCGACAGCCGGCCTGTGAGGAAGGAAGTCTGCACGCAGAAGCCTGGGGACAGCGTGTGGACCGCACGGCGTCTGTGGGCCAAGGGGGCCTGGGACAGACTCCCCCACGGCCTCGAGCAGCCGAGCCCGCGACGCCCTGATCTCGGATTCCAGAACCGCGACGGTGTGAGTGTCCTCGGTCTGGGCCGCCCAGCTGCGGTGCTGGTCACGGTGACCCGAGCTGGCAGACCCAGCCAGTGTCCTCCGCTGACCTGGGGACTGGTGGCACCTCCAGAGGAGGTGAGCTCCTGTGCTGGCCGTGTCCAGGCAGCAAGAGACCACAGGTCACTCTCTGGGAGCAAAACTGGGTGGACAGCAGAGCCCCCAGCCCGCTGCCTGGGTCCCGTTCCCACAGGAAATCATGAAGCCCCTGGGGACAGGGCTAGGCGCAGAGGCTCCTGAGAGAGAGCAGCCCTGTCCTGCTTTGGGGAGCGTCGGGTCCCTGGGGCCGACGCCTCTCTGTCATCTGTGCCATGTGGCTGGGTCCAACGTGCTGACCACGACCCCAACACAGCCCACTTCAGACATACAAACGCTGAGGTCTAGAAAGTGCAGCCCCGTGGGGTGGCGTTGGGACAGAGCAGGCCGGGGACCCATGGGAGGGGCAGGGCAGGGGCAGGGGGCAGGGCGGGGTGCAGGCCGGCGTGGGGACCTCGGCCTCCACACCCGGAGGAGCCCCTCCCGCCTGTGCCCGGTCCCTGGCTGTCGGCTCTGACTAATTACTCAGAAATGACAGCCCCACATTGCAGAGGCTGGTGGGGCTGCCGGTCGGGAGCCAATTAACCTCAATTACGCTCTTGATTGGGGCTCAATTAGTGTCAGCCCTGTGGGGTCGGGAGTGCCCGGTGTGGTGACTGTGGGCTTAGTTCACAGGCCGGGGACGCGCCCCGCCTCCCGTGCCTCTGGACCTGCTTCCCGCGCCTCTGAGGACGCCGTGGGCGTCCGGGCTCCCAGGCCTGCAGGGCCTCTGCCTCTGCCCCTGCCCCTGCCCCTGCCTCTGCCTCTGCCTCTGCCCCTGCCCCTGCTGGGAGAGCTCCCGCTCGCTCCCCAAAACCCGGCCCGGCGCCGCCGCCTCTGGGACGACTTCCCAGATGCTCCCCAGCATGACGGGCCCCCAGCCCCCGCCTCCCTCTGCGCAGAACTCGCCTCTCCCCCAGCTCGGCTGCTGCCTCCTCCCACCGGAACTCCCGAAGACAGGAGCGGCATGTGGCCGACAGCCCTGCGCTTGGCGGGGCTTGATGGGAAGGAGGTGACCAAGGGCAGTGACCAGCCACCCCGGCCAAGGGGTCCAGGGACGGGCTCTGTGGACAGCACCCTCAGGTCTCCATAGCCTCCACCCCGTGCTGCCCTCTGCCTGGGCCCCCTCTTTGAAGACGAGGGGCAGCGAGGGCGAGGCGGCCAGCCGGGGAGCTCGGGACTGTGCAGAGCAGGGGGGGTGACTCCCATGCCTGCAGAGGGCGCCACCTTTGAGCAGCAAGGCCACCACTCCACAGACCCCCAGACGGGGCCCGAGGGCAGGGGAGGGGTCACTTAAGGCGCCAAGACTGGCAGATGCTCCCTAGTCCCCCACCGGGGACCATGGCTTTTCTCCAAGGAAGTCACCAGCCCAGGATGGGCTGGAGTCAGCGCCCTGCTCCAGAGACAAGAGCGAAACTTCCGGCCAGCTTCGTGTCCCTGCCTTAGATAAAGCAGCCGCCTGCGCCCCACGCCCCAGCCAGGTGGCACGTACCCTCACCACGGAGGATGAAGAACAGACAGGTGTCCTGGAGCCCTCCTCTCCAGCGGAAGGGGCTCCAGGGGGAGGCTCGGGGAGGAGCGAGCAGGGAGGAGGGAGGGGGGCGTCGGGGTGAGGGTGGCCGGCGAGGGGCATGTGGGCATCAGGTGCTTGTGGGACCAAGGCCCCTCCCCATGTCCACAGGGCCCCCAGCTGGCACCCAGGCCTTTCGGGCTGGTCCCTGAGGTCCCAGAGAAGACGAAGCTCAGAGACGGGCAGTGACTCCCCAGGGGCTCCAGAGAGGGGGGGCTGGGCAGGCGCACGGGTGCTGGACTCCTAGGGCCAGCCCAGCGCCCGCCTCGGGCCACGAGGCCTCCTTGACCACTGTCTTGGCTCCAGGTGCTCAGTCCCGTGCCCCCTGCCCTTTGCCCTCTAACCCTCCGGACCCTTGTTCTTCCCCTCAGAAGCCACGTGCCCCGCCCCCACTCCTCGGAGGCCGCTCCCCGTGCGATGTATTCAGAATAGTGACATTTCAGAAGCATCTATTTGTATATATTTAGACTCCGTTTCAAAAGAATTGTTCAAAATCGGAGCTATTTGGATTAATGGGTGTGGAATGAATTGTTTCTTAAGTGTTCGCATCAAAAATGCCACATTTTCTAAGTGGATTACAAATACCGTAATTACTGAAACAGGCACGCTCTCCCAGGGACGGTCACAGGACTACGAGCTGACCCGGGAACTCCTTGTCCTGAGGGGCTGGGCACCTGCTCCATCGTGAAGTGGAAGTCTCCGAGGGCCTGCTCTGTGCTGGACGGGGGCGTCCAGTGCGGGACTCGGGCCTGTGCTCGGTGGGTGTCTGACCGTCCGGCCCCCTCTCCCCCCACTCACGTCCCTGAAGGCTGCGTCCTGGCCCCTCGGAGCCTCAGTTTCCTCGTCCACAGAACACGGTCATAGTCGGGTCTCATGGAATGAAGGTGACGCCTGTGGTCCCTGGTGACGTCATACTGTAAACACACACATTCTCATTCTTATTAAACGTCCCCAAACTAGGGGATCACGCCCAGACAGTGTTCCTCCAGGGGCGGCGTCCAAGGGACCCCACCAGGCGAACCCCGGAGAACACTTAGACCCTGACGAGGCCCATGTGTCCGACCCTCGGCAGACACTTCTGTCCTTCACTGCACACGGGACAAGGCCACTTGCGCGCACGTCGGGCTGGGGCTGGGCTGCTG
>NW_006436294.1:6646075-6657839 GCF_000325575.1 Pteropus alecto
GCAGGGAGGGGGGAGGGGGGCGTCGGGGTGAGGGTGGCCGGCGAGGGGCATGTGGGCATCAGGTGCTTGTGGGACCAAGGCCCCTCCCCATGTCCGCAGGGCCCCCAGCTGGCACCCAGGCCTTTCGGGCTGGTCCCTGAGGTCCCAGAGAAGACGAAGCTCAGAGACGGGCAGTGACTCCCCAGGGGCTCCAGAGAGGGGGGGCTGGGCAGGCGCACGGGTGCTGGACTCCTAGGGCCAGCCCAGCGCCCGCCTCGGGCCACGAGGCCTCCTTGACCACTGTCTTGGCTCCAGGTGCTCAGTCCCGTGCCCCCTGCCCTTTGCCCTCTAACCCTCCGGACCCTTGTTCTTCCCCTCAGAAGCCACGTGCCCCGCCCCCACTCCTCGGAGGCCGCTCCCCGTGCGATGTATTCAGAATAGTGACATTTCAGAAGCATCTATTTGTATATATTTAGACTCCGTTTCAAAAGAATTGTTCAAAATCGGAGCTATTTGGATTAATGGGTGTGGAATGAATTGTTTCTTAAGTGTTCGCATCAAAAATGCCACATTTTCTAAGTGGATTACAAATACCGTAATTACTGAAACAGGCACGCTCTCCCAGGGACGGTCACAGGACTACGAGCTGACCCGGGAACTCCGTGTCCTGAGGGGCTGGGCACCTGCTCCATCGTGAAGTGGAAGTCTCCGAGGGCCTGCTCTGTGCTGGACGGGGGCGTCCAGTGCAGGACTCGGGCCTGTCCTCGGGGGGTGTCTGACCGTCCGGCCCCCTCTCCCCCCACTCACGTCCCTGAAGGCTGCGTCCTGGCCCCTCGGAGCCTCAGTTTCCTCGTCCACAGAACACGGTCATAGTCGGGTCTCATGGAATGAAGGTGACGCCTGTGGTCCCTGGTGACGTCATACTGTAAACACACACATTCTCATTCTTATTAAACGTCCCCAAACTAGGAGATCACACCCGGACAGTGTTCCTCCAGGGGTGGCGTCCAAGGGACCCCACCAGGCGAACTCCGGAGAACACTTAGACCCTGACGAGGCCCATGTGTCCGACCCTCGGCAGACACTTCTGTCCTTCACTGCACACGGGACAAGGCCACTTGCGCGCACGTCGGGCTGGGGCTGGGCTGCTGCCTCTCGTCTGTGGAGCTGGCAGCCCCTTTCTGGGGGCGAGTGTCTGAATTGGGGCAGAAAACGGGTCTGTCCGAGACGATCCTCTGTTTGCTTGTCCCCCGTCTCCTGTCCTGTGTCCTGCGCCTGGGTGGCAGGGTGCCAGGCCCTCTCACCTCGTGGCGCCCCGCCCCCACCTGCCTCTGCTCTGGGAGAAGCACCTGTTTGTCTCCTCTGGGGACCAGGACTCCACCTCTGTGACCCCCGCCCCTTCCCCACTGCAAACGCGGCACGGGCCCCGGGCCCTCGGCCACCGCCCATCACTGCGACAGGAGCTGCTGAGCGGATGTGTGCCCGGTGAAAGGAGAGATCACTGTCTCTAACAGCCTATGAGGCCGATGGACACTGGATATCAAACTCAGACAAGGTCAGGAAAAGTAAGGAAATGTGGAGGCCAAAAGAAACGCAAAAATCCCAAATAAAATATGACCAAATCAGACCCTTCGGTGAGAGTGACTCATCATCCTCGTCATTATTAATCGTTATTACTATTCGCTCTGGCCGACGTGAGCTCATCCCAGAAGCTCGAGCGATTTTACCATCGCAAAATCTGTACGTGGCACTCAGCACATTAACGGGTCAAAGGAGAAAAACCAAATAACCATCTCGACGGGTAAATAAAAACATCTGACGAAACCGAACACCCATCCGGGATTAAAAAAAAAGCAAAGCTCTGCTCGAACCCTCAGCCAACGTCCTCGATCTGGCAAAGAGCGTCTACGACAGATCTAAATCGCTGCTCCTAAGGGGTAACGGTGGAAGTGTCCTTTGAAAACGCAGAGCCAAACGAGGACGAGGATGTCCACTGCCACCTCAGAGTGTGCTCTCCGCCAGGGCTCCGCCCACACGGCCGGCCAGAGGGAGAAATGACAGCCACAAGTATGAAGAGGGGCGACAGAAAACTCATTATCGGTGATGAGGGGGCCATCCTCAGAGGAACCCTAAAAGAGTTCTTAGGCAAAGTATCAGAAACGAGACATTAACATTTGGCTGCACACTCAGTTTACAAAAATCACACGCATTTCCGTATACCGGCCACATGCTGGTGTGTACACCATTTACGGAGACAAACAAAAATCTGTGTTTCAGAAGAAATCTTTAAAAAGATCTGAAAGATATATATGGAGAAAATCACTGTTTAAACACATTTTAAAACATTAAAGAAATAAATAAATTGGGAGCTACACTATGTTCGCAGGTAGGAAGACCCAATACCCCGAAGATATCGATTCTTACCCAACAGATCCATAGAGTTGATCGAAGTCCAATCAAAGCGCTAACTGGGCTGTTACGGAAACTGACACAGTGGTCCTCAAATATCAAGGAAGAGCAAAGGGCCAGAAGAGCCGAGGCGCCCCGGAAATAATGGGGTGACAAGTCTATGTACCAGGTGGCGTCACAAAGGTGAACTGACCGGGACAGTGACACAGTGACTCGGGGGGGTGGGAGGCGGACTGACCCTCGGCTCGGCAGGGACCAGACAGAACCACACATGGGACCCGGCCTCGGACAGAGCCAGCAGGGCAGCTGGACGGGAGGAGTCTTCACGCGCCGTGCGGGACGCAGACTGTCCTGAGGAGAAGCAAGACTGTGGGGCCCTGAGACCAAAGCCAGGGGTTCCGACTTGGGATGTGGGGGGCTCACAGTTGGCACAAATCCCTGGGTCATCCGGAGAGCCGGGACGAGATGTTCGCGACCCAGGCGGACCGACCGCGTGTCGGCATGTGGAAGGAAACGCGCACTCGCACGCACGTGCGTGAAGGTTCTACGAACCACCGGTGGGAAACGAGCCACCAGCCCGCGTCCAAAATGGGCGAAAGGCACGAACAGGCTTTCCACGGCAAAGGGGACGCACGCACACGCACGCACACGCACGCACACGCACGCACACGCACGCACACGCACGCACACGCCCGCCCCGGCGGCGTCAGGAAAATGCAAACGAGGACCACGATTACACTATTTTACACCCACCAGGCTGGCAAAAATTACGGATCTGACCATGTCAGACGCTGGGTGGGCAGTGTCCCGCGTCACCGGAGGACAGTTCCGCTTCATTTGACGAAGCTGAACCGTGCGCACACGTGACCCGGGAACCCCGGTTCTACGTGGGTCTGGAGAATCCCCATCTCCTGCTGCGAGGCAGACGGTGCTCATGGCGGCGCCGTTCGCGGTGCTGAGAAGCTGGAACGCTCCAGTCCCCGAGAGAAAAGGTAAACGATCCACGGTGCGTTCGCGCCGCGCGATGTCACGCGTCAGGGGGAGACGGGAAGCGCAGCCAGGCACAGGCGCGCGGCGTCCTGGACACGGAGCTAAATGAGAAGCCGGTCCGGGAAGGGCGCGAATGGTGCGCTCTGCTTTCACGGCGCTAAAAACAGCAAAACGGAACAATCTATTGTGTAGCAATCAACACGTTTCAGCAACGGGGTCTGCGTAAAACAACACAGGACTGCAGAACGGCTTCGGACTACGCGCAGCGAGGGAATCGCGGACCCGCGGCTTAGGGGAGGGGCTCCGCTGGGCGGGGAGCGGAGGGGCAGCTGAGCTCCCACGGTGCTGGCGAGAGTCCGGTTTGCTGGGAGGGCAGGGGGTCAATGGACGCCCACCGCATCGTTGTGCTTTACCTCATAAATACAGACCATGGACAACCTTGTGTAAGGACCAAACGATGCATTAGGAAAAGACCATGAGAGTGACGGCTTTGAGAAGGGCAAGGGCTCTGTGGGGACGTGCATGGCCTTTAACCGTCACAGCCCCTCTCTCTGGGAGGGGAGCCCTAGCACCTGCTGCTCGGACACACTGACCTGCTAACGCCACAGGACTTTTCACCCAGTGACGCTGTGTAACGCTCTGACATCCCAGTGCGACGGCCCCCTCTCCTGGGTTCCAGTCCCCGGCCCACCCAAGGCCACCTGGGGCCACCCTTGCTGGCCAGCACCGAGGACACAGCTGCACCATGCTCACCCGAGGCTCACGCCCCCTGTGAAAGCGGCTCCCCGAAGACTGCAGGGCTAGGCGGCCAGCAGAGGCCCTCGAAAGCCTCAGGCTGTGCTGGTGGCCTGGGGCCCTCCCCGAGTCATGTCGGTCCCACCCTCAGGCCGCTCCAGCTGCTGGGTCCCCTTGCCCCAGCCCCAGCTCGTCCCCAGAGCAAGAGTCAAGAGCCATCTCCCAAAGCGTCCCCCAGCGCCTGCCTGGCACGCCCCACCCGTCCCCTGCACCTCTCCACAGCTGTCCCTGGGCTCACACCTGGCTGCTCCATGCGCCCTCAGAGGGGCAGCCTGGTCCTCTGCCAGGGTCAAGCAGACTGGGTTCCAATGCCATGTGCCTGGAAAGCCGCTCTAGCCACATCGAGCCCCGGCCGCCTTCCCTGTGGAGCCTGGGCTGTCCCCGGGTGCCCCAAGGATCAGGTGAGATCACACCCACACGCGGCCGAGGCTGGGTGGTCTCGAACATGACACACCCCTTGCCACGCATGTCTGGCCACTCGTGGGGCACCTGCTCTGTGCCAGCACGGGGGCGGTCTGGGCACGGGAGGCACGAGGACGTCACAAGCTACTGCCTGAGGTGGCCACGACGCGCACTCGTCCATCCAGCCATCCGAGCCTTCACTGGGAGCGACAGCCGGATGGGGCCCTGTACACAGCCCTCCCCTCCCCCAAAGCAGACGCCAGCCCCAGGCCACGAGCTCCCAGCCTGAGTGCCCGGGGGGCTGGAGGGAGGCGGACACTGAGCCTTGACAGCGGTCAGGAGCGGGCTTGGAAGTGGGGTGCAGAGAGGCTGCAGCGCCCAAGTCTCAGCTGGAGGAGGCATCCCCGGGGAGCGCCCCAAGCCCAGGGAAAGGCAACTCTGTCTCTGGGATGGACCGGTGCCCTGAGGCCCTGAGCAGGCAGCCTGCGCCCTCAGGTGGACGTGGCAGCTGCAGAGAGCAGGGCAGTGACAGTCGAAGCCTGGTGGTCGCCAAGGTCAGTGTGGGGGTGGGGCACTGGCTGCTCCAAAGAAGGGGACTGAGAGCCTCCCAGGACTGAGCCCAGGGGGTGGAGGGCAGCCTGGCATCTCCCATCACCACCGCCAACAACACCATCATCGCCACCACCACCACCACCACCGTCACCATCACCATCATCACCGTCACCATCACTGTCACCATCACCATCACCACCGTCACCATCGTCACCTTCACCGTCACCACCATCACCGTCACCATCACCGTCACCATCACCGTCACCATCACCACCGTCACCATCATCGCCGTCACCGTCACCATCACCATCACCACCACCGCCTCTATCAAAACAAGCTCTGTGCTCAGTGCCGCACGTGCGGCCCTCTGAGACGTCACCGGTGTGTGTCACAGAGAAGGGAACTGAGGAGCAGAGAGGTCAGGCACGGTGCTCGGTCACAAACAACTCGTCACTGACAGTCAGGATCAGAGCCCAGTGTCTCTGAGGCAGGGACCGTCCTCGTCTGCTGGGCAAACAGCAGTGCGCACCCCCACTCGGCTCGGCTCCTGAAGGAGGGGCCCTCGCTCTGAACGAGGACAAGACGCCGGGCCGACTCGGTCTTCCGGAACACTGTTTCTCTGAACCTGAAGGAAAATTGGCTCATTTGCATGTCATTTGCATACAGCTGCTGAAAATGAGCCCAAATCTCCCACCACTTTAAAACTGCATTGTTTTTGCCTTGAAAGGGACCTTCCCACGCACACGCCCATCCCCCAATCACCCCGCGCGGGGTGGTGTCCCCTCCTCACCTCGCCCTGAAGGAGGCCTTCCCTACTCCCAGCCCGGCCCCCACTCAGGGTGACCTTAGCCAGGCACCTGTCTCTGGGAGTGGCCAGGGGTTACAGTGTGCGGAGCTGGACGGGGAGCAGGGCGGGACCAGGGGGTGCCGGGTGCCGGGGGTGGGGGTGGGGGTGCCGGGCAGGTACATGCACACACAGCGGACACACACGGGCACACATGCACACACAGCAGACACGCACGCACACACATGCACACAGCAGACACGCATGCACACACATGCACACACAGCGGACATGCACGCACACACATGCACACACAGCGGACACACACAGGCACACATGCACACACAGCGGACATGCACGGGCACACATGCATACACAGCAGACACACATGTGCATGCACACGCACAGCAGACACGCACGCACACACATGCACACACAGCAGACACACATGTGCATGCACACACACAGCAGACATGCACGCACACACACGCGCACACATCCACACACAGCGGACATGCACGCACACACATGCGCACACAGCAGACACACATGTGCATGCACACACAGCAGACACGCACGGGCACACAGGCGTATGAACACACGTGTGCACACGACACGCACATAAACACACGTGCACAGAGCGCGGCGCCCACGCCTGTGCCCCAGCCTGAGCGGCGCTTGCTGCGTGTCCGTCATACCTGGCACGAGCCCTCACCTCTCTGGCCTCCCACTTCTCCTCTGTGCAGGGGGTGATACGCTTCTTCCTTTGGGGGATGGGCACGCAGCGGTCACCCTGGCCCTCGGACAGGCGCTTCTGGCCTTAAGATGATCCCACTGTTCCTTCAAGCCACTTCCCACGTCTCCTTCCTCAGAGGCCTTTGCGAACCGCGCCCAGGGGCTTCGGCCCCCAGCTGCTCCGGCCACAGGGCTGGAGTTCGCTTGGCCATTCTCTGGGCCTCAAGGACACCCCCTGACCCTGGCCTGAAACAGAAATGTAGCAGCTGCCCCAAGCTGCCCCCACCCCACAGCCCGGCCATCAGCGCCTGGCCAGCCTCCCGCACCCAAGGGGAGGGGGGTGCCACGCGCTTTGAGAGGAATGCGGGTGAGAGGTCAGCCGACAGGGCTGCAGGGCACCCCCGGGGCACCCGGCTCTCCCTCCGGCAGACAGCTTCGTGGGTGAACCCAGGGCACAAGCCCAGATCCCATGTGCCTCAAACCAGGCCAGATCTGCAGCTGCTGTAACTGAAGGACACCCCGGGGCCGTCAGGGCCGAGTGAGCTGCAGGGGCCTGTCGGGGGCGCAGCGCCCCGACTGCTCTATGCTGACACAGGTAAGAGAGCGGCCCCAGTCCCCAGTGAGCCGTGACCTCCACGGCAGCCGCGTCTACGCAGCCCGCTCCCACCAGGCAGCTCCGAGCCGCGGATGTATTCAAGCTCAGCCGACTGATTGAGATCTTCACTCAGGTCATTATCCACCCCCAGCAGGGCTAGGGAGCGGGCACAGAGAGCACGGGGGACGGAAGGGTGCGAGTGCACACAGGGCCACCCATCCCCACCCCATGTCCCCGCCAGCTGTCCCTCGCGGCACCGGACACACGATTCCCGCTTACGTTTCTCAGCACGATGGACCTACAGCAATCTGATCACGGATACGAGACTGCCCAGGGCCCCGTGCTCCAGGGCCTCGGCAGTGACCCCCTCTGTGCACCCAACTCGCTCTGCCTGGAGATGATAAAGGCGGCCCCACTCCCCACATGCCTGCCCAGGGCAAGGGTCTGGCCGCCTCCAGACCCTAATTACACATCCGGTCGCTAGGAACGCAGACGAAGGCCACCCTCCCCTGGGGGCCGCCCAGGCTGTCTGCCTGCGCCTGGGCCCTGCATAACGGCCGGGAGTGGGGGCAGGCGTGGTGCCGGCTCCCAGGGACTGACCGCACGCGGGCCGGGGCGGCGATGCATGGAGGAGGACCCGGAGGCCCAGCAGGCACTCGGGCCCCGCGGGGGCTGGAAGCAGCCCTTCTGGGAGGACAGAACGGGGACCCGTCTCATCTACTCGTCAGCACTGCCATCCCCATTCTGCCTCGTTATTTTATGCATAAATGAGAAAAATATTCTTTTGTAAAAGATAAAGATCCACAGGTACAAAACGAGCCCCCGCCCCGTACAGTACCATAGGACACACGTGCACACGTGCATCGTATCGACACACGGCGAGAAGACGGCGTGTATCTGGGACGCGGTCCCCCGGGCCAGGAGCCCGGCCCCTGAGAGTCCTCATGCCCACAACGAAGGCGGGGCTCCAGGAGTCGCCCAGGGAACAGTGCCGTCCTTCGGGCAGCCCGCCCAGCCAGGCTTCTGGGGTCCCAGCCCTAGGGGAGGCCCAGGGGTGTCGCACTGCTGTGCCTCCTCCTGCCGCTGGCTCGTCCCTCTGCCACCCCAGCAGTGCCGTCCCTGCGTAAGGCTCTGCCTGGCCCCCAGCACCGGCTCGCCTCAGCACCCCCTGCACAGCACAGAGCCCCGACAATGGCAGCGCGGGAAGGGGCAGCCACAGGTGGACGTCGTGTCCTCTCGGCTCGGCCTGTGGCCCTGACCTTAACGCTCCTCCTCCACCCTCAGGATCATCCTGGAGAAGACATCCGGGCCTGTGGGGGGCCCTGGCAGCAGCCCCCCAAGTCTCGGGTAGGCCCGTGGGCCCCTCCACCAGCGGAGGTACAGTCCTGAACAGCGGCCGAGCCTCCCGGGGCCGAACGGGCCTCCACCACGGGCGTCCGGCGGAGGGCCCCCGTGCCGTCGGCCGGCCGCTGGCTCTGCCCTGCCAGCCGCCGCAGCAGCCGGTTCTGCGGGGCGGAGAGCACACTCCGCTGCTGTGACCGGGAAGCGAGCAGGGCGCCCGGCCGCCGCCGCTCACACTCGGAAGCCTCACACCAGGGCCTCCAGGAGGGCCGGGCAGGTGAGCAGGAGGGCGCGGAGGATCCTGGCTGCTGGGGGGCCTGAGGCAGGGAGGCGGGCGCGGGGAAGGCTCCTCGGAGGTCGCGGGGGTCAGGCTCGGGCAGGCGAGGCCCGTCTGCTGTCCACAGGGGCAGCCACAGGCAGCTGGCGGCCTCGTCCTCCTCGTCGGCTGGCAGAGGAAGACAGGGGTGTGAGCCTTCGCCCGCCGGGACTGGCCGACACCGGGGAGGGGCCCGGGTCGTGGCCTGCGCAAGGCCCTCTGCTCAGGGACGGTGTGGGTGCCCCGCGGCCCTCGTGGGTGACAGCAGAGCCCTCACTAGAAAGCTAAGACTGAGCGGGGGAAAGGTGCTCTCCAACGACACTGAGATGGACACCTCCGCCTGGCCACTCCAAGGTCTAGGGACAGACACCAGGCTGCCCGTGTCTGTCCATCCGCCTGCCATCCAGGCATTCACCCGTGCGCCCATCCGCCCAAGCTGGCCATCATCCGCCGGCCCGTCCGTGTGTCTGTCTACTTACGCACACCCACCCGCTCATTTACTCATCCGGTGGAGGCCTGGCTGCAGGGTCTCCAACCCTTCAGACCGTCTGCGTGAGCCGTGAGTCTGCCAACGTCCCAGGGAACGCCCAGGGGCTGCGGTGAGCCCCGTCTTGCCAGACACAAGCCACGTGCGGGTCGGAGGGAGCGGGAAGATGTCACTAAGCGGTGACTCTGGCTGTGCCCCTCGTCTCGTCTGTCACATGTTCTTGCTCTGCCATGGGAATGGGGCTGTGGCAGCCTCACCCCGGAGGGCTGGGCCCACGAGCTCCCGGGGACCGGGCAGGGGCACGGGCCGGGGCCTGAGCCCGATGAGGTGTCCACGGGTCAGTGGCCGTCCACGCCGCCTCCTCCTCACTGTCGCATCTTCCTCGATCCAGGCGTCCACTGTCAGGTGTCCCTTCCGTGGTCCAGGCGTCCACTGTCAGGTGTCCCTTCCGTGGTCCAGGCGTCCACTGTCAGGTGTCCCTTCCGTGGTCCAGGCGTCCACTGTCAGGTGTCCCTTCCGTGGTCCAGGCGTCCACTGTCGCGCCCCCTCCCACAGGCCAGGCACCCGCGCGATCCTCTGCCCTGGACCCCCGGGCGCTCACGGAGGGAGCAGCCTGCCCCCTGCTGCTTTGTCTCGAGACGAGGCTTTCTGGCGGCGAGGGCCTTGGCAGGCGCCACCGCCGGCAGAGTCCCCAGCAGAGGCCAGGCCCTGGGCTTCCGACAGCTCCGCCTGGCCTGTCCGGTCCAGCCCGTACCTCCTACTCTGGGAGGCCCAGGTGGACTGTCGGGGGAGGGCCCGGGGGCCACAGCGTGCGGGAAGGTGCAGGTCCTGGGCCGGGCCAGGCAGCCTGAGCTGGCCTCAGGAGCCCTCCCCGAGCCCGGAGCGCCTGTCCTCGCCCCATGGAGTCCGAGGTGGGGGGCATGGCGGCCAGGGGCTGGGGGGCCCTGGCAGGTAGGGAGGAGGCGGCAATGCTCAGACCCCCAGGACCTGCCCTGGGTCCCGCCCGCACCTGGGGCACGGGGTTTGGAGGGTGGCCTGGAGGGTGGCCTGGGTACCCGCAGACGGCATCTCCTTGCGCTGACACCAGGGAGGCCAAGTCCTTGACGATGTGCTTCACATCCACGTCGCTCGTGGAAACAAACGTGGCATCAGAATCCGGGGCTGCGGGTGCAGTCAGGGGCACGGCCGCCAGGGAGGCTAAGTGAGGCCAAGAACCAGGACAAGCCCAGGGTTACCCGACAGGGCAAGGACAGGCTGGGACCTGAATGCTGTCTCCTGCCCCCAAGACCGAACCCCAAGCCCTCCAAGTACCCCAGGGCCACAAGCTCCCCCTGGGTACAGAGGACCGGGCGTCAGCCCTTGCAGGGTTGCAGGCCAGTGAAGGACAGTGTTACCCCCAGTGTCCTGCAGCCCCCACTGGTGAGGACCACACTTCATCTGCACCTCCTACAGGCCGGTCATTCTGCACCCTGCACTGGGGCCCGGCCCAACAGGTCACACATGGGCACCACTTGGCAAAGCCTGAAGGTGGGGGGAGGGTGGATGGACGGGCAAACAGGTGGCTGAGTGGACGGCTGGATGGACGGGCAGCGAGTGGACAGATGGATGGACGGTGGGTGGATGATGGACAGATGGATGGAGGGTGGACAGCAGCCCCACTGCTGTGTAAAGACCGAGTGGTCCCACGATGCTGGCAGGTGGCACGAGACACAGAGACCTGGACAGGAGGCCTCGGGGCAGCCCCCGCCCCCCGCACGCCCCACACGCCCCCCACTTCCTGCACCCCCAGCTGCCCAGGTCCATCTCAGCTCCACCCGCCCAGCAGTAACGCTCACGGGGGACAGGGCCACGCCTCTGCCCACAAACCCCACCAGTGCCGCCCCAGCCCCGCAGACCCGGACTGACTTCCACGAGGTCACCCTGCCTCATCGCCAGCGTCACGGAGAAACGCGTTCTCGTTTTAGGGACGTTGTGGGAAGTGAAGCAGTTGGCGTGGTCTTGAGCGACACATACCATCAACTGCAATTCGATCGCTGGACTTGACTGCGGGAACGAGGCCTGTGGCCGGGAAGTGGGGGCCAGTGTGGGGCCTGCAGGTCTTGGCCCCGGAATGTGGCAGCAGATGGCTGGGTGCTGGGAGGCCCTGGGCCTGGGCCCCTTCTGGGACCCAAGTCACCAGTTCCCGTCTGGTCACACCCTGGGCTTCGGGGGAGCCCCCCACCCCCGAGATGCAGCAGCCCAGGCGACTCCCTCCGCTGCAAACGCTGGCACCACGGCCGCCAACCGGCTCCACAAACTGCCGTCCCCGCCCGGGCAGGGCTCCGCCCGCGTGGACGCCATCAGGGCTGTGGCCCAGGACGGCGGCCTGGACGTCGCGGG
>NW_006436294.1:6657868-6658964 GCF_000325575.1 Pteropus alecto
GCCGCAGCAGGCACCCGCCAGGGCAGCACGCGGCACAGACAGCCCAGGGGCCTCGGCGGGGGCTGCGGTCCTCGGGCATCCGCTCGTGCTCGGGGCACTTGGCACGGGAAGCAGCAGCACAGAGGAGGGTCTCACGGGGTGACACACGGGACAGCGCCACCTGGGCCGCCGGCGGCTCAGCCTCTGCACCCTGGGAGGCTCTTTCGCTGACCTCCTGGAAGTCAACGCGACCTTTTGCGTGGACACCGCTCTTTCGTTTCCAGCTTCCATCTCTAAAAAGCCTGACGCTTCGACCGCGGACCTTCACCCCGCTCAGCAGAGGGCTCAGCGGACACGGCAGGAGCTGCGCCAGCCCCTCCCCCTCAGTAGACACCCCCTCCCCCCACGGATGAACACCATTCATCTTGAACCTGAGGGCGGGGTGCAGACCAGCAGCCTCAGCGTCAGGGAGCAGTGCAGAGTGAAAGCATCCGGGCACAGGCGACCGGCGTGGAGCAGTGTCCCTCCGGTCACTGTGCTGGGCACCTGGGCACCTGGGCAGGCCTGAGCTCATGACGGGGGGCACCAAGGGCAGGTGGGGCGTGGCTCCGAGGCCTGGGGGGGTGCACCAGAGGTCTGCCCACCCTCCTCCCCAGAGCATGGATGGAACACGGTCCAGGCAGAAGTCGAGTCTTCAGTCCTGAGCTGTGAGCTCAAGGCCATGCTGGTCACGGGCCCGAGGGGAGGGGACCCGCACTGGGGGCCGAGAAGACCCCCAGAGCTGCCCCAGGCCGGGACCTGTGTGGCGCGGGAGGCCAGCAGGCACTGGGCGCCCTGTGCCCGGGCGTGGGCCCCAGAGAGCAGAGAGCAGGAGAGCGGAGGGGGAGAGACGGTAAACTGGTAAATGTTTAAAGCGGGCAATTATTTTCCTGATTGCTTTAAAACCAGAACTCGTGAGAAGCTCTCACAGAATCTTCTTTCTCCTCTTTTACTGGCACTGCGGGATAACCGCCTCGCACGGGACAGAACACAATCTGCTCTGTGTGTGTGTGTGTGCGTGTGTGTGTCTGTGTGTCTGTGTCTGTGTATCTGTGTCTGTGTCTGTGTGTGTGTGTGG
>NW_006436294.1:6659194-6663879 GCF_000325575.1 Pteropus alecto
CTGTGTGTGGGCTGGTGTTGTGGGGGTGTGTGTGTGTCTGTGTCTGCGTGTGTCTGTGTGTCTGTGTGTGTCTCTGTGTGTGTGCGTGTGTGTGTGTGGTGTGTCTGTGTCTGTGTGTGCGCATGTGTGTGTGTGTGCGTGTGTGCACGTGTGCGTGTGTGGGGTGTGTGTGTCTGTGTCTGTGTGTGTTCCTTTCACGTTTCAGAATGAAAAGAAAATACCACTGCGTTTTCTGTCTCGGCAAATTCACGTTTCAGAACAAAAAGAAAATACCACTGCGTTTTCTGTCTCGGCAAAACCATCCACCTACGAAGACGTCGGTTCCAGTTAACGGAACAGCGAACTTCGCGTGTGGACTTACTCAGTATTGACAGTTCTATATGAGCCACATCAACCACCCCCGGATGGGCGACACCAACCACAGGAGGGGGCTGGGCCCGGGGTTCTGCTCAGCCTGGAGGAGCTTCCCGGCCCCTTCCACATCCCAGCCTCCTCCCTCCTAGGCCTGCCAGGTAGCCATGGCAACCGAGCAGCTGCTGCACTCTGAGCTCCGCACCTGCGCCAGGTGACACAACCGCTCCGGAGGGGCGCGGGGAGCAGCAGCCCTCACAGGTAGGTCAGGTGAGATGGGCATGGCAGGAGGACCAGGGCAGACGCAGCCACTGGGGCTGGCGGGCAGGCCTGGCCGGCAGTGGGCAGGTGGCGTTGGTTCCTGCTCCGTTGGCCAGACCAGTGCCTGGCAAGCCCGCTACATGACGGCCGGGGCCGGGGCATGTGCCCGTCCCACCCGACCTCTCCCAGCCCGGGGAACCAGGGCGCTGCCCTGCCCTCCAGACGGGAAGAGCCTGCTCTGCCACGACCTGCTGGGGCGACTCCCGCGACCTCCTGCCCACTTCTCCTCTGGAAAAGAGGCTGAGCAAAAGGCAGGTGTCAGAACGTGGCAGTGAGGACAGCGCTGCTCTGGACTCTGCAGGCTCACACACCCCCCCACGCTCCCACACCCGCTCCTGTACCCGCTCACACGCCCGTCAGGACACCACAGGCCTCTGGCAGGCGTCACAAATTATCTGTGGCTACAGGCATATGTGGCAGAATGTATTACAAATGTGGGAGTTTTATTTATTTATTTTCATTTATTTATTTTTTTAGGCGAGGCAACCCTTGGCTGACCTCACAGATTGCAAGGACCTGGTCGGCTTACAAGCCCTTACTTTTCGTTTTTTCCACCTACAGCCCCTGGTGCCTCCCAGGGGACTGTAGAAGACAAGAAGGGGCCCCACGCCCGGCGGCGCCACCTGCTGGCAGCACCGCCAAATTGCAGGTCCAGCTCTCCTTGCGGTGCCTTGAACACATCCAGGCCCTGAACCCCCGCGTCAGAGCCAAACGGCCGCCTGGAGACCTCGGCGTGCGGAGGAGGAACGGCCACGGGGACAGAGCCGCACCCTGCACGCGGACCCTGGGCTCCGGCTAAAGGGCTGCGCCGTGCGGGGGATCCCAGGGAGGTGGGGAAGGGCCGGGTGAACTCTGACGGGCTTCCTGGGCTCCTGCCCCTCTACCATGCAGCCGAGAGCGCGGGAGGAGCTGTCGCCACGGGCAAGGCCCCCGAGAGCCCAGCTCCAGCCCCCCAGGCCCAGGCAGGACACAGCCTCAGTCTGCGGGTCGCAGGGCACGCGGTGCCGCTAGGGCCGGCCCAGACACTGTTCCCGGAGAGCCGAGAGCCACCAGGCTGGGGGTCTGCGGACGCGTGTGCAGACACACGGGCCTCGCCTCGATCTGCAGGACGGCCTCTGTGCGCAGCCGGACGACCTCCAGGTCCTCGGCAGTGACCTCCAGAAGCAGCGCCTGCTCCTGGCCTTGCCACATGCTGTCGCCCCCATTAAAGATCTTCTCGTCGTCAGCCAGCTCAGCAAAAGGGGCCTCTGCTGATGACAGAGACAGACCGGTCACCGCTGGCGCCCCTCACTGGCAGGCACGGGTGAGCAGCAGGCGGCTCCACCTCAGGCTAAGCCTCAGCTCACGACACCAGGAGCCTCCAGGAGCCCGTGTGCCCCCCGCACCCCACGGGCCCTTGGCGAGGAGGGACGAGGCCCCGGCCTGGGCTCTGCCGCCCTGTGGGGTGGTGGGCCTGAGGCCTCCATGCTGCTGCTCAAGGGACGTCTCCACAGGGCCAGGGGCTGCCCTGGTGAGCAGGGAGCGGCCATGGGCCCGCCTCTGGCCATCCCAGGCCTGGCTTTGCGGAGCGCTCGGGGGGACCCCACAGCCCAGTCTGAGCCAGAGCCACACGAGATCCTGCGGAGCAGGCTCCGAGCTCCCAACTCCCGGGGCTCGTGACCCCAGGCGGCTGCAGGGGCCTCTCGGCTGGGGTCGCCCTGCAGACCCGGTGAGCACGTTAGGGGGCTGGGCTTGTCCCCCCGGCAGACCGTACTCCCCACAGCCCCGCACAGGGCCGCAGGACCAGCCGACCTAAAGCCTCGCCTTGGTCCCGGCGCACATTCGGGGCCGATGACCCGCCCGTCCCAGGCCCGCGGTGGAGCAGGGAACGGCAAGGGCCCAGTACACAGACGGACTCGGCTGGGCACAGAAACCCGGACACCCCACGAGTGACAGCTGCTCATGGCTCTGACGAACGCCGGTGCAGCCCGAGCGACCCGCCCGCAGGGGCCCCGGGGGCAAGCGGGCCAGAACCCGGGCCGTCAGAGGGCAGCAGCTTTTCCTGCGACGGAGCCCACGGCCCCGCAGCTGGGCACGCCCCCTCGCAGAGGGCGACGAACCAGGTCCCAGCGTGAGCGACCCCGCACTACCGGCTCCCCCGCCGAGCCGACCGCCTCCCGCACACACGCCGCCCGCTCAGCAGAGGCCTCGGAACACAGCCGCGGACAGATGGGGACAACTAACGACCTGCAAACCGCTGACGAGAGCCCCTTGGCCGAGGGAGCAGTGTCCCCTCGCTGCCCATGGGGGCGGGAGGAAGCGAGCAGTGCCCGGCTGGGGTGCGGGGTGCGGGCAGGCCACAGGCTGAGCCCCGCCTCACCCCACCCCCTCCCTCTGCTAGAACAGTGACCCCCACCCTGAGGCCAAGGCTGTGGGCCATCGAGCCGACAACATGGTGGCTCGGGCCCAAGTGCCCCCACCACAGGCAACAGACGCCTGCCCTCCCCGAGTGGCTCAGGACAAGAGACAGGCCAGGAAGAAATGGCGCAGCCGCCCGACCCCGCACAGCCCTTCTGAAGGATCAGAAAGCTCCGCTTTGTTCTCCCCACAAAGGCCCAATTTGGGTCTTTCGCTCCGAGCCGGGATCAGGGATTTGCTGGGGAGACGCCGCGAGGGGCTGGTGGCGGTGACGATTCTCCAGCCCGAGAGGCGTCAACAAAGGCGGCTTTCTCCTGCCCCGGGCCCGGGGTCTGCGTCCCGTTCTGACACGTACAGAGAACCCACAGGCGACGTGACTGCTGGGGAGCGGGGCTGAGTTTCCCGTGAGAAAGATGCAGCCCCGAGGGGCGTTCCAGGATGACCGCCGCCAACCCCAGGGCCCGCGGGGCTCTGGGAATCGGGCCACCTTCCCGCAAGCCCCGGGCCAGGCTCCGGTGGGAACGCCTGCGGCCTGGTGGAGGGCGGCGCGGGGCACAGCTTCTGCCCCCAGCCGAGGCGGGTCGTCAGCTCCTCCACACAGCAGTGGCTCTATCTGTTAGCCGATGGAAGTTTCTGGAGACTAGCCAAAGCCCAGACCACCAGAACTGGCATGACCGTAGCCATCCTGCCCCGGCCCCCACATGAGGAAGGGGAACTGGGGCGCAGAGACGGAGGGCAACTCTGCCCGTGCCCGGTGGCAAAGCCCATCTGCACGGCTGTCAGAGAGCACGTGGCCGGAGCCGGCCCGGACGCGCCTGGCACTGCCCACTGGCTGGGCCCAGCCTGGGTCCGAGACTGACCGGGACCGGCCTAGGCTGTGGCCGACCATGGCCCAGCTGGCCGCTCCAGGGCAGCTGGCCTACTCACGGCCATCCCGCAGCGGCCCACACGAGGGAGGGATGTGGCAGGACCTCAGGCCTGCAGGCGGGAGACCTAAGTCTAGGGGGTTGACACAGCCACACCCCCAGTATTGAACAGGACAGTGGGTCACCTTGCTGTTTCCGGTGCACAAAATTCCTGAAAATAGCCCAGTCTCCCACGGTGACTCGGGAGCACTGCTGACCATTCTCCTCTGACAACAAAACCTACTGAAACCCATCCACGGCTTCCGGTCGACAAACCAGACACCCCGGACCCCGGGCACCACGCTGCCCCAGGCAAGGAAAGCGCGGCCTGGCCCCTCACAGCGCCTGTCGCCGTGGCCTGGTCCCTCTGGCTCCAGGCTCTGCGGCCCAGCGGCTCGTCGTGAAGCCACTGCCGGCCCCGCGGTGCTGGGCTCTCACACCCCACGGCGTCCAGCGCGGACTCGGCCGCAGTCAGCCCCGGGCGCACATGCGGACGGCGCTCCGCCAGCTGTCTGCAGCCGCGGGTCACGCAGCCGAGCGGTCTCAGTGACCTCTGGTGAGGAAACGGGCGTCTGCCCTGGGTGTGCTCGGTCACAGGCGAGGAAAGGTCCAACTTCACTAGATGTCCTCGAAGTGTCCCAGAGCGGCGGCACCCGTGTCCGCTCCCGTCAGCGGGGCCTGACATTTCCGGCTGCCCCCGCTTGCTGACAC
>NW_006436294.1:6663938-6669816 GCF_000325575.1 Pteropus alecto
CGCTTCCCCGTGCGTGTCACCCGGTGGGTGCGAGGTGTGCGACGGAGGCACGTGGACTCGCTCTGCCTCCCGCTGACCCATGAGGCACGTCTGTGTCCTCACTAGTCATTTGGGTGTCCCCTTCGGCCACGTGCCCTTCAGGCTTCTGCCTTGTGAGCTGAGCTGTCTTTTTTCTTATTGATTTGGGAAACACCTTTACGTGTCATGGCTGAGTCCCTTCAGGTGTGCGTTGTGCAAACACCTCTCGTTCTATGCGTTGCCTCCTTACTCCGTCGGCCCCGAGAACACTCCCCAGCGGCGCTGGCGGCTGCAGCGTTTACCGGAGACGACGCGGGGATCACAGTCCTAACCTCACCTCCAGATTTTGCCACGAAATCTCTCTCTTTTATTATTATTTTCATATGGCTCTCGTACATCAATAGTCTTTGGAAACAAATGACATCATTCCGTTCACAGCATTCTGTTTCCATTTACGAAAGACAGTAATTCTCGATCGACGAAAATGTCAAATCCCAGCAAACAGCATTCCGCATTCCTACGCGTGCTGTGAACGTCATTCTCGAACAGTCGTTAGTCGGAGATTCATTCGATGAATCCAGTTTGTGTGTACTTTTCTGTGGCGTCAGGACCGGAGACGAGTTTTGTTTAAAAACTACTCCAAGAACAGTTTTCGTATTTTATTTTCACTGTGGAAACCAGTCAGGTGGCCGTCAGGGTCGAAGAGCGTGTTTACGCAGATCCACCGCCGTCGCGAGCGGCCCTTGTAACGCGCTAAAGGCGCATGGATTCCGCGGAAGCCGCGTTTGCCAACCGCACTCGTCACAGCCAGGCCCCCCGCCCGCCGGGAAAGAGCCGGCTCTGCAGAGACGCGGCGGCCTCGTCCCCACAGGCCTCCCGCCGCCTCCCGCCTTCACTGTGTCTTCGCGGCCGGCAGGCGACGGTCTCGACGCTCCTTCTAAGATGACGGGACTGTGTTCTTGGTCGTCGATCAGCTTTAAGGTTTTACTTGTGTCTTCGGTACTGAGTTTGACTGCGCTGTGTCGACTACCGGCGGTTTTAAAGAAACAGGATGAACCCGTCCCATGGGGCAGAGAGCTTTAGTCTGGGGCCTGACGTATGCGGACGGTTTTGGCTGTTACCTCTTTAAATATGTTTCTGCCCATTCTCCCTCCTCCCGGTCATCTAGGGCTCCGATCACACTCTTTTCTAGGTTTCGGTCAGTTCCTACTCACGGGAGGGTTCGTCTGCTACAAGTCAGTCCTGCACAGCAAGTGTGACTGTCAACGCCCCCCACTGAGCCCGTGCCACAGGCACAGGGTCAAAACGCCAGTGCTGTAAAAGGTCATTTGTCCAGGCAGACGCTTCAGACAGAGGCCCCGCCCTCCGCCCCCGCTGCGTGTCCCGGGGGCACCACTGGCCCTGGAGCTGCTGCCCCCGCACACCGGGCCACCACAGGCTGCCCACCTGCTGCCCGCCCCCTCCGCTCCGCGGGGAGCAGAACTCTGGATCTCCGCGATCTTCTGCTGCAGAAGGAGGGGATGTGAGAGCAGACGAGGCGGGCGGGAAGGAGACCCCGTCAGACGAGCACAAAGCACGGCGGGGGCTGGCGGACGGCACAGCCTCGGCTCCCGAGAGAACGGAGCTGCCCAGGGTCTCAGCGCACGGGCGCCTGGCCGGGCTCCGCCCCCCGCCTACCGCGCATGGAGCTCCCCGCGTCCATCCCCCCGCCCGCCGGACGGGGTGACGCCCGTCCCAGGTCGCTCTGTGCAGGTGCCTCTTGGGCAGCATGAGAAGGTCCACGTCCTTCACTGCACACGGCCTGCGGCCACACCAGCTGCATCCTGGCGACCGCCGATGTCTGCACGCCCGGCCCTGCCTCTGCCTCGGGGATGGGGCTGTACCAGGCCGACCCAGGGACCAGACGGGGCGGCGGGTGCTCGAAGGGGCGAGGCTCGCCTGGCCCGGCCCCTCGCTCCGCCTGCCGCGCCTCACCCTCTGCGCCGCTCCGCCGTGCCCGACGGGCCGGAGAGGCCCAGCTGAAGACGCGCGGCTGCGAGGGGGGCGAGCGGCTCAGACGGGCGGCCCAGGCCCAGCCTGCGGCCCCGTGGCTCAGCGCCTCAGTTCCCCGCGCCCTCGTGCCACGTCTGCGGCTGCTTTAAACCACTCGGCCGTTTTTTCAAACGTCCACTATATTCTCAACACTTCTGCCGTTGAGGTGTGTGGGGGCCGCGGCCCGTCTCCGTGGATGTGAACAGGCCCTGACTGCTCTAACCACAGCACGTGGCAGAAGCAACGCCGTGTGACTTCCGAGCTGTTGCAGGAGGCGGTGTCACCGCCTCCTCCGGCTGGCACTGGAGCCGAGCCGATGCGCAGGCTCAGCAACTGTGGGGCCGCCATGCCCCGAGGGAGCCCAGGCCACGCAGAGTTCACATGACACCCCCGCCGAGTTCAGCATCAGCCACTGCTGATTATGAGAGTGAAGAAGCTTCCAGGTGCTCTGGCACCAGCCGTGGTGACCCCCAGGCTCGGGGACCCCAGCCGAGGCCCCAGATGCCCTACGGACGCACAGGCCTTCCCACCGCACGTGCCGCAGCCTGACCCTTCAGTCACACTGGCCTCGAGGCCTTGAGTCTGGCCCTGGGGCTGCTGTGAGGGCCTCCCAGAAGGGGCGCTGAGGTTCACATCCAATTCTCAGCAGCGTCTCTCAGGCCCGAGGTCGCAGGCGGACAGCACCCCGAGTCCTGGGGACACGTCCCTGCACTGGCTCCGGGGCCCTGGGGAGCCCCTGCCTCCTGCCAGCTTCTCCACATGTGGAAGGGGGGACTGGGCTTGCTGGGCTGGTCGCTAAGTCCCTAAGCCCTAAGGCGGCTCTGAGGAGTCAGCCTCAGATCTCAGATCCACACCGATCTAGGGCCGGCCCAGGTGACCGGGGCTACTTCCGCCCTGCAACTTCCGAAAGCAAGACAGAGAACGGGGCTGCAGGTGCGCCGTGTCCCCTCCTGGTTCTCGGCGAGTCCCCAGGTCTCTGAGTACGCGTCCCGTCACGGCAGGCTGCAGCGAGGAGTTCACGCCCGAGACCCTGCCATCTGAGCTCGGGGACGGAGAAGAGACGGGGCTGCCCAGGGGCCTGTACAGCACACTGGCTGCTGGCACTAAGCCCCTCGAAGAGCCGCCGGCCAGCGTGCGGCAGCAGGTCAGCCTGACCCCAGCCTCCACCCCCCGCTGCTGCCGATTCTGACACGCGGGACCGGTGCCCGGGGAGGGCAAGAGCTGCTCAGACCAGGGCCCGGCGCTGCTCCCGGGGGTGCCTGGGCCCTTCCCTGCCCGGGAGCGCCTGGTGGGCCCTGCCGTGGGCCCCTCGCTTTTCCTGAGCCCTGCAACACTGTCGCCTCCTCCTGAAGCCCCCACGTGTGGCCTCAGAGCACGTCCTCTCCTCATCCTCCTCCGACCTTCCCAGTGGCTTCTGCTCAGCCTCCTTAGGGGCTCAGCCCCACACCGACCCACACCTGTAACTGGCCCTGGCTCCGGCAGCAGGTGAGGCCGGCAGGGGGCTCACCCACAGCCCCCAGCTGTGGCTCCGGCTCTGCCCGCTCTCCCCAGAGGCGCTGCCGACGGGGGCACCGTGCATGCCCACGAATCCCCTCTGGGCCCCAGACCTGTGCAGCACCGAACTGGTAACAGCTGACGGGCAGCAAGGGCAAGGCCCGGAAACAGGAAAAGGCCAGGACGGAGGGCGAGAGAAACGAGGGCCCCAGACAGGGCGGGGCTGGGGTGAGGGCCGAGCTGAGGACGTGGCGGCGGACGCGTAGGACGCAGAACTGCCGTGAGCCCGGCCCCTGCTTGGGCACCTGCCCTTTGGGGTGCCAGGAAGCACCACACTCAGCTCCGATGCTACTTCCATGGCAACGGGATCCCCACCGAAGGGAAGGAAGCAGGAGTGGTCCCCGCCAGTGCAGGAACATGCGGGAAGCAGGGTCCACTGAAGCCAGCTGGAAGCTGCAGCCCAGCTCCCCTCCGAGCCTTCGGCGCCGCCCTGCCCCTCCGGCGCCCCCGGACCCATCCAGCTCCCAGAGAGATCTGACCACCACTGGGGGCCGGCTGTGCTGAGGGACGGACGGCGAGGTCCAGGACCCACCTTGCACATGAACTGCACACCCGCTGTTGGGGCTGGGACCACCCAGAGCAGGGGCAGCCTATCGGCCCCTCAGGACGCTCCCGCCAGCGGTCAACCCAGGCCCAGCCCAGCCTGGGTCCGGCATCACGGCCGCTCAGGGGCTGGGCCCCTACAGCCGGCGGAGCAGGCTGCCGGCAGCGCAGTACAATGCTGAGGACTTGGGGCCGGCCCACGGCAGACCTCCCACGCGGGGCCCCTGGGCCTCCCGCCGACCCTTCAGCTGCTATTCCAAGCGGCCCAGCAGAGCCTGGCCAGCGCCCCCATGACTCTGACAAGCAGGTCCCACTGCCACTGAGCTGCCCCCACGGGGGAGAGAGGTCACCAACACAGCCACGTGGGCCAAGCTGGGAGCCTGTGACAGTGGCTGGCCAGGTCCCCTCGAGGCAGCTCACGGACATGACAAAGCCCTCACCTGCCCCGTGCAAGGGAACAGGCTCAACCTCGCGAGGTCTCCACGAAGCCGAATTTCCTCCATGTGAACGACTGTCCTCTCTCCTACGGTCGGAGCCCGCCCCCCTCGGGAGGCCTGGCCTGTCTCTTCCTGCATGAAATGACGGCAACAGTGGACGGTGGTGAACTCGTGTTCCATGTCCTCACTTTGCAAAATAAAAAAGCTGGAGGACATAGAGCTGGCAGCCCCACGGTGGTCTCGAGCCACTTTAAAAGGCTGACAACAGTCGGGACGTGCGAACTCCACGTGGCACGGGGCCAGGCTCTGGAGGGCTGGTTAGCAGCCGTCCTGCAGGGAGGAGGGGCAGGCGGGGCGCAGGAAGGTGCTCAATGCAGTTTCTGGACCTGAGGCTGAGGCTGGTGGGGGTAGGGGGCCCTGGGGACACTCAGTCCCTGTCCCCTGTGGGCCAGGCCTGTGTCGGGAACGTGCAAGAGCCAGGTCTCCTCTGCTGACCCACGCTGGTGACATCGTCCTTCAGCTGGCCAGGCAAGGAGCCCAGGACACTCAAGGGCCAGGGCCCTGAAAATGTCCCCTGCTGGACCTGAAAGGGCCACACCACAGCGGGGCCCAGCCCAGAAACAGGTGCCCACACAGAGGCAGCCGCGGCACCGTCGCTGACGACGGTGAGCCAGGGACCTGCCCCGCCTCAGCTCGGAGATGACGCAGGTCCAGCCGCGTCCCCGCATCGCCGAAGCCATGTTTCCCGTGCGTGGTGACGCCAGGCACGCCCCCCAGTCCTCAGTGTACAGAGCGGATGCGGAATGTTATTCCCGCGAGTCCAATTCTGCAGAACGCATGTGGATCCAAGAAGAGGCTGGCAGGAAACACCCAAATGTCAACAGTCTTGCTCAGACATCCTGCATGTCCAAATTTCCTATCACAAGCATATGTTACTTTCACAATCAGAAAACAATACATGCTATTTTAAAAGAAATTTTAAAAAATTAAAATCAGAATTGCACATAAAATCTGCAATGGGCCCTCTGTTGCCTTGAGCTCTGGACCCCCAGACTTGGCAATACTGGTCCTAGCTAGCTAGCTCGGGTGAAAGGACAGAAGATGGGTGGGTGGGAAGATGGAGGGTGGGTGGACGGATGGGTAGGTGGGTGGGCGGAGAGATGGGTGGGTGAGTGGATGGACAGATATGTGGGTGGATGGCTGGATGGATAGGTGGGTGGGTAGAGGGAGGGAGGAAAGGAAGGAGGGATAGATGGATGGACGGATGAGTGGGTGGATGGGTAGGTGAGTGGGTG
>NW_006436294.1:6670243-6685428 GCF_000325575.1 Pteropus alecto
AGGTGGGTGGATGGATTATGGCCTGTCAGTTCAGAGAGGTGCGGCCTTGGTGACATATCCAGCCCCTCTGGGAGCCTCAGTGTCTCGGTCTGTAGTGTGTGCACACCCTGACCCGCCCTCTTTCTCTCCAGGTCACTGGCTGGATCCAAGGAGCAAAGGGCCGGGCTGAGCGCCGGGAGAAGCCCTCTCCTGCTGTGGGCACAATGCTACCACAGTAACTAATTCCAGAGCATCTGGAATCGCCAGGGCAGAAAACATTAAGCCCACAGATGACTGGCCCCGACCTCAGAGGTTCAGCCAGGCGCCCAGCTCGGGCTCTGAAAACCGCGAGGCCCCTGCTGAGAGGCCGGCCGGTGCCCGCGCAGACACGGGGAGGCTGGGAATGCCACGGCGGCCAGGCGCTTGCTGAGATACGACGAGGGACAAGGTGCAGGCCTGGCATCAGCGAGCACGGGTCCCCTGGAGTTCCTGCCCACGAGACTGGACATCACATACTTGTTACCTATGGGACAACGGGGGGCCACCAAGTGCTTGGTTTGCCCACAGCGAAGGCGAGGGAGGAGAGAGCCGAAGGTGAACCCCCCGCCACGTGCCACGGGGCCTCCTCCAGCCAGGGCAGGGCGGGGGTGGGGACAGGCTGGGTGACAACAAGCCAAGTTAGGAAAGGTCCTCAGGTCCAAGCCAGCACTCGGCGTGACCTTGTGGGGTGCCGGGCTCAGCAACGCCCAAGCTCCCCAGGCCTCCCCGAGGCCCTGGCAGCCCAAGGAGCCTCCTCCCAAAGCATCCAGGTCCGCAGAGGACACGGCCAGACCCCAGAGCACACGCAGTAAGGCCCGGTTTATATGAAGTTCCAGAACAGATAGCGGGAACCTAAGGTGCCCCTGGGCCGGGGGGCTTCCGGGGCGAGGGTCACCTGTACCCCCAGACGGGAGGCACTGGCTAAAAGCCCCGGAACGACGCTGCGCCAGGCGGAGCTGCAGAGGCTGAGTGAGGCCAGCGGGCGGGGCCAGGGCTCCGGGCAGAGCCCCTGCAAGCCGCCCGCGGAGGCCCCGCTGGGGACGGAAGCGGCGGCAGGTGCCCTGGCTATCCTGACAGCCGCGGGCAGCCGCGGGTTTGGTGGACACCCGGAGCCGCCGCGGGCAGGCCGCAGGGGGAGGAGGAGGCGCGCCGAGGTCCGGGCGAGGACGCCAGGCCCAGGAACCCCGACAGGCGCCAGTCCTCCACCAGGTCCGACCTCCTTCCCCGCGGAAATCTGGGAGGCGCGTGGGACGCCCCTGGGGCCCGGGCGAGGCCCACGGGCAGCTCCAGCTGTCCCCGCAGACCCAGGCTCCCCTGTCTTGGGCGCATGGCCACCAGCCGCAGAGGGCACTTCCCGGCCTTCCTTGCAGCCGAGAGTGGACAGTGCCCGTGGGACTGGATTCCCACCCTGGAGGCTAAGGAGTGACGTGGCCATGTCCCCTCGCGTTTCCAAAGGAACCTGCCAGCCTGCGATCCCCCCTGCCCCCCACCACACCCCCCAGGTGAAGGCAGCACGAGGCAGGGGCCACCGCTGGAGGAGTCTGGGCAGCTGCCTGGGGGAGACGAGGGATCCCCCGACTGGGCGGCTCTGCTGCAGCAGCGTGACCTCGTCTGTGCCCAGCACACGAAGCAGCAGCGCTAAGGAAAGGCTGGGCGCCCGCCGGACACCTGTGTCAGCGAACTCCGCACCGCGAGGCCGGCGGAGGCTCTGCGAGCCGCTCTGCGAGCTGCCACCAACGCTCCCGGGTCTCACAACCCGCGGGGGTCAGGGGGACACTGCAGGAATATCGATCGAGCCTCTGCATCTAGCACAGGTGACAAATGACAGGGCTCGAATTTGGGCGGAGGCAAGGGCACAGAGAGGGACATCAGAGGTCCTGGGGAAAGAGCTGGTGTCTTCGCGTCCACTGTGCCCAGGCGTCTGGTCAGCACGACCAGTGTGGAGGGGGCCGTTCGCCACAGGAAACGCAGGAGAAACGGGCACGTGGTACGGAGGCGCAGTGCCAGCTGCGGGCAGCGTGGGGTTGATGCCCACGTCAGAGGCAGGCGATGGAAACAGGAATTTGGGGGCCAACGGTACAGAGAAATTAAGATTAAAAAATAAGCCTCGTTCTCATGAAACAGGCATGGCACTAGAGAGGACTCAGCTCCTGTCACCAGGGGGCAGGGCCCAGCACCACCCGCCCCACCAACAGCTACGTTCCGGCCACCATTTGCCACCCTGCGAGAACAGACTCCAAGTCGCCCAGCTTTCCCCGCAGAGCGAGGAGGAGGCCCCCGTGGGGCCCGGTGTCTCTGGCCCAGGAGATGGACACCAGGGGTCCCGCGGCTTCCCTGCAGCAGGAGCTCTAGGACCCTCACCCGGTCCCCTTGGCCCGTGGACAAACACACGTCTGTGCGTGGAACGGAGAGACCCCACCTGGCCAGGCAAAGGGCGGCTTCTGAGGAGCGAGGTCTGACCAGGGAGCGGTCACGCGGGAAGAGGGTGGATGAGACCTCACTGAGCGCACGGGCACCCAGCCGTGACCGCGGAGGGTCACGTATTAGGAGCTGAATTTGTTAGGGTTAAGGCTGCCCTAGGGTACCCTGAAAGATTTTTAAAATAAGCCTTGAAGAGATCAAGGTGACCCGCGGGTGACCTAATGGACCTGGAACACAGTCCAATTCTCCTCCAAGGAAAACAATCAAATCCAACACAAAAGGACACAAAATTCACAATTCAAACCTACCAGACATGCGAAGAGGCAAGGAAATGTGACCCCCAACCACGAGGACAATCGGTCAACGGAAAATCGGACCCAGAAGGGCCAGCAGGGCTGAGGTCGCAGAGAAGGGCACTGACCGGAGGCACAGACGCACTCACGCGCACGGAGCAGAGGGGACATGGGACGGCTCTCGGAGGGTACAAAGGGGACACGTGGGGCGAAGCTTCTACTGCCCGGGTGGGCAGAAGAGACACCGAAGATAAAGATCAGTGAACGTGGGGACGAGCCACGGATGCTCAACGAACTGAAGCAGACTGGGAAAGACAGCAAAGGTGACAGCGGCAGGGCCCACGGGGCCCGTCCAGCAACCGGGTCACACGGGAGAGCCGCGGACCGGGGAGCAAGCAGACGACAAGCATTTCAAGAAATAAGGACGAAAGGACCCAAATTTTATGCAATGACAAACACTGGGTTCCGGGAATTTCAATACGTCCCAAGCAGAATACTTATTAAAAATACGAAGCCCAAGGCGCATTACAGTCAAAACTGCAGGAAACCCGTGATAAGGAAGAAACTTGAAAGGGGCCAGAGAAAAACGCGCGCATCACGCAGAACAGAACGTGGACAGCGCTTCGTCCTTCCAGCGGGAACCACGGGCGCCGAGAGACAACTCGGCAACACCTTCACAGCGCCAAGGGAAAGGGGAAAACTTTCCTCCAGAATGCGATACCCAGTGGAAAAATATTCCAAAAATACGGGCAAAACAAAGATTTATTTGACACACACGAAAGAAGCTGAGAGACTCTGCTCCAGCCAGATGTGCAGTACGGGAAATGTTTTCAAAAAGTCCGTGAGGTCAGAGGAAACACGGAAGCGAGCCGGGACAGTGAGTGTGACGGCAGACGAAAAAGGCACTTGGTCTCGTTTCTGATTTATTTAAGAGACAACTGATTATTGAAGCAGAATCGACAGTACGCGGTCAGCAACGATGTGCTGTCACTAACGCGTGCCGTGGTAAATGCACGAAAACCACCTGGGGGATGGGAAGGGGACACGGAAGCCAACTGCCGTGAGGTCTGCACACCGTGTGCAAAACGAGGCAATGCATTCGAAGGCGGGCTGTGAAAAACTCAAGATACGTAGCATAAACTCTAAAGCAAGCAGTGACGAACAACGCACAGGTGTAACTCAGAAGCCGACAGTGGAGGTAAAATGGAAAACTCAACAACACCCGACCACCCTCAAAAAGGAAGGAAGAAAAGAGAGAACAAACGGAAACAGAGATAGCAAACATCAAGATGCGAGATAACCCTAAAAATACTGGTGTTTACACTAAAGATAAATGGTCTAAACCTAAGTCGTCCAATACAGTCCACGCGTGGCCAATGGCTGCCACGCTGGCGTGCAGGTGACGGGCCTTGTCCACCGTCACCGGAAGCTCCAGTGGACGTTCCCCTCCAAAGCAGACGTGGTCAGGTGGGATGCGAAGCCAACCCCACCAGACTCACACGAGAAACCCGCTCTGCACACGGAAGCGGAGGGAGCTGATGAACGGGAGGTGGGGACACCCCGTGCAACGGCAGGCACGAGGAAGCTGGTGTGGCTGCGCCGGCCTCACAGTGGAGCTCAGAAGCTGGTGTGGCTGCGCCGGCCTCACGGTGGAGCACACACAGCTGCGGATGAAAAGGACATTTTTAAACAATAAAGGAGTCAACAGATCGAGAAGACAAAACGCTCCCAAACACGCATGCCCCTATGATCACAGCTTGAAAACACGGGACGCAGAAACTGCCCGAACCGAAAGGAGAAACAGACAAATCCGCAGACCGTCGGAGCTGCCGGCGTCTCCGTGGCTAACAGACCGGTCAACAGAATGTCAGGGCATACTCGGACGCGAGCACCGTTGGTCACCTTGACCCGGATGACATTTATCGGAGAGTCCAGCAGATCGGGTACACACTGCTGCCAAGTGACCAGAAAGCCATTCTCGACATATTAATAATAGCTGAAACCACACAAAAGATATTCTCTGACTGCAACAGAATTAAACTAGAAAGAGGACCAGAAAGATATCTGGAAATAGAATTATTTGAAAATTAAACAACGTACTTCTAAATAACCATTAGCAAAAGAAGTTATCGCAAAGGAAGATAGAGAATATTTTTAACTGAACGAAAACACAGCATATGCAAGTTTGCGAGCAAAGCCGTGCACGGGGGAGAATGTATAGCAGTAAACACGTTAGAAGGGTCTCAAGTCAACAGTCTGACGAGAGCGGATTAACCCGAAAGCAGGCAGAAGGAAGACAATGATACAGACTGGCAGAAATCAATCACGCACGCTGACACCGGACAAACAGAAAAGCTACGAAATCCAATCTGGCTCTTTGAAACAATCGGCGAAATTGATAGACTGAAAGTCAGACTGATCGACAACTAAATACAGAGGATACAAATTAGCAACATCAGGAAGGTGAGAGGCCTCGCCCCCGACCCCACAGGCGCTCAGCGCCCGCCCTGCTGCTCTGAACAACTCCCCACGATCAACCTGAAAACTCAGATGAAACGGGTTAGTTCCCGGGAAAACATAAAGGATCAAAGCTCCTCTGAGCAGAAACAGCACAGACAGCACTAGAGCATTAATGAAGCGGTAGTTTAAAATCTTCCCACGGCGAAGGCGCCGGGCTCAGGCGGCTGCTTTGGGGAGTCCTGCCAAGCATTTAGGGAAGGATAAGACCAGTTCTGCACAGACTCCCTCGCAAAACGGGAGGAAATGGGTCCCAAGCCATCTCTACGTACTGTGTAGTCACCGTAATCGAGACAGCGTGGGACTCGCAGACTCGCAGGAGCAGAGACGAGGCGGCGGTGCAGGCGACGCAGTCCACCTGTGGCCAGAAGCGCGAGGAACTCAGTGGGGAAGAGACGGTCTTCACCCGACCGAGCAGCGAGACGGCCACTCAGACGCGACCGCGGCGTGGGTCACGGGCAGCAATGTGAAAGCTAAAAGCATAAAGCTCTCAGCGACCCTGGGACCCCGCAGCAGGCAGGCTTTCGAGATGGAGAACAACCGCAGAACCACCAAGAAGACGCCGACGACATCGAAACGTGACTCCTGACCTTCCGAAAAGACAAAACGAACAAAATAAAAGACCACAGACAGCTGACCAGCCCCGGCATCCAGAACGGACACGCAGCTCACGGAGCAGGGGTCCGCGGCTGGGAGCACGGGAGGACTCGCGGGCCGCCCGGGGAGGGCGTCTGCACGACCATGACCACGAGGCCGGGATCCCGGCCCCGCCCCGGCCTGTGGGTGCGGCCCTGCGGGCAGGCCACTCGACGGGCGCTCCTGACCCTGACCGGCCCCGCACTGACCCTGCACGAGGGGCCGGGACACAAGCTCCCACGGGCGAGGGGGACAGCGAACAGGCAGAGGCTCACACGCAGCTCACTCCCCTCACCCAGGGAGGCGGTGGCCTTGTCCGTCCGAATGCGCACCCCATGCCGCATAGGCCGGCAGCAGAGCAGGGGACAAAGTCCGTGCTGGCCGTTGGTCAAAAATGTGTGTTGCTTCCACTTTGTTTTAAAGTTCTTCATGTATTTTCTGGCCCTGTTTCAAGGTCAAGGACAAGGGGAGGGATTAGAAATGCCCCATGCACCTAACTCCAGCACCTACCTGGGCCCCGGGCGCGGGGAAGCTCAGAGAAATGACCCACGTTGCCCCTCGTCCCCGCTCACCTCCCTCCAGGCCCCTCCTGTCTATAACTGCATCGCGTCAGCGGCTCGGCCGAGGCCCGGGCACCACAGCCGTCACCCGTCACCCTCACTGTCGCATCGCTCCACTGCAGGTCCGTGACGAGGGGGAGGGTGCCAAGAACACAGAGGACACTGACGGAGCCAGACGCACAAGAGAACAACCCCCAGCGACCCCGCCCCCACCCCCTTACGTGTCTAGGACACCTGCACAGGGTGACAGTCCAGACACGTGTCTCCTGGGCAGGACGGGCAGGGGGTTCTCGACAGTGACCAGCAGGGACGGCGGCGGAGGGGCGAAGGGAGAAGCAGCGGACCGGCCCCTCGGCCCTGGGCCTGGACCTGCCCTGCGGCCCTTGTCCTCCGACCCCAAGCCAAAGAGCGCGTTCCCGGGGTTCAGGACAGAAGACCAGGGGAACAGAGACCTGCGACACGGGCTGGACGACAGGCAGAGAGAGGAGCGCCCGCACTCCCGCCCTCTGCCCGGCTGCTCCCCGTCTGCACAGCTGCTCTGCCGTCAATGGCACGTTCGCTCAGCCACGCGCTCGCCCGGCCCCCCTGTGGCCCCAGCACAGCCACCCCCCAGCCCTCATCAGCCTCCGACCGACAGTGCCACAAGCCCCCAAGCCCGTGAGGAGGCAGGAGGGCTTCTCCGCGTGAAAGGCAGAGGCCGAGGAGCCCAGGGCCCCAGGACAGAAACCCTAGTGTGGCCGCAGCCCTGGAGGTCACCACCGCCTCACTACTGTCACCACCGTCACCACCGTCACCACCCTGATGCCATCTGAGCCACTGTGCGCCCGCCCCATAAAGGGCAGAAGGGGCTGAACACGGGCTCCTGGGCCCCCGCACAGGGGCGGTGACGGCCCGGGGGAGAGCGTCTCTGGGCTACGCCCGCGGTGAGGCGGGACAGGAACTCGCCTCTGGGCAGTGCAGGCCAAGCCCCTGGGGGACAGGGCCTGGCAGGAGAAGGTTCTGGCCACCCCCTGCTCCACAGCATGAAGGCCAGGGCCAGGGGCCACCCTGTGCAGTTCGCCCGGCTTGTGCCGCACGACAGCCGGCAGCCCTGCCACTCGAGGTCCCTGAGGGCGCAGCGGCCACGCAGTGCGTTCACAGCCCGCGGGACGCGGCTCCACACAGGCACCAGCGCGTGGGCTCGGCCCTCAGCAGGCCCGAGCCGAACAGCAGCCGGCGCTGCTCACTGACCCTGGACACCGGCACCTCTGTCTCCAGGGGCAGAAGCTGGGCTTCCTCTTCCGGGCCCGGGGTTCGGGGTGTGCCTGCCGGCCCCTGACCGCCTTCCCGTCTGGCCCACCTGGGTCCTGCAGGCTGCACTCTGGCAACGGGCAGGGAAAGGGGCGGATTCCACACTCCGTCCAACACTAGCGCACTCTAGGGCCAGCGAGGGACGGTCACGGGGATACTGGCCTGCCCGCAGGGCCGCCCGGGGCACTGCGCCCTGGGCCCTCTGAGCTCCACGCGGAGCAGCGGCACCACTTGGGCCCACCTCCTCCAGGAAGCCCTCCCTGGCTGCCACACCCTCTGAATGCCCCTTTAGCTGAAAGCCAGCACGGACTTCAGAACTTCAGATGTTCTGGGTCTTTCTCTGCACCGCGGTCCTTCTGAAAGGTGATTCCAAACCAGGACAAAACTCCTTGGAGCAGGTCCCTTAGGTATGGCCCTGAGATCAGGTCAGGCCCTTGACAGGTGCTACCTGGCTACGAAAAAATGGAAAATAAAGCTTCGGGAGCGTGTGTGGCAATCTGAAGTCACCACGACACCCGAGCATGGGACTGGTCCGCTAAAAGAAGCGCTCCCATGCACTGGGAGTGAAACGCAAACAGCCCGTCCTCGCTGACACACGGCTGCTGAGCTGCGGCATGACCGTGCGGGGCTGGGGGACGGGCTATGAGGCCTCTGCGCATCTGCCCCGGTGCCCCGACAGGCCGCAGGCGCAGGGCTGAGTCCCCAAGGAGGATGCAGTCTTCTCTTCGATGACTGTCATTTATTCCTGGACACAGTTTGCTGGACCTGCTCAACACCGAGCACTTTGTAGACATTTTAACATCTCCGGGACCGCGAGGCCTTCCGATCGCAGCGCCTGGGAGTCGGTGATGCCAGGCTGAGGCCTCACGCCCCCGCTGCGGGCTGTCCTGCCCGGCGCTCCCTTGGTGAAGGCCGGTTTCCGGGAAGGTGCTCCGGGAGGGGTGGCTGACCGGCTGCCTCGAATACCGTCCGACCCCACGGACAGCTGGCGGTGCCCCCGGGTTGACACCTCCGTCCCCAGGCCAGTGTCACGCCCAGTGCCCACAGCGGAGCTCCTCAGAAATGGCCTCAGAGGAGGGAGGCCGCCTGTGCATCTCCTGCTCTGCATGCACCCTGCTGGGGGACACTGCAGCCCAGCGTGACTGCGACAGGACTGTCCCGGAGGCTCCCAACTGGACTCACCTGGGGGTGGGGGAGGGCACAAAAGGCCACATCGTCCATCCCCTGCCTCCAGGTAGCACCGCCCCAAACTACAGGCAGGCAGCCCACGCCCCGGGGAGCCTGCGCCCCTCCTCCGGCTCTGGCGCCCGGGGCAGGGAGGACGGGGAAGAAGCACAGGGCGCGGGCCGGCTGTCTGGGGATGGAGATTCCCGTGCCACAGAGAACTGCAGTGTCCGGGTCGCCACGGAGCCCTCTCCGCGGTGCGTGGGGAGGCAGTGGCCCGGCAGTCACAGCCGGTGACACGCCAGGCCGAGGCCCCACCGTCCCAGCGACCCTGGGTCTCTGCCGGTCCACCCCTAACCTCCAGGAAAGGGTCCATCTCCCAGGGGGGCTGGGCCTGTCGATTCCCCGCTCCCCAAAGGTCTCGGTGGGGAGCCTGCAGGAAGGGCCTCCTCCCCAGAGGCCGCCCGGGCTCCCTGCAGGCAGACAGTCCCCAGGCCCCCAACCCCAGCCGATTTACTGCTGCCCAGACGACGGTGTGCAAGGGGGTGGCCCGGCACTGCAGGAACCCGGTGATGGGGTCAACTCTCGGGGCCCCCCAGAGCTGCTCCTGTAGGGGCAAGGAGGCCAGAGGCCCAGCCAGCAGCCCACACTGCCACCCAATGACCTCGCCGCACGGCCATCTGGTCACCGGACACCAGGCCCCCCCATCTCCGTCTGGTTTCTCCACACGGCCCATCCGGACCCTCCCAGAGGGGCCCATCTGGTCTGCCCTCTGGCATCACGTGACCCTTAACTCTGCAGTGGGGGGGAGTACCCAGGAACAATTACTGTTTGTTTCTGGTTATTAGAATAACACACACAATTACAGGAAAACACTTCAGTGTAGACAATTATGAGAAAACAATAAAGATCACTTGGAACCACAGCATCCAGCAGAGTTGAATGCCGTCAGCACCGGGGGTGGCGGTCTTGCAGGAGGCTGGGGCGTGGCTTTGCGGGCACTCGTCCCGTCTGTCCCCACACCGGACGTGTGCGGAGGTTGTCCGGCATTCTTCCCCAGCTCACCCTGACGACCACGTCACCCCCCGTCACGACTGTAATCACTGCGCTATCCCCTGGCATTCCGGAATTCTCTCTCGTAGGTCACGCTGCAGCCAACCCCCGTCTACGTCTCTGCTGGTTTCCCCACAGTCCGAGAAGAGGCGCGGCCGACAGGGAGGCCGGCAGGGAGGCCGGGGTCCGGGAGCAGCAGGCGCACTCAGCGCCAGCAGCCCCCACATGCCTCGGGGCCGGCCTGCCCCGCTGCCTGGCGTGGCGCCCGTTAACTCAGTACCAGTGAGGCCGACTTCCCCTGCACGGTGAGCCAACCGTGTCCCCATCTCCTTGCGGACCCAGCGCACCTGGGTGAGATTTGGGGGTTTCCCTCCCATTTACGTGAGTTCTTCATGCGTCAATAAGCTTCCGGGTGGCTTCACTTCATGTGACGGTTACACCACGAAGAGCCCACCCAAGCTCTGCAGAACTACCCAGGGTCTCGTGTACCCCGCACGGCAGGGCCTGGCGCACAGCGGTCCTGGGGAACCCGCCCTGGGCACCCCACAGAGACGCGGGTCAGGAACCAGAACCACACCCAGCACCCCAGGAGCCGCCCCATCTCCACAGCTGCCAGCAAATCAGGACGACGCAGACCTTTCCGGCAGAAATGCCATTAAGTCAGAAGCCATTTTTAAAAGACACCTAGAAAACAAATATATTCATTTGGAAAGGATCAATAGAATTCTAAATGAATCTGGGGCCAAAGCAGAAATCATAATGGAGATAGAATGTTTACAACTAAACGTTAATAAAAATACTACAAGTATTTTTAAATGTTCAACATTTAACTAGAGCACTGATAATTTGGACATTTATAATCTTAAGTGCTTTTCTTAGAAAAGAATGAAAACGAAATGTGAATGAGGCAAATAGCCAACTTAGAAGTTAGAAAAATAAAACGGCTCAACTCAAAGAAAGGGCAAAACATAAAAATATAAACAGAAATCAAAGTTTAAAACTGCCACATAACAGAAGGGATCGAGAAAGCAGAAGTCAGTTCTTTGCAGAGGCTCATGAAATTGCTGTACCTTGTCGATTATTGAAGAAGAAAATAAAAAGGTAAAATAAAGCGATATCAGGAATAAAAAGAGGCCGTGATCAGATACCGCCCACGCTGGTGGCACACGCGGCCCACTCGGCCTCGCCACCAAGCCCGCTTCAGGCGGTCCAGGCACAGCCAGCGACAGAGCAGCTGCCTTCCGAGCTGTGCGGTGCACCACGATGACACCGCCCGGCATGACAGCCCACGGCCCACGGCTATTCCGTACGAGTCGATTTCAGGAAATCCGAACATTTAGATGAGACAGACTCGTGTCCAGAAAAGCACAACGTAACAAAACTGACCAAAGAGGAAACAGAGCGCCTGATCGCTTAAAAGACATTCACCGGGAATCAAAAAGCTCCCAGCAAAGAAAATGAAATCCAGATGGTTTTACAGCAAAATCCCATTGTTTCCGTAAGTCCTGTTCTCCCAAAGCCTCAACCAGAATCTAATCGCCATGTGCACTCAGCGTCGCTCAGAGGCTCCGGCCGTCTCAGGAAGAAGGAAAAAGAAATGAAAGGTAAAATCACTGGAAAAGAGAGAAAAAGGTGTCATTGCCCACAAATAGTACTGTCGCATAGAGAGTTAAGCTATAGAATTTGTCAATTCTATAGACAAATTATTCCATAGTAAAAAGAGTTTTCAGCAAAAGGGCGAGATATAAAGTCAGTGGACAGACATCGGTTCCACCGCTCAGGGAAAACCTGGTTCCTTCCAGAAATAAACTTCAAGGGAAAGAAAAAGACGAGAGAGGGAGACGGATCGGCGTCTCAACAGACTGCGACGTGTGGCGCTGACGGGGACCGCGTGGCGATGCTGCCGTGTGACGGCGGGGAAGCTGGCCGCCGCGGACACACGCCGACCGCCAGGTCTACGTACGGAAAACAAACTGTCGGCTTTCGAGGAAAGTAAAAGTAAAATCATTACCGTCTTGTAACAGATTAAACGAGACAAAGAAACGCAAACCGTGACAGAAATGACTGTCAGCCCTCGCCGCCCGGTGACTGCGGCGTGTGTGTCCCGTGTGTGACGCGAGCACGGCACACGCCCCAGAAACAGACTTCAGTCCTCACCTTACAAGTCAATAAATAATGTCTAAATCCTGAAAATCACACAGCGGCAACAAGGGCATGGGCGTCAGAAGAGATGAGAGTCCCCAGACCCACGGTCGGACGACACGGCGCTGACGCGGGCCGGGATGGCTGCTTTTCCTTACTTAACCGTGTAGATCTCATTTACTCTCTAAACTCGATGCATGCACAATTTTAAAACATTACAGCTTAATTCGTAAACTTCCAGTGAAATCGTCATCGAGAAAGATCGGTCTGGAAGCGGAGCCTCCTTGAGCGTGAAACAAGGTCCGGGTGGGGACGTGGCGGGCGCTCTCCTCGGATCTCGGGTGGGTGGCCCTGGAGAACCACCAGGGTCGTCCTGGGCGGCCAGGCGGAGCCCACGCAGGCAGGCACAGCGACCTGGGAGGACTCAGCCCAACCCGACACCCCACACACCCACTGCGTGCCAGGTGCTGCGTCCACTGTGGTCCACTGTGAACGCTGGTAGGGAGTCAGCTGGATACCTAGGGACGGGGCTCCAACAGGAGCACAGAGACCTTGGGAGCACGGCAGGAGCCCAGCCTGGGGGCAGAGGCAGCTTCCCGAGGAGGCAGCAGGGCCTGAGCGGGAGCGAGAAGGAGGCGGCCAGGCTGGGTGTGACCGGAGAGGGGCAGGAGCAGCTCTGGGAACACAGAAGGGACAGTGAGTGCAAAGGAGAGACCATGGCCAACCGGAGGGAGTGGCAGAGGCTGTGAGGGCAGCACAGGGGCCCTCCCAGCCTGAGCACCCAGGGCCCGCAGAGCCGGGCTGCAGGCGGGGCAGCTGGGAGGGGCCGAGGGGCCGCAGCACCGCACGCGCCAGGGTCACACGGCTGTGGCCTGCCGAGGCAGGAGAGAGGAAGGACCCAGCCCGCCGCCTCGTCTGACTTGCACTCACTTTGCTGGAGCATGTCACCTCTCTGTTTGCTCAGTGGACTGGGAGCCACAGAGTCCCCCCAGCCAGAGGGCACTGTCTGGGAACAGCAAACACCCGCGCACATCCCGTCTGCTGCTCGGTGCCCAACCCGGCCAGCAGTGCTGGGCCCCCACTGCTGGGAGGCCCCAAGGGGCCGTGGGGCACTCAGCGGCCAGCCCGAACCCCATGCCCTGTGCCTGGGCTGTGCCCTCTGCTTCCCCCTGCTGCTGCCAGCCGCTCGCCCACAACCACTTCATGCCGAGACGTCTCCACCAAGCGGCCCCCGCCGGCCAGCGAGACGGGTGAGGGGGGCAGAGGGGGCAGCGGGACAAAGGCCGGGGGCGCTGCTGGCAGCCCGGGGAGCGGAAGCCGCAGCAGGGTCAGGCCGGGGGCGGGGCGGACACTGATGGCTGTGGTGCCAGGAATGGCCCTACGCTGCCCTAAAGCTGCCAGACGGAGCTCTTGGGAACAATGTCCGCTCCCAAGGAAACCTCCTACCGAGCGGCTTCCGTGACCCCCCGCCGGGGCTGCCAGCCTCCTCCGGCCCTGCGCCCCCAGGCTGGCACGGGGCTCTTCCCGAGCCACCATCCCCCCAGCAGCCTGAAGGGAGCCGTCTGTCCTCATGCTGCCCAGATCCTGTTTACAGGGCACCGGAGGAAGTAAGGGTGCCAGGGAATGCCCCAGCAGCACGGCCCTGCCCTCGGGACAAAGCCCTCAGGCCCAGGAGGAGGGAGCAGCCCGCCAGCAGGACGCCAGGGACCCCAGGAGGGAGGGAGCACCCGGACACAGCTCCAGGCTGGGCTCCAGTGACCTGGAGTCCAGGGCCAGTGGCAGGGCTAGGACAGGGCCGGAGGAGTACAGCCCTGCGGCGAGCTCTGGCCCCCAGCCCTACTGTCTTTCGGGGGACAAAACAGTGACACAGCCGACCTGAACCCCCTCCAGGAGTCCCAGGCTCCCGCAGCCAGGCCGGGGCCGCTGCGTTCACTCACAACCTGACCGCGCCATGGGGCGGACAGGCCGAGCGAGGGCTGGACCGTCCCAGATCAGTGCTGGATCAATATGACTCACTCCTCCCCAAAGCCTGCCCTTGGGGGAAATCTGTTTCCTAGGGCAAAACGAAACTGCCAAGTTAAAGAGGAGGAAATGAGCCCCCAGCACCTGCGGCTGTGAGGGGCTCGGCTAGGTGCCCACCAAGGCCCGTCCCCAGCAGCCGCCCACCCACCAGTGCAGGGAGCCTCTCCAAGCATGGCCAGGGCCGAGGCCCACTCTGCCAGCTCAACACCTGTCATCCCACGTGTGACCTGGCAGCCCCTCAACAGGTGGCAGCTAGAGGACAGCACAGGTGACAGCATGTTGCTCCCAGGCAGCAGGCTGGGCCCTTCTGGAGCCACTGTGGGGTCTTCCCAATGTGACAACAGGAAGCATTTCTCCCCCACCCCCGCCCTGGATGCCTCTGACCTCCGCAGACCTCACTGAGGGCAGAGCACAAGGTCCAGTCCCGGCCTGCCCCAGCTGGCCAGTGCCCCGTTGTCCTGAGCCCAGGACCCCAGCCCCTCCCTGTAAGAGGTCCCAGGAGGGCAGCGCTGGGCTCCGACACACAAGGCCTGTAAGGAGCACTCACTGGAAGCAGGTGCTGGCCGCCCTCAAAACACCTGTGCCCATGCTCAGGTCCTTCCACACCGTTCCTGCTCCCGCACGAGCACCTGCAAGTCCAAAAGGGCTCTCGGTCACCCGCAGCCACCAGGCTGGACAACAGAGTCGAGTCTCCCAGCTGCCCTCGGGGCCTTCCCACCCTCCCTCCAGGCAGCCATAGACCCCGCTCGCGGTGGGGAAGGCCCCGCAGGGGCCCTGGGCCGCCCGGCCAGAGGAAACACGGGGCCTGGTGAGCAGGAAGCTGCCGGACCAGGCTGCACGGGAAGCACGCCCGGCCTCCCCCCTGCAGCCTGCATCTCCTGCCACCCTGCACCCTCCGGAGGGGCCTCAGTTCCAAGGAATCCGGGCGATACTGGGGCCCCAGACTCCCTTGGCACATCCCCGCTGAGGCACCCCACAGGAGGCCACCCACGCCCCCGGCCCAGGCAGTGGGGCCCACGTGCCACAGAGTCATGAGCTCCCTCCCCCCACCAATGCCCTCCCCCTGCCC
>NW_006436294.1:6685528-6705395 GCF_000325575.1 Pteropus alecto
TCCAGGGGCCAGGGGCCGTCCAGTCCCAACCCCGGATCACAGTCCTTCACCCCCATGTCCCCTGTACCCCCTGTGCCCTGCGTCACCCCAGGGCTCACCCCACCACCCTCCCCTGCCCTTCCTCCTCCGCCCCGCACAACCGCAATGCTGGCTGACTGGCTCTCGGGACTGCGGCCACCCGCCACCCAGGGGCCACATGGCGGCCACAGCCCCCTCACCAGATGCACAGCGAGCCTTCCCACGGCCCCTGCCTGGAAGTGAGCAGTGACCCCATGGGGCTGAGCTCCCAGGTCCATCACCTGACTCCAGGGGTGCTCTCTACTCTGCTTCTCTGGGATCCCTGTCCTTGCCCAGCCCCCTCCCTGCCCCACTGAACCAAAACAGACGAGCTGGGGGCCATGCCCAGAAATGTGTCCAAGACAGAGGCTGGAGGACAGCCCCCCACCCTGCACTCCCCAGCGCCCTCTCTGTGAGGAAACTGGAGGGGGGGCGGGAAGGGGGAGGGCATCCTGGAGGCTTCCTGGAGGAGGCAGGGCTGGGGACAGAAGAGGCTCATGCTGCACAGTGCAGGAGGAAAGCTTGCCAGTGGCCTTACCCACGGCCTGACGCTCCTGCTTCAGTGGCCAGCCACTTACCTGGTCACGTCTGGCACTGCCAGGAGGCCTGCGGGCAGGTGACCTGCAGCGACATTACCCTGTGCTCTGCTGCACACTAGGCCCAGCCAGCAGTCCCAGCCTCTGAGGCCCCAGGGAGGCAGGAGGCCCTGGGCTGCGTTGCTTAGAGACCACCGAGCTGCACCCAGGGAGGGCGAGGAGAGAGGCTCAGTGATGCTCAGGCCCGCCCACGCTGTTCCAGAGGGGTGCGGGGCGGCCCAGGCTGCCTGCCCACCAGCGGGCCGGCAGACTCCGTGAGTCAGCCGTGCGGGAGCCCTCAGGCTGGACTGATGCCATCTGGCCCTGCACGCTGCCCTCACTGTCCCTGCCCACACACCCACCAAATGCTCCAGCCACAGCAAGCTGCCCTGGGTGCCCCTGGGTGCCCCCGATGCCCTGAGTGCCTTGGGTGCTCCTGGGTGCTCTGGATGCCATGGGTGCTCTGGGTGCTCTGGGTGCCCTGGAAGCCGAACCAGCTTGGAAACCCCGGGTGAAGGTCACCATAGCCCTGAGACCAGGCTGCCCCACGGACTGGGCCCCAAATCTGCTCACACCTGGTGTCAAAAACGGAGTGTCACGTGAAGACAGCTGGGACCCGTCTGGGGTCACGGGGGCCTGGGATGACGAGCGTCTGCCATGGGCTGTGGGGAGGGAGCGCCAGTGCCAGGTGCTCGCGGGCCCAGCTCAAATCCCCGTTTTTAAGATGAGAAAACTGAACTCAGGAAGAAAAAGTGACAGACCCAAAGCTACAGAGACTGACAGGGTCTAGGGCAAGGCCGCCGGGGCCGCAGCTCCCTCCACCCGCCCCTCCGCAGAGCTCTCTCCGCACCGCTCCCGCAGGACCAGGTGCCACCGAGGAAGAGGACCGCATCTGCCCCCCGCCGCCCCCAGGCAGCTGCTGGACCGGAGGAGGCAGCGCGGGAGCGCCCAGTTTCACTGTGCACAGACGGTGCGGACAGAGACGTGAGCGGGCGGACGTGACCCCACCCGGGCACACTCACTCACACAGTGTGTGTGCGCACGACACACACGGCCTCCGGGCTTTGTGGCACCGCGCACGCCCAGCACACAGATCTCGGTCACGAGCAGCATTCTTCCCCTCAAGGAGGACGCGGGACTCCTGCGAGAGGCGGCGGACTCCAGGGCTGGCAGGCGCTGGGCTGCGGGACGGAGAAGTGGAAGGTGAGCCTGGAGCACCGTGGAGCAGAGAGCGAGGAGGGGCCGCTCAGAGCACGGAAGCGGCGGGAAGAGGCTTCCGCTGGCCACGTCTGGGACAATCTGATCGGGAAAATACACAACGGTGATAAAGGATTATAACCCGTAAGTCCACAGTTATAAATAAGCAAATAAGGAAAAAAGGAAAAGTTCTCCCTTAGAGTAGAAACTGATCATTGCGAAAGGAATGATGAAATTAACTATCAAAAATAACCGATTCAGGCAGGAACGTCCAGCGTTTGTCAGCAGCAGTGAGTAGAAGTCTGACGGACGAGGGGATATTCGGATAGTCGCAAAGCATCTTTCCTAACAGAGACTTAAGGACACGGACAGTGGCTCAGCGGTGACCAGGGGAAAGGGGGTGGGGGGAGGCATAGGGGTAAAGGGGGGTCAAATATTTGATGACAGGAAATTTAACTCTGGGTGGTGAACACACGATGCGATATACGGACGACGCAGGATTGAACTGTACACTTGAAACCTATTTAATTTTATTAACCAACATCACCCCAATAATTTTAATTTTTAGAAAATGTACCTTCCCTAAGACACTTATTAAAAATGGAAAAGTAATAACTTTACAAAAGAGAAACTTGGCAAACGTCACCTTAACCAAATGATCTAAGTCGGCATCATCGGGGACGGAACAAGCCCACATCATGCGCCTCCCGATGCCAGGTGCTGAGGACACAGCGGCGCTTCCGCGACAATCCTGCCAAAAGCGTGCGACCGTGAGAGACGTCAGAAACACAGTCACACAAAACGGACCTGCAGTCCTCCCAAATGTCAATTTCGAGAAACACAGAAACTCCGAGGAACTAACTGTCCCCAAGGGCGAGGGGAGGCGAGAGACGTCATCGCCAAAACCAGCACAGACGCCGGCTCCGCTCCGCTAACGTGGGTGCCGACGAGACACTCACGAGCTTCGCCCTAGGGATGCGAACGGGCCCTCGGGGTAGACCGCACCATCGGGGTAACGTGCTGGGGTTACGTGAGACCACGCCTTTGGGGGACGAGGGGCATCGTGTCTGCAACTCGCTGACGAGCAATTCAGAGCACGTGTGTGCGTACGTCTGCACAGAGAAGGGGGCAGAGTAAATTGGGGGCGTGGCGGTCGGCGTCGAAACAGGTCTTTCTGTTAACCTGGTGACTTTTAAAAAATCTAGAATGATTGTGCCCAAAGGTTTTGAGTTAAAAACAAAATAAAAACACCCCGGAGATTTTTGTAAATCCTAGAAATAAATTTAAGAAAGGTATACGATCTGCATATTGAAAACTAAAAGCCATTATTTTAAAAAAATCCAGACAACACGAGTGAACGGGGACACACCGGGCTCAGGGACGGGCGCACTCGGGGCCATAACACTCGGGGGTGGAGGCCCGGGGCTGCCCGATGCAGACGCGCACTTAAAACAGTTTCGAAAGCCAAGAAGCCGCTCTCATTTTAAAATCGACCTATTAAACCACTCTTGGAGAAAAAAAGGAAAACAAACTAAAATTAAGGACTTTCTAAAAAAATAACAGTGAAAACGTTACATATGAAAATCAGTAAGATACATTTAAGGCAATGATCAGAGAAAAATTTGTAACAAAACATTTTAACAAAAAAACATTTTAATAAAAAACAAATGAACTAAATTCTTAATTCAAGAGGTTAGAAAAAGAACAATAAAATAATTCAAAAGTAACCACAAGGAAGGAAGCAGAAGAAATAAAAGCAATGTTAATAGGGTAGGAAACAAACGAAAAGCCTAACTATCAAAATCGAAATCATTTTCTAAAAAACACTGACAAAAAAGACAACCAACTAGCCAACTTAGCTAAGAAAAGAGGGAGGGAGAAAGCCCTGACACGCAATCGAAAGAATTAAAAAGGAGAAAAACATCACCGAAACAGAAAAATAGTCCAGGAACTGTAAGACTCTACTTTCAAACCTCGACGCAAAGAAACGACAAAACACAGAAGAAACGAGTAACGTCCTGGGAGACACAAAACGCTTACGCACAAAGCTGCGCAGCGCAGACAGACGGTCAGCAGGGCTGCTGGCTTTGCAGGGTGACCGTCACACGGCCAAAGCCAAACGCGTCCACTCTCCGTGAACTACGCCGGGCACCGACGATGGGCAAGAGCCTCCTGACCGCTGTGAGGCAGCAGGACCCTGGCACCGAAGCCTACAGTCCGGAAAGATCACCAGAGAACGGCAAACCGGTTCCAGTTATGAATAGACACAAAAATACGAAACGAAACACTAGGAAACGAAATTCAAAACCCGCTTTGTTTACTTTTCCAGGAAACTCGCAAACGCTAAACACCACGGCGACGGACCGGAGGGAAAAGCTTGAGTTTCTCCACAGACGCTAAAAGCGACATCAATATATCTTGACGCAAACACTCAAGAACCTGTCCTAAGAAGATGAAGTGAGTATCCTTCGGTCCTAAAAGAAGCACCTCATTGAAAGGGGGAAACACGGGGAGCTGCCCGAGATCCCGGAGGCAGCGAGGGTGCCGGCGTCTTCGGCACCACCCAGCGCTGCTCTGGAGGCGACGGCAACGCAGGCCCTTCCACGGGAGACACGGCCAGGGGCACGAGACACAGGGGGACCGATCTCTCTGCAGAGGATGAGACGGAAAACTTGGAAAACGCTAGACACACCAAAATTCAACAAATTAAAGATGGTGGTCGAGAGGCTGGGTAGAAAATTCACAGAGAGCGGAGCCTTCACATACACAAATAACCAGTTAGGCCAGCGGTCCCCAACCTTTGTGGCACCAGGGACCGGCGCTCCCATGAGAATCTAACGCCTGAGGATCTGAGGCGGAGCCGAGGCGCTGGGAGCGGCTGCAGCTGCGAATACAGACTTCGCTGGCCTGCCGCTCACCTCCTGCTGTGCGGCCCGAACACAGACGAAGCTTCGAAGCTTCGCTGGCCTGCCCGCCGCTCACCTCCTGCTGTGCGGCCCAGTTCCTAACGGGCCATGGACCGGTACTGGTGGGTGGCCTGGGGGTTGGGGACCCCTGAGTTAGAGAACAGAATGGTAAAGAAAATCCCATTTACAATAGCAACAAAAAAGATAATGTACCTCGGAATAAGGTGCGTTTATTTAACATGAAATGGGGGGACTCTGAGAGACTTCAAAATGGCCAGGAGGACAGAGAGACGTGCTCAGCAAAAAGCCGGCCTTGGACAGGACGAGCCTGCTTCACAGAGGTGTCCGTCCTTCCGTCCCCGTAAGACGCCGGCCAGCTGGCAGGGAGCTCGTGTGGGGAAACAAAGGCACGGCCACGGCCCAGGACACACCGGCCGCAGAAAGGACCGCTGCTGGCAGACTGGGACACCCAGAGGACGCAGCGCTGACCCCTGCCACGTGGACGGGCCCTGAAACGCCGTGCCAGCCGAGAGCAGCGGATGCGAAAGGCCACACGTGCGCGCTCCACCGACTAGAAGTGTCCACGACAGGCAAATCCGCAGAAGGCAAAGCAGACAGGTGGCCGCAGAGGCTGGCGCGGGCAGGCGGGCTGCGATGCTAACAGCTGCGGGGTGTCTTTTAGGATGATGACTGTGCTATGGAGCTTGACAGTCGCGATGGATAGACACGCTAGAAACCACCAACCTATACACTTAAAAGAGTGAGTTACAGCTCAATAAAGCTATTATAACGAATGCAGGAAAGCCTCCATAATTAAAACTCTGCGCGTGAAAACATACAATGGAATAGGAAAGTCTAAAAACAGACCCACGTACGCATGGACATTTAGTATATAATAAACGCAGCAGCTCACGTCAAAGAACTTTTTAATAAATACGCTGGAACATCTGGTTAGCCAGGTGGGGAAGGGCTGGCCCACGCCTGACGTAACAAGACTCCCTCTCGATGCACCGTGGCTGCCACGGAAGAGGACAGCTCCCGGGAGGGGCGGGCTGTGGGACCCCCGCGTGTGAGAGCAGAGCCCAAGAGGGACCGAGACCAAACGCCCAAAGGGGAGGCTGCTGCAGGCCTGGCACCCCGAGCTGTCCTGGTCCCCTTCCCCGTGACCTGGGGCTCGATGACACGTATTCCTGGAGGCCAGGGGCCTCCCTGCTCCCCGCCCGCCCCTGCTCCTGGATTCTTTCTCGCCTTCGGCCCCCGCCCCCTCCTGCAGGCACCTGGGATCCCCAAGCCCAGCACTTCGGGGCTCTGCCCCCCTCACCTCTGCTGAGACAGACTCTCTGGGACAAAGTTTGTGGATCTCCCTGGCCTCCCAGCTTCTTTGCTGCGGGCAGAAAACAGAGGGGGGGGCGGCCCCCAGGCCCAGGCGGGAGGCGCGTGGACCAGGCCTGGAGTGAGCGCAGTTCCCTGGGGAAGGGCCCCATCTGGTCTCTGAAGGAGGTTCTCAGTCTCGGAGTCACCGTCAGCTCAGGCCCAGCCACAGCCGCCTTCAAAGGACAGCTGGGTGGTCCCAAAGGCCCTGCGAGCCTGGCCTGGCCTGGCCTGGCCTGGCGGGGCCTCGTGCAGGCTGGAGGCTGGGCAGGGGCCCCGCGGTGACAACTGGGAGTCTCCTCTAATACCCCAACCTGCCCCCAACTTGCCCAAGAAACCAGGACACAGGCACCAAAGACAATTCGGAAACTGCTGTTCTCTGGGAGGGAGGCCCAGGGCGGGGCTCGGCCACAGGCTGTCGCCAGTGCCACCCCCAGCTGCAGACCACCAGGACCTGCCCCAGGAGGCTGCAGGAGTCCTGGCTGGTGAGAAGTGGGGAACTGGGGAGCAGGAAACCCCGAGGCCACCACACAGCAGAAGCACCGGACTCTGCAGGATGCTGCCAGACCCTGTGAGCATGCGGGTCGGCCCTGCACAGGCTCATGCCGCAGTCCGGGAGAAAGGACGCAGGGCAGGGGGAGGGCCTGGCAGAGCACCCCGCCCAGGGGCCCCCAGCCGCCTGCTGGGCCGGGCTCAGAGACTGAGAAGCCAGCCCAGCGTGGGGCTGTCAGGAGCCCACATGACCGCGACCCCCCCAGGCAGAGACAGAGGCAGGGGGAGGGGCCGTGACGCGGACAGGTGAGGAGCAGGGCGTGGCAGACGGGCAGTGGCCACGACCCCATGAGAAAAAGGGGCGAGGAGAAAACGTCTGGTCTGCACGGCACGTGCCGAGGCGTGGAGCATGGGGTGGGGGGGGTCTTCCGGAGGCAGCAGTTACCAGACTCGGGGGAAAACCAGAGGCGGAAGCTCGTTCCCAGGGGATGTGGCTTCCACACATCGCTTCAGAAGTGGGAAACCCATGCAGCCCAGGTCCCCGGAGAGTTCTCGCAAATGAAAACAATTTGAAACAGGGAAGAGGCCCTGGCGGGGAGAGAGGAACTCGTGGGCACAGAGAGGCCAGCCAGTGGGGTGGGCCCAGCCCGGGGCCGCGGGCGCCCTGCCCCCAGGGGGTGCCCCAGGAAGGCCCCCCGCAGCTCACCCCCATCGGACTGCAGCGCCTAGACACACCTACACTGGACAGAGCCTGCGGGGACCCGGCCCGGGCTGGTGCCCGAACACTGTGAGCTCCTGCCCCCTCCCCCCAGGGAGGACCCAGGCTGAGTGGAAAGACGACGTGCAAAGTCAGCAGCAGCTCTGCACGGTGGCCAGCACGCTCTGAGCCGCCACGAGCCGGGCCGCATTGGGGGAGCTGCCGTTCACCTAACAGGGCTTGCGGGCACCCACGGTGGACATCTGCACCCAGGGCCCCAGGTGCTGCCCCCAAGGGACCTGGCCCACACTGGGCGGGACAGCAGCTGGTCCATGCCTGTGAGGGGCAGGGGCCACCACACTGCAAAGCAGTACACGCGGCAGCGGGCCTGTCCCCCACAGGCCTCTGAGTCCCTGCCTGAGCCATTCCCACCCAGGGGGGAGGAAGGTGGGCTGGCAGAGGAGGGGGCGGGCGCCCGAGCCCCTGCCCCGCGGGATTTGCCAGAAAGGCCTGGCAGCAAGCCCGGATGCATGCCCTGGGCCAGTCCACCCTCCAGTTTGTCCCACTGCACACGGCAGGGTCCCCCGAGGCCCTGGCCCTGACATTTAGCAAATCGAGTCATTCACAGTGAAAAAATGAAATCACGCCCACCACCAGTCCACGCCATGACCACAGCGGCGAAGCTTCCTGACGCGGACCAGCTTCCGCCCCGCCCCGCACACCAGGGCCCCGCACCCGACACGCGGCTCACGCCCACCAGGCCCGGGCCCAGGCGGCAGTGAAGAGACATCGCCACGTCACAGACGCACGGAGGGAGGACGCAGGGGAGGCGGGAGGACGGGCGACCCCACGGCCTCTCTCCGCCTCTCCTGGAGGGGAGCCAGGCCGGGGGCTTGCGACCTGCTTCCTCCTTAAAGATGATGCCGGGGCAGTCAGGAGACTGCAGGCTGCACCAGGCCTGAGTCCCTACTCTGCCTGTGACCGGACATGTGGCCTTAACAAAGTCACTCCCCGCTCCCAGTCTGTGCTCTGACTCCGTCTCTCATGGGGTCACCGGAGAAGGGAGTGAGTCAGAGCAGGTGCGCTGCCCGAGGGGAGGCACAGGGAGCACTGCTCAGCGCTCCCCTGCAGGGAGCCCTGAGCCCACAACGGTGGCCCTGAGCCCCAGTGGGCTCTGTGCCCTGGAGACAAGGACAAGGGCTGAACGGCCCGCCAGACACAGGACTCCAGGGCCCCGGGCACGGGGGCAGTAAGAGGAAGAGTGCGCCGGACCCACCGTGGACACCACAGCAGAGTCCACCTCCCTTCATGAAGAAGCGGCCGGGCTCCTTATGGAGGCCCAGGGGGCAAGAGTGCCCCGATCTCGAGGCGAGCGGGGAGAAGTGGGTCCCCAGCATGCGGACGAAGCTTCCTGTGCAGGTGGCCAGGGAGCAGCTCTCGGGGACAGATGCTGGAGCACCTTCTGTCCACAGCTGTGCTGCTGCCTCAGGCCAGCCGCCCAGGGCCCAGGGCCGGAGGGGCAGGACACACCAAAAAGAGGAGGCGCCAGTCAGCGGTGCAGACGACTGAGCTTGTTCCCTGGGTGGGAGAGCTGACTGCAGGCTGGGAGCAGGTCCCCCCTCACGGGGGCCTTGGGCACATGCCCTGACCTCCCAGAGGTCCGTCTGGCTGTGGCGTCCCTGCGTCACAGAGCTCCGGCTCGTGTCCGTGCCCACTGTCGGCCAGCACTCCCCCACCCCACGCACACCCAGGCCAGACGCTCGGCCCCACGCGCGTGTGCCCGTGCGCGCCACAGAGCCAGAGGCAGAGGACGGCCCGGCTGGGGGAGTTGCAATGACACGCATCAGAGTGTTGTCATAGCAACTGGGATCACGTCAAACAGAACGCCAGCCGGGCGCCCCAGGCACCTCTCAGAACGACGCTCACAATGGGCCAAAGAGAAGCAGGTTTGCTGACAGCACCGAAGGGTGGTCAGGATGCCAGCCACGCACGCCCTTCACCCTCTCCACCCGCCACGCACCTCCCCACCTCCCGCCCCAGAAGGCCACAGGGGCCAGGCTTCTGGCACGGCCCTGCCCACCGCCCAGCTGCTCGCTTTTCAGCGGGTCCTCTCCCACGATGGTGGCAGCTGAGGAGCAAGACTGTGCCTGGGTCACGAGGGCAGAGGTGGGGACTTCAGGCACCCAGAAGTCATGCTCCCCCTCAGACCCCCAGACTTCTGGTGGGGTGTGGGGGTGGGCTGTGGGGGCATCTGGAGGAGCACAGCAGCCCAAAGAGGGGAGCCGCGGCCCCGTTTGCTTGGGCACAGCAGCCTCCCCAGACAGCCCGGCTTCCCAGGGGAGAGCCCCCAACCGGGACCACCTCCCCCTGCAGCCTGCAGAGCAGCGATGCTGGCGGAGGGGCGACTGGCCGGGGCTTGTCGAACGGTAGTAACTTCAGCAACCAGACTGGCTGAGGAGGGCAAGGCCCCCTCCTACAGGAGAGGGGCTGCAGCGAGGTCTCGGAGAAGACCGGGTCCCCCTTTTCACAGATGGCAGGAGTTAAGGCACAGAGGGGCGCCACCGTTTGCCCAGGGTGATAGGCAGCAGGCATGGGTGGGCCCCCAAAGTGCAGACTCAGCTGAGAGGGGTCGCCTAGGGAACGGAGAGCTCACCCTCACCCCCAATCCACAGCCAATACCACACTGCCCCATCCCCAATTGCCTGCCCACCCCAGGCACCGAGTTCGAGGCCAGCCAGTGGCGCAGACACCAGGGCACTCTGCACCCCGCCGCCCACCGGGGAAGCCTGCAGGGAGGAGACGTCCCAGCAGACACACGGGCCTCCTGGGATGGAGGCGAGGGCACCTTTCAGCCATCAGAGCCTGAGGCGCCGGCTCAGCAGTCCTGGAGCTGTCCACGGTGCTGAGCAGCACCAACCCTGAGCCGGCCCCACTGGCTCTGCCCGCGCCCCACGCAGAGCCTGGGAGTCGACCCGCCCCTCAGCCTGGAACTAAGCCCTGCCAGGGCTGGTGGCTCTACTGCCATGGCGGGAGGGAGCAGGGTTGTGGACGAGCCCTTCCTAAGTACTCCCTGTGTGCAAGCGCCAGGTCAGCCATTTGAACCACATTATCCTTTTTTTTGATTTTCACAGTTTTTAGAGTTTATTGAATATGAATAAGAGAAAACTAACTTCAAGCATAAACGTGGCTAATTCATTAGCATATTTTTCCTATTTCCTTCTAGATGTCTCATTAAGATCACGAGGAGAATGACCCCAAAAAACAATCAAACACAAAATTTAAAAGCTCACACTTCAAAGCTAGAGGAAAGTGGAAAATGAATACAATCCGCAGGCCCCAAGCATAGATAAGGGCGCCGAGAGCAGAAGCAACTGGCAGCTCCCTCAGAGGCAGAAGTGAAGGACACGCATGCGTGGCAAGGTGACACAGGGCGGCAGTGCGACTCTCAGAAAGCACCTGGGCATCACGGGCTGGCCCTGGACGCCGAGCCTTGCCTCACCACACCACTGAGCAACAGGGCTGGGCGGGACGGCTGGCATCGGAAGCCCCCCGAGGCGTCACCAAGCTCAAGCAGCAGAGGGGCTGGGACCGCAGCAAGAGGCGCCGGCAGCCGTGTCTGCAAGAAGCAGCAGCCGGCCTCTGCGGCAGCCACGACGGCGCCCCTGCAAGCTACTCCCCTCCAGGTCCAAGACATGAAGACAGGACAGAAAGAGTACGAGGGAGAAAAGACATTTCAGGGGGGCGAAAAGGCATCGCCAAGGACAGAAACAAGTAAAATGAACGAACTAAGGTAAAAAGAAAGAAATCACTTATGAAGGGACCAGGCAGGTGTCAGATTTTCCCAAAGCAACGTTCAGAGTCAGAAGTCGGTGGAATCACGTCTACAAGAACAATGGTCTAAGCTGCAGAGTCCCCCAGTATGCGAGCTGTCCTTCGAGCCCGGAGTAGAGCGCTGAACGCCCTTAGTGACCCCCGTTCTCATGAGCCTTTCTGAGAAGGCACCTCAAGACAAACCTCAGTCCCCCGAAGGCTGACAGAGAAAACTCAACCAAAACGGCCATCGGTAAGTGAGCATGAAACACATTTACCTGCAGAAATAGGACTAAAACAAACACGGGACTGGAGTGGAGACAGAAGCAAACATAATGCTCCGACTATAAAGAAATCACTCAATTAATAAAAATCGAGAGGGAAACGGGAAAAGAAAAAAGGTGGAATGATTAGCTCATCGCCTCTGCAGTAGGAACTCGAAGTCAGAGGCCACGATTTCCAGCTGGCGCTTCACCGACAGAAATGCAAGTAGATTTAACAGTGCAGAGGTAAACACTGAGACAGGTACCATTACTGACTAAACGGGGTACAACAGAATACAAGACTCTCTATAGCAACGACAAAGAGAGTAAAATTCCTGCAGATAAAGGAAATTTGAAAACACTACAAAACACAAAAGGAAACCAGAACAAACCTGGAGAAAATATGCCACCTCCTTGTGAAAGATGCAGAATCATAAAGGTGTCCTTCTCTCTCGGTTAATTTACAAATTTAACACGATTTCAACCGAAAACCAGTCGGGTTTAAGAGTCTGGATGCGGGTATGTGTGTGCTTGGTGGGGCCGGGCAGGGCAGAGGAGAGATGAGCCAGCTCCGAGTCCGTATGCAAAGGTGAACAATCCAGAACAGGCGAACGAGATGACGCAGCAAAGCGATCAGTCCTTGGAGATGTTAAAACACAGCACGAGGCCTTAATTAAAAGTGATCACGACTGCACGCGTGGGCAACTGAACAGCTTTAAAGAACAAATACAATCCATCTTGAGAAAGAACCAAAAAGTTGGAGACATCACATTTCCTGATTTCAAAACACATCACAAAGCTACAGTAATCAAAACAGTATCCTTCTGGCATAAAGACAGACATGTAAACCAATGGAACAGAACAGGGAGCACAGAGCTAAATCCCCACATATATGGTCGCCCGATCTTGGACAAGGGTGCCAAGAATACGCAGCGAGGGAAGGGCAGTCCCTTCCACAGATGACGTTGGGGAAACTCAAGAAACACACGCAAAAGAACGAAACTCTACCATCATTTTATACTGCGCACAGAAACCGACTCAAAATGAATTAAAGACAACATTCCTGGAAGAAAACGGGGAACGCGTCATGACGCGGGTCTTGGCAGTGACGTCATGGACAGGACACCAAAAGCACGAGGTGACAAAGCAAGAACGAGTGGGGCTGCATCGCACTGAGACACTCTGGAGAGCAAAGGAGACCACCGGCTAAGGGACGGGAGGGGACATCTGCAAGCCACGCGTGCGATAAGGGATTAATCCCCAAATATGTAAGGGACTCCTACAACTCAGCAGTAAAAAAAAAAAAATCTAACTACCTGATTATAAAATGGGCCGAGGACCTGAATAGACATTTCTCCAAAGACGATACACAAATGGCCAACAAGTGTATGAAAAAATGCTCACGTCGCTCATCATCAGGGAAATGCAAACCAAAACCACAATGACATCACCTCGCATCCTTCAGGATGGCTGTTACCACAACAACAGCGATAAGTGCTGGCAAAGATATGGAGAAGCGGGGCCCCTCGCACACTGTTGGTGGCGACGCGAAATGGCAGAGCTGCTGGAAAACGGTATGGCGTTTCCTCAAACAATTAAAAGCAGGACTACCACGTGGTCCGGCAACCCCACTTCTGGGTGTTTGTCCAGAAGAACTGAAACCAGGATCTCAAAGAGACACCTGCACCCCATGTTCACTGCAGCACTGATCCCCACAGCCAAAACGTGGGAACAGCCTAGGTGTCCACCAGACGGACAGATAAAGAACTGAGGCACATCCCCACAGCGCGACAGCAGTCAGCCGTAACGAGTGACAACACGGACCCCTCGAGAACAAGAAGCTGAGTGAGCAGGCCGGTCACAGAAGGCTAATACTGCAGGACACCACCTATGTGAGGGGCCTAGCGTAGTGGAATCATGGACCAGGGAGCGGCGCTGGCTGCCAGGGGCTGGGGAGGAGGACAGAGGGGGTCGCTAGTCACAGGGCGGAAGGTGCCAGTCAAGCGAGACGTGTGAGCTCGAGACCCGCTGGACGGCCCCACACGCTTCAGCATCTGTCCGGATCACACGCTAAGGGCTTTATTACAATAAAATGAATATTTTAAAAATCTATATACAAGCGGGAATTTGGGGCATTAAATTAGACAGTAAAATCGGTGGGGAGGAGTTGGATTATTTCACAGTTCAGGGAGGACTATTGGTAAAACACCTGGAAAATATTCAAGTCAGACCCACACCTCACGCCGACACCAGGACAAAAGACAAACAGATCAAAACTTTAAAAGTGAAACCATGAAAACCAGAAGAAAACACAGGACGCTCTTTACTCTTGAAGAAAAGCGCTTCCTAATCGACTCGAAACCCAAAGCCACAGCAGGACAGGTGACGCGCTCAACTGCAAAAAACATGCCACACGGCGGAGCCGCCACAGTGACCAGTAAGAAGCCGAATGCTCTGCGTTCCCCAGACTTTCAAACAGCTCATTTCCATAATCATCGCGAAAAAGATCGACGATGCAGTTTTTAAAAAATGAACAGTCGAGGAACAGAAAGTTCACAAAGAAAAAAGTACAAACAGCTCTCGACATACAGAAAGATACCAAAGCCATTCGTGATTAAGGAGAGGCGGACGTGTCCCGTCTGCAGCTGGGGCCAGGCGCCCCCACTCGTCCCTGCTGTGTGGACCGGGGCGCCCCGCCGGAGGGCCGTTCGGGGCTGGGCGTCAGGAGAAAAGAGAAAGCAGGTCTCTGAGCAGCGCTCACCCTGGGGAGCACGTCTGTCCCACGTCCCGAGGGGCACGTTAACGAGGTTATTCAGTCTGTGACTGGCAAAGATGGAAAATAACCTGCATTTTCAGCAACGAAGGACCACGGACCCAATGCTGGCACGTCCGCCCTTGAACTGGCCCACGGCCGCGAGCAGGGGACGGGGCTGTGCGCGCGGCCGTGACCCAGGGAGGGCGTGCGAACGGGGGCGAACGGGCCCTAACACAGCGTGGGGAAGGACAACGGAAATGAAAGGTGACGCTGCGCGGGCATCGGAGGCAGCCGGGCTGCACGTGGTCGCTACCTGTGCCCTCTGTAGCTGGGAGGACGATGAAAGCCGGCAACAGTGCCACCCGCTTCTTTTCAACCACATAAATGATTCAAACTTCTAGAAGGCGAGGACGCTGTAAGAGTTAAACTGCAGTCCGTCCGCACCCTGGAACAGGGCTCGGTGACGGAAAGAAACTGCTGATACGGGCGACAACCTTGGGAGATCTCCGGGGAATCTCGCCAGTGTAGACGGCCAGTCCCCTGAGGTCACACGCTGTACGATTCCATTTATGTAACGTTCTCCAACCGACGTGAGGGAGGACAGGCCAGTGGTCCCGGGAGCTGGGGGCGGGGGCAGCAGGGAAGTGGGCGTGGCTACGAAGGACAACAGTGAAGGGCCCTGGAGACGGCACTGCCTGCTGTCTGACCGTCTGACCACAGCCGCGGGGCCACCCTGGGTGCGACACTGCACTGGGATCCCCAAGATGCCGCCGCTGGGGAAGCTCGGTGCCGCTGCACGCGGTGGCTCAGAACTACTTACAACTGCGTGTGAACGCACAATCGTCTCCAAATCCAAAATTTAATGAAAAAGACACCAGGCTGTCGATACCCGTGCCTGAGGTCACCAAGCAGAGAGCAAAGGCGGTATTTAACCTGATCCGGTTTCCCCAGAGCCGGCTTCCTGGAACGGGAGGACCAGAAGGGAGGCGGGCCAGCAGGGGAGCCCATGGAGGCAGAAGGGGAGCACCCAGGAAGGAAGGGTGTCCTTCCCAGGGCACAGAGCCGCCCGGCCCTGTCTCCAGCTCCCTCCGAGAGGCAGGACAGAGCTGCGCTTCCTGGCCCCTTGAGGTGGAGCCATTCGATCCTCGAGGCCAGTGGACTGAGCAAAAGCGACTGACTCCCTCAGAGCCAGCGTTCAGCTCCCAGGAGAGACCCCCAGAGCTTGGCGCCCCCTCCAACAGCTGCTCCTCGACAAAGCCACAGCAGCGGGGTCTCCGACCACACTGGGCCAGTCCCGCCAGGCCACGGGCACAGGGATTTTCCTGCTTCAGGCGCCTGACACTCGGGAGACGCTTGTCACCGCAGGGAGACCCAGCCTACGCCGTGAGGACCTCAGCCACCCCATCACATTCGTGCTCACGTCTGGCTGCCCAGCTTCACTCCTGCCAACCTGACCCCAACACCAAACCCACATGCTGCCCGTGGGGCTCCTCCCCTCTACTGGCCTCCGAACCCCTCCTGCAGGTAAGCGGAGGACCAGAAAGATGGCAGGTGCCCCGCCCTGCCACACTGTCACGCCAAAGGGGGCCAGGCACGGCTGCACCTGCCAGCAGCAGGTGGCCCTGGCCTCTGCCTCCGCATGTGCACACTGAGGGCTGAGCCACTCGTGGAGCTATTACCGGCCACGGGCCCCGCTCGGACACCGGGGCGCTCAGTAGACACGGGTGGACACGGGAGACCAGAGCTGCGGTGGAGAAAGGCGGGGTGCAGTACGGGGGTGACTAGAGCCCTCCCGGTTCCCAGGAACCATCCCCAGGCTACTGGCCCAGCAGCTCTCCACAGCTGGGGGCCACAGTGCAGGGGGCAGCGTGGGAAAGCCAGGCCCTGGCTTCTACGGCCAGACACCCAGGCTCTGCCCCAGCCCTGCTCTGGCTTGCTTTGTGGCCTTGAGGAAATGACGTCACCTCTGGCGGACCAAGAGAAAATGGCTCCCTCCTTCCCTGTTCTCATCAGTGGCACTAAGACCATCTCACGGCGCCACCTGCCAAGTGCCTGTGAGGTCAGCTCTCTAACCTGGACCCCGGGGCGCCGGGAGCTGCAGGCTCTGAGGCCCCGCAGCACCGAGGCCAGGGGCCGGCCGTCCTCTCCAAGCCCCGTCCTCCGCTGCTCTGAGCGGCAGGGGCTGTGCGTGGAGCATCTGCTCAGGGCCAGTCTGGCAAGGCTGTCAGTGCCCCACGCCGCGGCCGGCCAGCTGGGACGTGCGGGTGGCCCCAGGGCCCAGCGGCCTGGCAGACAGTGCCGCTGGCTGAGAACCAGCCAGCACGAGTGTTTATTGAGTGCCTACTCCATGCCCTCCCTGTCCCGGGGCCACAGGGACAGAAAACACACAGGTGGCCCAGGGGAGTGCACGGGAGCCCGACGTTGAGACAAATGAACACAAGGCAATGAGGGCCCTGCCCCTCGAGACCACACGGGTCAGCAGACCTTCTGGTGCCCGGCCTCCTGAAGGACCTGAGCGAACAGGAGGGACAGGCCGGGCTCCCATGGGGCAGCCGCCAGGAGAGCCCTGAACGGTGGGAGGGGTCGCCAGGTGGGGTCAGCCCCCAGCCATGCCAGACAGGGGGCAGTGAGCTCAGACCAGGCTCGGGCGGCCAAGACATAGGCCCAGCAAGTGGACTAGAGGCTGGGAAGCACGTTGGGTCGAAGCACGCCACAAACGCTGAGGGACGCGGCAGCGGTGACCGCCAGAGCTGCGCTTTGGCAAGAGCTGGGACAGGCAGAGGGAACGCAGGGGCCCAGGCAGAGCCACGGCCTGCCGGAGCATCCAGCCCTGCAACTGAAGGTCCCCAGGATCCTGGACCCCGGACCCGGGACCAGGCAGCAGCAGAGCCGCCTCCCCTCCCGAAGCCCATCCCCAGCCACCCTCCCCAGCTCATTAGCACCTTGGCTGTGGGACGTGGGCGGAAGGAGGTCAGCCCTGAGTAATGAATCCAGCTCCTCATTAGCACTGCCACTAAGCTCGCTGCCGAGGGCGGCCAAGGCAGGAAGGAGGCTCTGTCGTGTTGTTTCAATGTGGGCAGAGACTGACTCTGGGCTGCTGGTTTAAAAAGACGTCCCTTCCCAAATACTTGGCCAGACCGGATACGGATCCGGGGAGAGCAGCCAGAGGGGGGCGGGGCAGGAGGGGGTGGAGGGACGGGCTTGCACCCCACTGCCTCCTGTCCAGCGCTGGTTCCCAGAGCAGAGCTCTAACGTCCCCCCATCTTCCCCAGATGACACTCCATCCTCCCCCTTCAGTGCCACCCCGCACCCACCCATGTCTGGCTTTCTAGCCCGCACAGGCTCAGTCTGCACCCCCCAGACCACACCCAGAGTCTAGCTCAGGTGACAGGACAGACGTGGACAGACAGATGCTTGAGCACGGTACCCGGGCCCAAAGCCCTGAAAATGCTTGACTCAATGACCAGACATCTTCCCACAGGTAGGGGAGAGCCAGCCGCGGCCCCAAGCTGAGCTTATTCCCCCCGACCTGTCACCCAGCCTTACTGGGGACAAGAACTCCAAGCCCCACCTGGGCCGCCCTTCCCTCTCCGTAAGAATAGCACGCTTCCTTCCGTGGGCTCCTCAGAGCCCTCAGCCCTCCGCTCAGCCCTCCGCTCAGCCCTCCGCGCCCCTCCCCGCGAACGCCAGCTCGGCGGGGGAGACGGGGCCCGGCGTCGGCCTGCACGACCGTCGTCGCCAGCACTCGTGACGTCCTCCACCCGCAGCACCCTCGGTGCCGAAGCGCTTCGAAGCCGGTCTCCCCGGGGAAGCGGCAGAGCGAGACTGCTCGGGCCAGAGTGCGGGGTTCAAATCCTGGCCAGCCCCTCTCGGGCCCGTGACTCTGGTGGGGTCCTCGGCCCCGGAAGTCTCCTGGCCCGAGGAATACAGGGGACCTGTGAGTGCCTGGTAGACACCAGAGGTCAACAAGCAGCGGCGACTTCCACAGTGATGACACGGTGATGACGGTCAGTCCTGCATCCCGCCAGCCCCCCTCAAACGCGGGCCGCGCCCCACCGTCCCGGCAGAGCAAGCTCTCTGGAGCAGCGGTGAGGCAGCCCAAAGGTCACTCAGCAGAGGGGCAGTTGTGCCCTGGGAAGTCCTGCCACAGGCCTCAAGCAACGTCTCCAAAGGCCCTGAGCTTCGGTGCCCATGTCTCTGCAATGGTGCCGGTGCCACCACCTCCCAGGTGGCTGCGGGATCAGAAAAATCAGCGCTTGAGGATGTGCTAACAAGGGACCTCGGTCAGGCTCCTGGGCTGAGATGCAACAACGCTGGCTCGGGGACCTCACCGTTTCCGCGCAGGGCACCAACAAGGTCAGGGCTGGGTCCCCATGCTTCTCCTGGGGGAAATCAGAGACGACAACAAGACAGTCATGCCCCGGTCCATTAGAGAAAACGACGGAGGTTTACTGAGCTGGCGCTCCGGGCTGGGGGCTCACGGGGTCAGCGTGACTGCCCAGCTCTGCTCCGCCGTGTCCACCTGGGGACGGCTGCTGTCTCCCAGAGGCAAGAACACTGACCGTCGGCGGTGACGGCCTCTGGGGAGACAGGACAGGCCCATGCGTTCATTTCTTCTCACTCTCCCTCCCTCGGGCTTCCTCACCCACCTTCCAGAGTCCACACACACGCAGGAGCCAGGCGGCGCTGGGCGGTAGGACCGAAAACCAACAGCCCCGAGAGAAACCGACGAATCCGAGGGCTGCCTTCGAGCGCCGGCGTGGCTGTCGTCCCTGACGTGGCACGAAGCAGATTTTAAAGGATATGACGAATTACAGCCACACTGAGCCACGCGGTCAAATTCCACTGGTAGCAAACAACACGATCGAAGCAGAGCCAGCAGGTGCCAACCCACCTGTGTGCGCTAGGAGCTGTTCAGCCCTGGCCACCCGGCCAGGTATCCCAACACCCGCCAGAGCAGCGAATGCCCAGCCATCTCAGACGCAGCCCACGTGTCAGGGTGGAGCAGATGGCACCTTAGAGCTTCGCGGTTAGGGGGCTCTGGCAAGCTCACTCCTCTATGCCTCAGTTTCTCAGCTGTAATATGGGGTGATAACGGGCTCTGAGGGTGACCTGCATTACTGGGTGGAATCGCTCAGGACAGAGCCTCGCATCCAGGGGGCTGAGTGAACACGGCAGGTACGATCAGTGTCACCACCCCCAGGACGCCCACCCATCCTTTCTGGCCAACCAAAGCGTGCCTTGCTCCCTGGCCCAGCTCATCCCACATCCTGGGAAGGCTCGCTTCTTCAGGATGCTGTAGCACACACCTAGTCCTCGTCATTAATGGCTCAGCACACCCCTGGTCACAGCGTGAGCCTTTTCCACCTAGCTGGAAAGTAAGTCTCTGCTTTGAGCTCTCTGCCTGAACAGACATACCCCTTTGCCCTTGCCACGAGTGCGTGTCTCAGTATGCCTCACAGAGACGAAAAGTAAAACAGAACACCAGGAACAAGCAGCAGAGGCGGAACGGGACATGCTGAAAAGGAACGGAGACAGAACCTGAGTCAGGAAACACAGGTGGCACAGGGTGGTCAGAAGAGTGAGCAGAGACCCGCCCAGAGGATGCTGAGCGGCCACCCTGCCAGGAACTAGGAGAGGACAGGAAGCCGGCAGGTGAGGAAGGAAAGGAAGGCAGGTGTGGCTTGATGGCAGCAGGCCCATCTGTCCAGTAGCCTGGCACGCAGAACTTTCTGCGACGGCTC
>NW_006436294.1:6706641-6708637 GCF_000325575.1 Pteropus alecto
CCCGCTGCTGGGCTGTCCCGGGGCGCGGGCAGCGCTCGGCGAGGGGGCGGCCCGACTGATCTGCCCGGACACTGAGGCCCACGGGAGCCGAAGGGCCTGTGCCTGTGTCGCAGCCCGAGCGGTCCCTTTCCCGCCAGCAGAGGTTGGCATCTGCCTTCCAGAGACCCTTCTGGGGGCGCCCTCCTTCCTCGGGGCGGCTGGCCTCCTCGCTCTGCCTGCGGGCACGGGACTGCTAGCCCAGGGCCACCCTCCAGAACGACTGCGCCCCTCGCACCCGGTGACACACTAGAGGAAGGGACCTGGGAACCAGGGTAGGATCCGGAGCCAGTGCCACCACCCTGGGGCCCGCACCCACCATGGTCATCTCTCTGAGCCCGTTTTCCTACTGACGAACCAAGAACCACACCTGGGGCAGGAGAGGGGCCCACACATGACGCAGGTCCTCCTTACCGGTGTCACCACTGTTGTGATTCACTGCCCGGGTCAAAGGCAGCGCTACGCAGAGGGCCGGCTAAGCTTCAGGGAGGGGGCCAGACCCAGACACCTTGGTCAGTGCCCCAGCCAGCTATCAGCAGGATTGTCGCCACACGTGGAAGCATTTCCATCAGCGGGGCAGCCTCCTATCAGCTGGGACTAGCGGTACTGCCAGACTCGGCGGGTCACAAGGGAAACAAGGCCCCGCTTCCTTCATGCTGCTACTGACACCATTCCTATCATCAGAGTCCCTGAGCCCATCAGGGGGACCACCTCCCTTCCAGGTGCCAGTCCCCACCCCGCCCCCGCCCCCTAGAGGTGGGCTCCTTGAGGGCAGGCCGGTGTCCGTGTTTGCATCTTGGCGTCAGTGGTGTGGCCTCAAGGGGCAGAGAGGGGTGAGTGAATGAGCCGGTGCGCTGTACCCACGGGCTTTTTCGCATGGTGTTCGCCACGTGACTTAGTCTTCCTTCCTCGCCGAGCCTCCGCACTTTGCCGTGCGGTGTTGAGCAGTGACACGCCTGGGCACATTCTCCGCAGCTTCGGTGCGGAGGCTGACAGAGACCTGCCCAGGCGTAGTGAAGGGCCGTGGGAGCGGGGCTGGCGCAGCACCGCGGGCGAGTCCCTCACGGTGCAGGGAAGGGGCCGGTGCAGGCCGGTCACATGCCGGGGTCTGACTGAGGCAAGCACCTGGCCCCCAGCCATTCAAGACCAGCTGCGTCACAGCACCAGGCTCTTAGGAAATCAGCTACGGCATGAGACTTGTAACAGCTCCCAAGGTGTTTGGCAAAAAAAAAAAAAAAGGAAAAACCACCACCTGAGCGTGGGTCGTCGTTGCTAATCGCGTCCGCAGAGAATCTGCCACCATCCTGGGAAATGGCAGAGGCAGCGCGTCCTCTGTTCCTGAGGGAGGGGGCAGCACCACACCCTGAGGAGCCCCGGCCTCTGTTCCGCACCCACCACCCAGGCCACCGGGCGCGGCGGCCACTCTCCTCTGTCGCCAGATCTCATCCTGTCGCTGCCGTTTATTCATTCGCAATCTTTTCTTCCAATGTCCGACAGCACGCTAGGCTCTGGGGACACGGCACGTTGTCCGTGGGGTGTTGAAATGCTTTCCCAGACAAGGGGCTCTTGGGCTGGGTGCCGAAGGGGGAGCAGGAGTCTGTCAGGCAGGAGCAGTACGAACGCAGCATGGCCGCTGGGGAAGGTGGCCACATCCACCTCCTGCGTCAGTTTCTGCCCAAAGTCCTATTCCGAACGTGGCATACGGGGATTTCCCCAGGCCCCCACCTCCCGCTGCTTTGCACACATATGCACAAACACAGTCCCACACACTCACATAGTCACACACGTTCTCTCACTCAGAGTCAAGAACAGATTTCCATGTGCTACCACCCACCCCCACCCCAGGAGCTCAGAACCCCACTGACCGCTGCTCGGCAGACACGGTAACAAGATGTTAATGAGCAACGGTGAAACTCAGAGCGGCGAGCAGCATTTTACAGGATCACAACACTGTACTCCC
>NW_006436294.1:6708717-6714404 GCF_000325575.1 Pteropus alecto
ATGACAGTGTAGGCGGAAGGCAGCAGAGAGCCCCCCCCTCCGCGCCCGGGGCTGCCGGCGAATAGGAGGGGTCAGCGGGGCGACAGGAGGGGAGCTCCGGCTCCAGGTCCTGCCCAGCGGTGCCCGTCCTTGGCGTACAGGCCTGGTCTGATTTGGGGGTAGGGAACCGCCCCCATGATCCCCTTCCTGGGCCACCCCATCATGCCAGGGTCACACCCAAGCACCTTGCCCTGCATCCCAGGCCCTTCGGGACGCTGCCCTGAGCTCACTACTGCCCACTCCTCCAGGGGCACCCCTCCCACCTCTGCCCCTAGCTCCTGGTCTCCGCCCAGCCTGGTCCCTCTGCCTGCAAGCTGACTTCCCCGTCCTTCAAGGCCGTCCTTCCCACGCACTTGCCCCGCTTCCTGGAAACCTTTGGCCCCTGGGCCTGGGTGCGGGGTGTCCTCCGAGCCCCTCGGCCCCAACTTTGCCTCTTCCACGGTACTCCTCAGACTTCCCCTCCAAACTGGGAGCTACTTGATGGCAGCAAACTGGCACGTGGCTGTTTTCATTGTTTGTTGAAAGGATGAGCGAGTGAATGAATGAGCGACAGACTCAGAGTGGTTGAGCTGAAGGGATCCTGATCATCTGCTCTATTCTGGGGACACCGAGGCCCTGAGCTCCTGGCTCTTCTCTCCTTGGTGGTTGTGGTGAAGCCCAGGCCAGGGGTCCCTGCCCTCACCGTGACTGTCTCTCCCCTCCCCTGAGGTCCCCACTGCTCCATCAACTCTCTCTGAGGCAGAGACCCCTAGCTGCCCCTGGCCGAGCCATGGGCTCTGAAGAACAGAGAAGGGGCATTTGGGCTGGGCGGCGAAGGGCACAGCTGGAGACTCCTCCCTATGCTCCTCCATCCTCCTAACCCCATGGAGCCTGGGAGCTGCGAGGTGGCTGGTACCAGCATAGACAGCACCTCTGGCCCAGCTACCAGGGGAGTGTCCTGGCGCTGACCACGCGGCAGGCTACCCAGCGTCTCCCCTGGGTTTCCACCCAAGCAGGAGGTTCACAACCCACGGGTGTCTTACAAAGACCGGACGCGTGGGGTCCAGCTCAGCCCTGTGACAGTAGGAAGGGCCTGGGCAGTTCATCCTTGGAGTGGGGGCCACATGGTACCAAGGTAGCCCCTCTTTGCCTGGCCCCAGGCTGAGCCCCACAGGGCCAGCCAGGCCCAGGGGGTGGTCAGCGAGGTGAGCTCAGTGTGGACCACAGGAGAAGGAGTCGAGGCCTGAGGTCCACCCGGCCCCACCTGACTCCCTGTGTCCTGAGCCATGCCACAATTTCCGACATCTCTGCCCTCTCTGGATGAGGAGGGCATTGGCCCCGGTGTCATTTCTTCCTGGGGGCACCATCACCTCGGGGGGCATGGAGTCTCCTGGCCGGGGAGGTCCTGCAAGTTCAATCCAGGAAGAACTCACTCAGGTGAATCTGTCCAGGCCCCGGGTGTAGGGAGCGGGACAGGGGCCCCCAGCTGGGGGCAGGTGAGGGGACGGTCTCAGGGGACAGGGAGAACCCTTCGGAACTGCTTCTGACCGTGATTCCCCAGTCTGGAGACTGCTGTTCAGGGTCTCTCTCCGCCAGCATCTGCAGAGCTCGAGCCAGCAAGGGCCTACGGGAAGGACGTCGGGCTGAGGGTCTGGGGGCGAGGCTCGGAGGGGTACCCAGCTGCGGCAGCCCCGTGATGACCACCCCTGAGCCGTCTGAGCTCGTCTCGGCAGCTGGGAGCCGTGCCGTCCCCTGTCCCTGCTGCCCCAGTGAGCTGTGGCTTCCAGAGGTACCAGGATCTTTGTCCGGGTCCAGACCTGCTCTTCCTCTCCCTTGCTGTGTGACCCTGAGCAAACGCTCGGCCTCTCTGGGCCCGGGCCTCGGCGCATCAGGCTTCTCAGGGAACGAGGCACCGCCTGCCCCCAGCACCAAGCCCCCACGCACTTTAGAGCCATTGTTTTGAGTTACCCATCCACCCGTCTACCCACTCACTTGAACATTCACGGGGGGTCTTGACCAAGCTCTGGGGGCGGCAGTGGCTGAAACCAGTGAAGCTTTTGCCCCCCGGCAGTAGGCATCGGGGTGCGGGTAGGAAGACCACACACAGCCTCCACCAGCGGCTCCAGTGTGGGGAATACGCGGTTTACTTGGCACCAGAAGGGCGCCAGGCTGTCCAAGTGGGGAGGGGACATGGGGTCTGCCCTGGGGGGTTGGGCTGTGGATCTGCCTCCGCTCCCCAGGGGCGTCTGTCCCTCTGCCCTGGGTCCCCGGCCGTGCGGGTGTGCCGCTCGCCGGCCTCCCACTGGCGACCATGGGCCAGCGCCGGGAACGGGAGGCGCTGGGCATATCGACTGTATTTGGTGATCACTGCTGTATTTATAGGGCTTGACAGGGACAAAAATAAAGCGAGGAGGGGCCGCTGAGTCACCGTGAGCGCTCCAAAGCGTGGGCTCCGCGCAGAGCGGGATCCAGGGGTGGGGCCCCCACGACCACGCCCTCCGGGTCCAGGGGTGGGGCCTCCACGACCACGCCCTCCGGGTCCAGGGGTGGGGCCCCCACGACCACGCCCTCCGGATCCAGGGGTGGGGATCCATGCGGCAGGGACTATGCAAGCCCTGCGTGGGTTCCCCCAGCCTGTCCTCCAGAGGGCCCGGCTCGTCCCCACACCACCCCACTCCACCTGTCTCCACCTAGAGCTCAGGTCCCGGCGTCCAGGAGAGATGAGCGGCCGGAGCAGTCTCCTCGCCTGTGAGCACCTGGCCGCGGGAAGGCGCGGGGCGGTGTTTGGCCGCCTCACGGGCCCCCCTTCCGGATTGCACTTGCGGTGGCTTCCGTGACACACACTCCCGGATCCCCCTTCGGACCGGGCATCCCACGCCCCGCCGGCTCCCTCCGTGGGTCTGGCCCTGGCTGAAAGGAGCTCTCTTGCCTCCCAGGGCGGCCCGCACCCCAGGACCGGTCTGCGTGCACTGCAGAGGCCCGAACCCCTGGCCCCAGGTCGGGACAGCTCTGCAGGGCCCTCCCGACTCCCGCGAGACAGCTGAGGCCTCTGGGACATCGTGCCCAGCACAGTCTCTCCCTCTGCCCAGCCCCTCCACGACCCCATCCTATCAGCTTTCCTAGTAAACCCCGAAGTGTGAGTCTGCCTCTGGGCTGAACCTCCTCCGGGGGACCCCATCCTGTGTGGACCCCATTGCCAGCAATCCCCTGCCCCAGTGAGGGCCTCTCTGACTTCTGCCTCTTTCCTGCTGGGGCTGCTCCACCGGTGGGCCCAGGGCCATCAGCTTTTGTGTCACAGGCAGGAGCTCATCTGCAAGCTGGAGAGCACCATGGGGTGCTTACGGCACCACGCGAGCCCCTGGGTCCACCGAGTCCCGGGCAGGATCCTGCGGGGAATTATGGGGGCGCCTCGTTCATTGCTGCTCAAATGGGCTTGAGTCATGGTATTTTTCCCTCTGAGTCAGGCTCAGAGGAGCCCCATGAAGGGGAGGCACCTCGGATGTGGGGCGACTTGGGAAACGGAAAGGCTGTTGTTCTGGACCTGCCCGGGCTGCCCAAGCCCCCAGGAGCTTGGGAAGGTAGCTGCTGGGCCCTGGGAGGTCCCTCTGGCCATCACAGCCCACCACCCCTGGCTCCAGGAAGCAGTGCTGGGGGCGTCTCTGTCCCCAGGGGAGGGGCAGTGAAGGGCCCCTCCATCTGCTGACCTGGACCCCATGGTGAGGCCTCGCATGAGGGGTGATGGCCACTGTCAGAACCAGCCCTCCCTGCCCCGGCTGGAGCAGGAGCCCGAGGGAGGCAGGAAATCACAGGGCAGCGGGCAGGGCGGAGGCCGGAAAGTGGGGCCGGAGTGGACACCTCTCGGGGGGGCCGGCACGAGGGACTCTTGTCTCTTTCACTGCCGGTCTCAGGCCCTCGCCCAGCACTGTGCCCAGTGTCCAGCACCCCGAAGCTCGGGCAAACGGGACGTCACCTGGTGACCGTCTCACACGCGGGGTGATGACTCGGCCCGACGGTCAACCCCGACCGTCTGTAGCGCCGGCGGATCACAGGTCTACGACTCCTCACCATTGGGAAGACAGACCTTTGAGGAGGAGGGACCCCACCCTCTCTCGTCTCTCCCCAGAGGGAACCCCATGTGGAGACAGGCGGGTGGCCTAGTGGTTGCAGCCGTGGGGAGGGCCGGTCTGGTTCCAGGTAAGATGGACAGGCACGCTCTGCACCGCCACGCCAACCGAACGTGGCCATAAACCCAGACTGGGTCCCCGGAGCAGCCGCATGAGGCTCGGGAAAGCACGTGTTAGCAGGCGATTGGGCAAGAGGACTAGAGTTCGAAGCACCCTCACGTCACCTGCGAGCAACCCCTTTTCCCCTCCGGTGTCTTCCAGCTTGGACTCGAGGCAGCCTGAAGCCTGGAAGCGGGCACGCCTCCGTGCTGAGAGAGAGTTCGAGCAGTGTCTGCCCAGTCTCTCTCAAGGAGCAGGTGAGAGGACCCGACAGGCGGTGGGAGAAAGTCCTCGTTTGTGCTCCCTTTTCTCTGTTGGCTCAGCCCCAGCCCCCGCGGTCCCCTGGCCATGGCCGGCATGGCGGCAGCAGCCGCGGGGCCCACGGGCGCTCAAAGAGCAAACGGAAGGACACCTCTCCGTCATCGAGAGCTGTCATGTCGGGAAGGCAAGGCAGACCCGCGTTTCTCCTCTTTCGCTCCGTCCTTGCTCCACGGGGCCCGACGTGGGGCAGTCGCAGGAAGTGCACAGCGGACTGTCCCGATGACGGCCCCACCTTTTGGCCAGAGGACCAAAGAGAGGGGTCCCCGGAGAACAGAAAGTATCAGCAGGACACAGAGAGGGGCTCAGGCATGTGACCCCTACCGTTTTATGATTGCAAGGACCAGCCCGAGCCTAGCATGCATGGGCCCCAAACAGAACAGCAAACCTATGAAATCAGCTGCAGACGGACACTGCCCAATCCCACAAGGGCCGCTGGATGCTTGTGCAGGACGGATCTGAATAGCACAGGAAGACTTTAAACTCTGACCCGGCAGAGCAATCAGAGCCCCTGAGACGGCAGAAGCTTGCAGCCTGGACCCAACTGGGCTGCTTCTCTGCTGAAACAAACATATCCAAGTCTTCGTAGGACTTAGAACACATCCCGAGCCTTAGATAATAATATTCAAAATTCCCAGGATACAATCCAAAACGCTTTGGCATGCGAAGAAACAAGAAAATAGCAACATGCATTCGCATGGAACAAAACAATACACAGAAGCCAAGTCGAGATAACACAGATGTTAGAATTATCAAACAAAGACTTAAAAGCAGCTGTTATAAAAATGTTCCAGCAAGTAAGGGCAAACACTCTTGAAGTAAACAAAAATATAAACAGCCCGAGAGAGGAGAGACAGAGAGACAGAGAGACAGAGAGAGACCAAATGGAAACATTAGAACTGAAAAAACACAACCAAAATAAAAATACTCGTGATATGAGTTCAATAGCAGAACGGAGGTGACAGAAGAAACAAGCGGTAAACGTGAACACGGATCAGTGGAAAGTATCTAATATGAACGAGAAGGGAGGAGAGATTAAAAGAAGCAAAACGCAGCCTCTGGGACCCGTGGGTCAATGTCAGGTCTAAAGTTCATGAGCTCAGGGTCCCAGGAGGAGGCGAGAAAGAG
>NW_006436294.1:6714426-6718492 GCF_000325575.1 Pteropus alecto
AAAGCTGAGATTTCCCCAAATTTCATAAAATACATAAAGCTACAGATTCGAGAAGATCGGTGAACCAAAGACATTCATTCTCAGGTGTGCCAGAGTCAAACTGCTAAACATTAAAGACGAAGAGTAAACTCTTAAAAGCAGACAGAGAAAAACAACAAATTGTTTATAAGGGGAGAAATTATCCAAGTGACTTGGGATGTCTCATCGGAAACCAGGAAGGCCAGATGGAAGTGGAGAGAGATTTTCAAAGTGCCAGCAAAAAAGAACTGTGGGCTCGAATTGGACATCCAGTGGAAATACTTTTCAGGAAAGAAGGCGAGATAAAGATATTCCTAGATCAAAGAAAGCCAGGAGACCTCTCTCTGTGTGCGAATCCTGCAGCTCGAGCCTGGCATTGCTTTGAAGCAAAAAGTCAAGGGAAAAAAGGCAAAAGACTGGCACAGACACTTCACCAAAGAGGATGTTCAGATTCTAAATAAACACACGGAGAGGCCTCGCGCATCATTAGTCAGTAGGGGACTCAGCTTCAAACCACTACGAGATACCGCTTTGCGACCATCGGGACAGCTGAATGAATGCTGCTGGCCACACCCAGTGCTGTGGCCGCGCGGAGCATCGGGAACCGGGCGGCGCTGGGAGTGCACATGGTGCGCCACGCGGGAAACCGGCTCGGCGGTTCCTCGTCGCGTTAGGCACGCGTGTACTGAGACCCACAGGATCCAGGGAGTGGGTACCGATCCGGGTGAAGCACAGGGATGCTCGCCGAACCCTGCACGACCTGTGAAGCGTCCTTCCTTGTAACAGCCCCACACTGGACACTACCCGACAGTGGCCTGCGGTCATCCACGCCCGTGGTGCCCAGCGGACAAAGGAACAAGCTGGGCACGTGCGACCGTGCCGGTGGATTTCGAAGGTGGCATGCTGTGTGACTCTATGGACATGACAGCCTCCGAAAGGCGAAACTGTCGTCATGGAGGACACATGAGCGGTGGCCAGGCTTAGGGGTGGGGGAGGGTGTGACTGCAGACGGATAGCGCGGGAGAGTTTTAGGGGCGAAGAAACCATGCTTGATCGCGGAGGTGGCTGAACAGACACAAAACTATGTTAAAACTGCTAGGACTCCACGTGTGGACCAGTCGCAATGGTCCGGGACGGCCGGGTTTCGGGAGCGTCCCTCGTGGGAGGGTTCGGGGCAGGGGCAGCGGTGCCTTCGTACGCTTGGGCGGTCTCGTCATGATGGCATGACAGCCAGTGACCCACGACACGACTCCATTTGCCTGTGCTGCCCCCCCATCCTCTCTGGCTGTCCCGCCTCACCCCCACCCCACCCCGTCCGGCCCTCTGAGCACGGGGCTCCCCCACTGGACCCGCAGCCCCGCAAAGGAACAGAAGATGTTTGCTGTCGCTGACCGGACGCCTACCGTGGGCCGACCTCTGCCAGGTGCTGTGCACACGACACCCCTGAGGTGGAAACATCTGCCCCGCCTGACAGGTGCGGCCCTGGAGGCCCAGCCGGGGGTGGCGACAGCATTTGAACCTGGCGCAGCCTGAAGCCAGCAGCCAGCCCTCCTGGAGCCCGCTGTCCCTCTCTTTCTGCTTCACCCTTGGGGCAGCCTTGCTCCCGCTCTGTCCACCGTCAAGGGCACCCCCCGAGCCCGGGCGGGAGTGAGACAGGGGCAGGAGTTCCTCGGGCCCCAGCGCTCAGGGCCCCCGGCGTGGGGGAGGCTGGGGAGGAGGCCGGGACCTGGCGCCGGCTGCCAACCGCTCACTCGCAGCGGCTGGACTGGGTTGTGCTAACACCCCCTCCTGCGGCACGAAAGGACTTGTTAATTGATTAAATGACACTTTGGATGCCTGCAGGGCTAGGAGTGAGAACGGCCCCCACGGCTCTGAGGATCTGGGACTAGCGAGGAGGGCAGCGTGGGCGGCGGCTCAGGCCACCAGGGGCCCGGCGCGGGGAGGCCTCTTCCAGCCGGGGACGGGGGGCGGGCACAGCTACAGGGGGCCTGCACCACCCGGCACGCTCCGCCCGCTTCCCCCTCCGGGGCGGGCCAGCCCCGCGCCTCATCTGGACCGTCCACCTCCGGGGTGCCACTCAGCGCGGCCATCCGTGGTCAGCCCCCTGCCCAATGTGGGGGTCTTCCCCACCTTGACCTGCCCTGCCTCCTCCCTGCCCAGAGCTTGTAAAGGGGTCCGTTCCTCAGCATCTGTCTGACCATCTCTGTGTCCCTCACCACCCCTGCCCTGGGTCCAAGGCTCATCTCCCTACCAGTTTGTAAGTGACCAAGGGTAGCACAGTGCCTGAGTCATCCCCAGCCAAGACTCCCGGAGCAAGGTGGCCTGGTTGCCAACGGGCCTTGAGGGCAGACCCTGTGCTGGGACCCTACAGACACTTCCAGGAAGTGGGGCTAGAGCCACCTGCTGAGCCGCCATCGTGCCGTGCCCCTTGTCCCTTCGGACTAGAAACCTCTGGAAACCTTGGTCTTTAGCTGAGGGAGTAGCTGCCAGGATCAAGACCCTGCCGCCCAGCCTGCCTCCAGCTGCGCCCGAGTTCTGACCAACGGAATTCGTGGCACGTGACGTGTGCAACTTCGGGGGGTGCTTGCGAAGAGCGGGCGGATCTCCTTCTCTCCCCGCCGCTGGGCACAAGGCAGCTGTGACCGCCCGAGCTCAAGGAGTCACCTGGGCCCGTGAGGCACCAGACAGAGGGTGAGGGAGATCCGTGCAGAGTGCGGGTGAGGCCGGGGGTGCGGGATCACCCTGCTCTGGGGACGGGGTCATCATGACGACAAGACGAGAATTTCGGAGGAGAGCTGGCGCCACGGTCGCAGTCTGCCTGGAGCCCACGCAGCCCAGACCTCCCGTGGGCATGGGGCCACCCGTTCCCTCCTGTGACAGGCCCCTGAGACTGTCCTCGAAGACGCCGCAGGGGACACGGTGCTATGGGAGACGGCACGCCCAGCCGTCCTGTGTGGGCACAGGCCTGGGACACACGGGGCGGGTAGGGACACTCCAAGAAGTGGGGTGAGGGCATGGGGGCCTGGTGTCCCCTGGTCACGGTGGGCATGTGACGGACAACCTGGCAGCCCCTGGTTGACAAGCCCAGGTCACCTCACCAGTCTCCATTTGGCCCAATTTAAAATTCACAGGTAGCACCTCACACCTTCCCTGACTGTGAAAAGCACAGTGTGACCTTTACACAACCTGCGAGGTTTATTCACAGCACCACCAGGGGGACCGGCCACTTGTCCCTCCTCCAGCCACACACGATGACAGACACACAGACGCACACGTGACGAGCACATGGGCACGTGCCCTTGCACCCGTGAGGTCTGCACGCAGCTCGCGCGTTCATATTCACATGCACGTGTGCACCCCGTGCATGCACGTGTGTGAGCATGGCAGCTGTGCTTGTGCAATGCACTTGTACACAGGTCTGTGTCCGTGTGTGGGTGCACACGCATGCACGTGTGGTGAGCATGGGCATGTACGTCTGTGTGTGCACACACACAAGAAGCACTGTGCTTGGTGTATGCACGCACGATGCACATCATGTGAGCACATGCATGTGTACACACGCACACACCAGCTCACACACGCACACATGGTTGCACACACAGGCACGTGTCAATACACCTACCCCCCTTCTGAGACTAGCAGTGCCTAAAGCACGCTGAGGGCGCGGGGCAGCGAGGGCCCTGCCCGCCCCCGTGGGCCCCACTATGGCAGAGCCGGAGGGTCTCTGTCCAGGCTCCATGCAGCTGCGGGCAGGACAGAGGTCAGGGCCTCCTGCCGCCCTATGCCCAGGCGGCACCAAAGCTCAGGCCCACCCCTCAGATCAGGCCCTGTTCCTGGTCTGAAAAGCGGGCCTCTCACCTGCGGGAGGGGCATGGGCGGCGGGCACACAGACGCCTGCCCTGCTCCGCCCCCCAGAGCTGGGAAGCGGCCTCCTCTCCTCATGTGCTGAGATGAGGCTTCCAGAGGCGAGAGGTGGGTGTGTGGACGTCCCAGGAGCTGGTGGCACTGAAGCCCTAGGGCACCCTGGCCCCGGCCCCAGCTCTGGGGG
>NW_006436294.1:6718907-6725731 GCF_000325575.1 Pteropus alecto
CTGCCCACCCTGGGCACCGCGGGAGGGCATGCCGGGGTGTGATGCTGGGGTGTGGGTGGGCGTGGGTGTGTGCTAAGCCTGTCGCTTCTTTACGCACACATTCTTACAGCCGCCCTTGGGAGTGTGCCCGGTTCCCTCCCTTACGCCCGGGCCAGGAAGCCGGGCTCTGGGCCGACCGTGCAGCCCCCTCCCACGAGGCCTGGCGGTGCCCCGCCCAGGAAAGGGTCTTTTCCACGCGGGTACCTCTGCTGCCCTCTGTCTGGCAACTGCCAGCTACACGGCCCCACCTGCCAAGTCCGCTCCCCCCTCCCCCGCAGCAGGCCCGGGGGAGGATTCCAACTGCATAAAGGTGACTTTGAGGAGCAGGAGCACAGAAGTAAAGGGCTTGGCCCCGGGCCGGCGACCTTCAGGGATCGGAGCTGGGGTCCGAGCCTGCTTGGCCTAGCAGAAGGGGGGTCTCCCATCACCTGCCCGACACAAGCATCACCCCAACCCGTAATGCCACCCCTTCCTCACAACCAGCCACCAGCAGCAGCACCTCAGTCACCACCTCCTTAACGTCACATCATCCGCCTCCGACCCAGACGACGACCCCCCCCCCTCGGCCCCAGCAGCCCCACCCATGTCTTTATTTCTGTCAGGTCACACATCGCAGCACCGGAGAAGGTCACCGGGCAGCAGCGGCTCTCTCCGGCCAGCTCGCCCTCCCTGGCTGCCACCAGCAGCAGCCCGGACGCCAGGGCCCGAAGCGCGGGTCTCGGCTGCGCACTCACACCCTCGAGGCCTGCGCAGGCGCCACTGCCCCAGGCCCCAGGCCCCAGGCTGCGTCCTCCACCCTCTCCACGAGGAAATGCGGCTGCTGGGCCCTTCGAGGCCGGCTGGGTGGTTTATGTTGCCTGTTTATTTTTTCCCTCTCTGCGTCTAACTCCTTTTTTTCCCTCGAAATTGGCACGGTGCAGGAATTCAGAATGCGCCCCCAGCCCGCCCCCGCCCGGCCCGCATGCTCGCCTCTCCGCTGCCTTAATTATCTAATTTGTAATATTTTATCTCCCTCCCTTTCATCTCCCTCCAAACACCCCGACCGGTTAAAATAAATATGTATTTTTAATTTCGAGGCGCCTAATTTAATCCGGCAGGCAGCGCTCCGCCGTCCCCGGCACACGTCTCCATCTGAGTCACATTCTGGGCCACCAGGCGCATGGGCCTCCTGCCCACCCTGCAGCGGGCGCGTGGGGAGGGGCTCAGGGGCCGTGCACCCCAGGGGGCAGGCCCAGGACAGTGGGCAGGACCCTGACCCCAAGAAGGGCACTTTCCCAGAAAGGCCACAGGACGCTGCCGTGGAATCCCACGGGAAACTCCATGGCCACAGGGACAGGGATGGTCAGCCGCAGCCTCCGGCCTCACCCACCCGCTTCTCTGCAGGCTCAGGTGAGACAGAGGGCCTGTCACAGGCAGGGAGACGGGGCCCCCAGGCAAGCAGGTCACACCCGGACGCACACCCAAGAGCAACTCCACCCGGGGGGCGTCTGCGCAGCTGTCATGGAGCCGGTGAGTCCACCGCCGCGGCTGCGCAGCGAGGCGCTGCTCTCAGCATGGTCTACGTGACGGCTCACGTAATGCAGACGACACCTGGGGAGTGGAAGCTCGGGGCGTGGGGTCGCGCACGGAAGACGGCATAAAGGACTGGCCCAGTCCACGAAGGAGCGTCTCCGTGTCTAAGCCCCTCTTACGGGTTTAGAGAACCCGTCCCCAAGCTGCCCAGGAAGCGTGGGCCCTGCCTTCCCACGCCCTATGGCACTGGCCACCGCCAGCTCCTAGAGAAGACTCTAGTTGGTTGATTCTCAGACAGGGTCCTTGTGCAGCCACAGCTCCCTCCCAGGGAATGGTCAGACTTGGGCCAGGGGACACCCATCAGGGGTCCCTGCGGAGGCTCGGGGGTGGCATTCAAGGCCACATGAGGCACCGCAGGATGAACAGGATCCTGGGTTCAGGAGAACAGCCCCCTAGGCCGGCCCTGCTCTGCCTGGTTGTGTGACCTGGGCCCAGCGAGCCAGGTCGTGTGATAAGTGAGGGTATGTGCTTGTGTCTATGTGGTGGGTGTGGTGTCCGCATGTTTGCAGGATTTACAGAGGGACAGGTGGAGCCCAAGGCCCTGCAGAGCCAGGCTCTAGAGTGAGGGCAGGGGAGGCAGAGCAGACGCCTGCTTGGCCCGGGACGAGGTGGGGACGAGGGCTGCAGCGTGATGGAGGTTGTTGGGGTCTAAGGAGCTGCTCCCCGCATCTTACAGTATCTCCGCATCTGGACCCATTTGGGCTTCTGCTCATCAGACAGTGTGGAGTAAGGCAGCCCCAGCGCCAGGCCTGAGAGAGTGGCCACAGTAGCTGCAGAAATCCGGATGCCCCAGGCCACACCCTGAGAGCTGGGAGACAGACAGCACAGCCAGACCAGGGCTGCCTGGAGAACAAGACGTGGGAACACGCTGACGGGAGCATCTCTCCCCCAGAGACAGAGCTCCAGGCTGGAGGAGGGGATGGCAGACTGACCACTCTAGAAGGACATTACATTAAGTCAGGCAGCCACTGGCTCTAGAAGCATCAGGAAAAAGCCACACAGATTCTTGTTTTTAGATCCCGCAGTCATAGGCAGACCCATTCTCTTTAACACCATCAACATCAGCATTGTTATCGCCATCACCACCATCACCATAAACATCACCATCACCACCACCACCATCATCACCACCATTGTCACCACCATCACCACCACCAACACCACCACCATCACCACCATCACCACCATCACCATCACCATCACCATCACCACCATCGTCACCACCACCACCACCACCATCATCACCACCATCGTCACCACCATCACCACCATCACCATCACCATCACCATCACCACCATCGTCACCACCACCACCACCACCATCATCACCACCATCGTCACCACCATCACCACCATCACCATCACCATCACCATCACCACCATCGTCACCACCACCACCACCACCATCATCACCACCATCGTCACCACCATCACCACCATCACCATCACCATCACCATCACCACCATCGTCACCACCACCACCACCACCATCATCACCACCATCGTCACCACCATCACCACCATCACCATCACCATCACCATCACCACCATCGTCACCACCACCACCACCACCATCATCACCACCATCGTCACCACCATCACCACCATCACCATCACCATCACCATCACCACCATCGTCACCACCACCACCACCACCATCATCACCACCATCGTCACCACCATCACCACCATCACCATCACCATCACCATCACCACCATCGTCACCACCACCACCACCACCATCATCACCACCATCGTCACCACCATCACCACCATCACCATCACCATCACCATCACCACCATCGTCACCACCACCACCACCACCATCATCACCACCATCGTCACCACCATCACCACCATCACCATCACCATCACCATCACCACCATCGTCACCACCACCACCACCACCATCATCACCACCATCGTCACCACCATCACCACCATCACCATCACCATCACCATCACCACCATCGTCACCACCACCACCACCACCATCATCACCACCATCGTCACCACCATCACCACCATCACCATCACCATCACCATCACCACCATCGTCACCACCACCACCACCACCACCATCACCACCATCACCATCACCATCACCATCACCACCACTATCTCCTCCCCTTAGGTTCTGGGCAGAGGACAGCCTACGCCAAGCTGGAGCAGGCAGCTGAAGAAACAAGCTTACTGGGAAGCACAGGAGAGGATTTGCAGGACCAAGAACCTTGCCAGGCTACTCGTTTGTCATCTCGCCTTGCGGTTGACTTGCCATCTCTGAGCCTCAGTTTCTCTACCTTTAAGAGGGAAATTATGCTCCCTGACCTCTCTGCTTTTCAAAGTTGTCGTGAGTGAAATAATTTGAAATATTCGGTGGAGTCATGTGAACGCTGAAGTGCTGAGCGGATGTTGTACGGTATCATCGCCATGTAAAGTCCATGCCCAATCGAGCCCCCTCTCGGCCCCGGTCCCAGCCACCACATATTTGCCAGTTCTTGGGGGGCTGCAGCTCCAGGAAGCAACCCTAGGAGCTGGAAGGTCAATTTCACCTTTGACTGGAATGCAAACAATATGCAAATGACATGCAAATTTCCTCTGTTCTTTTGGGAGACCCTGGCCTGGCCTGGCGCTGGGGCGGGCGGCCCTGCCTCTGGTTCAGAATGGGCAGTGGAGGGACAGGGCTGTGGGGGTCAGGGGAGGAAGGAAAAGGCGTGGACACATCAGCCCTTGGCTGAGAACTCAACGGCTCAACGTTCTCACCGCGTCTCTGGCACAGAACGTCAACGCGTCTTTCCGAAGGCGCAAGCTCCCCGTCGCTGTCTCAGACGTCGGCATCTGTCCGCGGCTCCCATCACCCCTCCCTCTCTTTTCTCCTCCCTTCCTCCGTCCCCCCAGCTCTCCCTGAGCCCCTCGCAGGCCCTGGGTCCAGTGTCCACCAATGGCCCTAGGGCTTCGGAGAGAGACAAACCGGAAGTGATGTCCCCTCATGGTCCTCACCTCTCCCACCCCTCAGCTCCACCCCCCCCCAAGGACAGTGATTTAATACGTGGAGACACCGAGGTAGGGGGTCCCCCTCATGCTGGGGAAAGGCAGGTGACAGGGAGCCAGAGGTCAGCTCGCCCCAGAGGACACGGCAGACGGGGCTTCCCAGAACGAGGGGGAACCTGGCTCGGGCGGGATGGCAGGAGGGGGTGGGGAGGGGAGGAAGGACAGGAAGGGAAGGACAGGGCTGTGCTGCAGATGAGGCAGGTGCCGCTCAAGCAGACCAGAACAGATGGCCCCAGTCACACCTGCGCTTCGGGAGGACCTCAGCTGTGGGAGGAGGGCAGCTGGAGGAGGGCCAGAGTTCATCTCAACAGCCCCCGAAATTCGACCCGACTGTCACTGAACATACGGGGAAACTGAAGCCCAGGGGGCTTGGGGGGCTGACTCGCACCTGGGCTTCAGGAGTCCCGGATCCTGAGGCAGAGAGCACGTCTGGCCGGCGGGCAGGTGGGCCGCGCCGTGGGGACTCATCCCCCGCGGGCCCGCACCGCATCTGCTGGACCGGTCGCATACATGCCACGGCTGGTGCAGGGGCGCGGGGAGATGGGGGTACCCCGTGAGTGCTGCCGCGGGGGCGAGTCGGCGTTGGCAGCATCGGCGCACTGAGGGATCGCGTCGAGCGCACGGACTGCCTCGGCTGGGCCCCGCTGGCACAGGCCGGTGGGAAGAGGTGGCCAGGAGGATGGCAGGGATGGCTCGGGGCGCGGCCTGGGGGCCACTCTTCCGGCCCAGGCCCTGTTCTCCCCCAGCTGCATCTCAGACCTCAGGGCTGTGGGGACCCCGGGGCCCACCCCTAGAATGTGCCCCCTGTAGACATCCGGGGACCCAATACCACTCTTTGAGAAACGCTGGCGTGGAGGTGATGTGTCTAGTGATGTGTCTGCTGCCCTCAGCGTGTGTCTGTCCACCCGCCACCCAGGCTGGGCTGCGTCCTGGGGTTTCCAGACCAGGCCCCCCACCCAGCGATAGCTGGAGACAGTGAGGCCACCTGGTGAGGTGTGGGGATGGGAGTCAGGGCCTGGGGTGTGGGGGAGGCTCACTGGAGACCGGGGCAGTAGCTAAGGTCCCTGTGACCCCCGGGGCCTCTTTGAGGCCAGCGTGCTGAGTGCACAGAGGCAGTGACTGTGTGGGAACACGTCTGTCTTAGTGGGGGACCCGGGCAGGGCACTGGTGGGTGGGGAGAGCCCAGCCTGTGCCTGGGAGGGCAAAGGGGCCCACTAAGCGTCTATGCCACTTGGAGCCACTTTGTGGAGTGTGGCAGGGCCACGGGGCCACCTTGAACCTCCACTCCCGGTAGCTCCCAGATCGCTCTGATTGTCTGTATTGATTTTCACTGTGCTGTTTATTAAATGCTTAATCTCCCTCCACTGAAAGCTCCCAGAGCTCGCTTGGCATCCTGCTAAGCCCAGAGGGAGGGCCTTGCGGGGACACTGGGCAGCTGTTTGCACGGCCCCTGATGTCCACACAGCCTCTGCTTTAGAAACCAGGGCAGTGGGGGTGGGGGTCGTGGCCTAGCGTGGGCGGGAGACCAGGCCCATAAAAAGGGCTTAATGGAAACTGGTCAAATGAGTGCAGTTGATGCCCAGGTGTGTGACGAGGGTCAGGACTCAGTCCGAGATCAGGGATCTGGGCCAGTGTGCGGCCAGGACCAGGGCCCAGTCAGGATGCTGTGAGGACTGGAAATAGTGCTTTGGAAGTGTCCAGTGCAGCTCCTGGCCCGAGGCCAAAACACATAACAGTCCCCTCTCCCCTCCCGCGCTGTCCATCTTGACGACCCCTTCGAAGAGCAAGTCTGTGACTCTGGGTCCCTCCCTGGTCGGAGTGAAGACTTGGGCGTCGATCCTCGCCTTTGGCTGTGTGACCTTGGGCAAGTCCCATCGCCTCTCCGAGCCCGTTTGTCCAGCTTTGGAATGACCATGCCTTGCAGCCTGTGGCCGCTGCCACGAGGGCAGACGGAGACAGGGAACAAAGTCAGCTTGGCCGGCACGGCTGCCGTGGCGGTATCAGGCGACTGCACGTCAGGCTTCGCCGGCTGTGGGGCCCTCGGAGGCCCCAGGGGTTCCCCAGCCCGTCCCCAGCCCTGGAACCCCACAGCAGCACCGGCTGGCGCCCCGTCACCTCTCCCTGACCTGCGTTTCCTCTGCCAGAGGGGGTGTCGGGAACAC
>NW_006436294.1:6725750-6731351 GCF_000325575.1 Pteropus alecto
AGTGCCACCTGGTTCTGGCAGAAGAGCTGTGCTGCTCGCGGCCCGCCTGGGGCTCCGGCCAGCACCGCCAGCACCGCCAGCACCGTGGCCGCCCGAGGGCGGGACCGGGCAAGCTCTTCAAAGCACTGCGTCCCGAGTCCCCTCTTCCTCCCACGGCCTGCCCAGGGGCCCGCCTGATGGGGACCTGCGCCTTCACGTCTCTGAGCCTTTCCTACCATAGGGCACAGAGAAATAATGCAGTCCAGCCCCCACGGGGCGGACGCCGCCACAGTTACGGACTCGCAGAGTCCAAGATAGGACTGGCCGTGTCCCCACCCCGCCACCGGCTACACGCAAGCTCTCCCTGCTCACCTCTACCTCTGCGGCCCCTGCCAACCTCCCAGTGACGGGACCAACTCTCAAGAAGCTCGTCTGCTCCTGGGCGCCCCCCACAGGCTGCAACACCATCCACAGAAGCAAGCGGCTGCCTGGTTGAAGAGACCCCAGGCCTGTTGTCCCCGAAGCGACCCCCTCAGTCTGGGAGGTGAGGCGTCGCCCTGGGACTTCTGCGACAGGCAGGCCCGGCGTCCTCCAGGGTCTTCCACAGAGGGGGCGAGAAGGGACTGGCAGGAGCCCAGGCCGAGGGGCCCTTCCCAGCCCCACCCTTCAGAACCTTGGTTAAGTGGAGGAGGGGGAAGGTGGCCTTTGCTTCGATTTTCACAGCCTGGAGGGACCGAGGATAAAGGGGTGAGGAAGCCAGGTGCCTGAGGGCAGAGCTACCGCGGGCCGGGCCCCCCTTCCACCGAGCGCCAGCGGTGCCAGCTCTGTGTCCTGACTGGGACACTAATTGTGGCCGGTGGCACCCGCCCCTCAGCCCTCTGCCCCTGGCTCGCAAAGGTCGCTGAGCGGTTGGAGGGATTGCAGAGGTGCCCTGGGGAGAGGAGAGGACACAGAGGACCCCCACTCCACCTCCGTCCTGGAGGCCAGGTGGGGAGACTGTAAACCAGGGCTCAGGGCTCGTGGTCCCGAGCCACCTGGCTCTCCATGTGATCCCTAATAACCTCCCGTCTCCGAGCTCTCCCTTCTCCCTGGGGAGATGGCCCTGGGGGGACTGGCTGGGAATAGACAGAGCTTGGAGGTACGCTTCCCGCTGCTCCACCCTGGGGTCCTCCTAGACCAATGTCCCCTGTTTCCCAGCCCTTTGGGATGCCTTAGAGTCTACACAGCCTTGGGACTGCGTAGACTGGATGCGTGGAACGCCTTGGGATCGGGGCTCAGAGTGTGACCAGGGTCAGTGATCGAAGAGTTCAAAGTCGGCTAGGGGTCATGGCTGAGTAAAGGGCTGCGGTTGGGGATTAGTGTGTGGCCATGAGCAGGGCTTTTAAGGTGGCAAGGGCCACGCTCCTTCTGGGGCTGAGTGAGGAGGTCCTGGGACCTGGTGTCCGGTCGGACGGGGTTGGCCCGGCAGGGGACGATCAGTTTCCTCTTCCCGTGTCGAGCCACGTTTGGGTGAGAAGCAGGTCGGCAGTGACGGCCAGGGCTCTGAGACAGGCGTTGGCGGAGGGGACCTGACGTGAGCTGCCAGCTAATCTCCGGAAGAGGGGCCGCGGGTTTGGGGCCCAGACTCCGGGAGCATCTGAGCTGTGAGGAGCCTTCCAGACCTTCCAGCCAGCACGCTGGTGTCCCAGCGGGGAGACCGAGGCCACGGCACGTGAGCGTGACCCTCTGTTTCCTGGGCTTCAGCTGGGAGCAGGGTGGGGGTCATCGAGCTGAATTCCCTACCCCTGATCAGGGGCCCCGCTGACTCTTCTTTCTCCCAAGGGACAGCAAAGGGTGAAGGGGGTCGGGGGGTCCTCTTCCTCTTTTTGAGGGTGTTCTGGTTCAGGAACTGGGGCAAGGGGACAATTTTCTAAATGTGGCAAGTCCTGGCAAGGACTCCCCCGTGGGGAGGGAGGGGAGGCATGGCCCTGCCGAGATTCTCCAGGCGTGGGGGACACCGAGTTGCCCTGGATGGCCTGCTTAGAGGGGCCCCAGCCTTGCCTGGTCTCAAGCGGAGGAGGCAGGGATGGCTGCTACCCTCCCCCACAGCAGGGAGGAGGGCTGGTGGCGAAGCAGCCACTGAAATCCTGACTCAGAGCGGCCCGCACCCTTGGCGCTGCCTCGTGGCCTAATATCAGAGGCCCCCTGGTGGCCACGGGCTGCTGGTGCAGCGAAGGGAACCGGCAGCAAGGGCAGCTGCAGTGAGGACCTGGGCGCAGGAAGGGCAGGTGGACGCAGCCCCGCGTCCTCAGAGGCGGCCCAGGGCACCACCTCCATCTCCTCCTCCAGATGTGGAGAAGGCCCTTTCCCAGGAGGGTGGGGGAGGAAAAAGGTTGCCCAGGAGGTCAGATTAGGAAGGGGGTCTCCCCTGCCCCCCCCAGCTGCCTCATGGTCTGTGGCCCTTCTGACCAGCCCCTCAGGACACCCCTAGAGGTTTAGGCCGTAAGCTGGCTTTCAAGGGAGTCTGGTGGGGACAGAGCTCCACCCGGTGAAATGCCCCCGATGCCTGGGCAGTGAGTTGACTTCAGTTGCTTGATGGCTGGGGGTGAGAGTGCTGGCTGTGACCGGTGACGGTGACGGCGATGGTGACGGAGCGGCTTGGTTATAGTGATGGTCACAGGGGGAGCAGTGGGGGGTGGGTGCTGACATTCATGTTGAGAATGGTGACAGTGATCAGGAATCGATGTTTGATGGTGACAGCGGTGATACCCTGAGGCAGCCTCCTGCTGAGTCTGAGGAGAAGGGCTGACAGCTGGACCAGATGTTGGACTTGGGCGGCAAAGGCATTAGTGGCCCGCTAAGGCGGTAAGTGTGTAAAGAACTGGGTGTTCGAGCAGAGGCAAAGAGGATCTTACACTCAGAGTGGACCACAAGTTACGAAAAAGTAGCAAAAGGATGGGAGGCAGACTCATCCCAGCAGAGCAGGACCCCGAAGGAATCGCCCCAGGGCTGTTCCCCCAGGATTCTGCATTTCATTCTGGAGAGGCCCCCTGCGGCCATCTGGCCAAAAGTCCCACAAGAAGAGGGACCACAGATGCTTTACGATGGGAGAAGCAGCGGCGAAAGGGTCATCTCTGCCAGCGTATGGAAGTCAAAATCCAAGTATGGGACTGGAGTGTCCCCACTGTCACCAAGTCACAGAGGACAGGTGCAGAACGAGCACGAGGAGGGGATGGCCGAGAGCAGGCCTCACGTCTCCCTCTCCTGTTGGCTCCTCTCCGGGCTCCCTCCCCAGCATCTCCAGGAGTCTCCCGGAGGAAAGACTGGACGAATCCAGCACCAGCAGCTGGGGTTGGCCCTCCCCACCCCCACCAACCTCTGGCCCTCGGGTGGGGCTGGCAGCGTGTGCCTCTGATTCATCTGCCCATCACCCATCCAGCTTCTGCCCAATCTGCCCACCCGCTCAGCCACCTCTACTATCCGTGGGCCACCCTTCCCTCTGCCCGGCCCACCCGCGCCTTCAGCCCTCCAGCCATTTATCTGCCCTGTCCATCCTCGCTGCCTGTTTCCCCCACCCACCCTCCATCCAACAGCACCGCTCTCTGCAGGCACCTGTCCGTCCGCCCGTCCGACCTCCAGCACACCTCCTGCACCTGCGCCCACTGACCTCATCGCACCCTCCCATGCGCCTATGCCGTCCATGCGCACTCCCCTGGAACTTCCCTCCTGCCTCGGCTGTCTGTCCACCCACCCCTCTGTCCATCCGTCCATCCATCATCCGGCCAGCAGGCAGCCTCTCCTTGGCTCCTGGGAGAGGCAGAGAGCAGAGCCCCAACTCCTGGCTCCCCTGATCCCTGGGGCAGGAGCCCGGCTCTCCTCGGCGTGCTCTCGTGTGTGCACTAACTTCGCCGTTTGGGGCTTCGCAGCTCCGAGGTTTGCGCTCGGAGCTCGGGAGTTTGGACCCCCTCACCCCCTGCCTCCTCCAGCGGCCGCGGCGGAATCTGGCAGGTCTCCGCGTGCCCGCGCCGGGCAGGCTGAGGAGGGGGCGCCCCTGCCCGTGGGAGAGGCCCCTCGCGCTGCTCACCTCCCCCAAATATACACGCACGCAGCCTGGCCAAGCTGGGCTGGTGAAGGCGCCCCCTCCAGTCACGTGCACAGACCCGGGCAGGGCAGGCTGGGGAAGGTGTTCCCGTTGTGTCCCCGACACACAGACGCTGGCAGGGGTCTTTGACAGCCCAAGACGTGACACCCCCCAGCCACATTTAGACCCAGGTAGGCTGAGGAGAGACACCCAGTGTGTCCCTTTTCACCCCATCACACCCGGAGCTCCCCCAGACATTTTGGGGCCAGAAATGTCCTTCCGCCAGGCATAGAGCCCGGGGGCGGGCACGAGAGGCCCCCGGCCTCCCTCTGGCATTCCTCACCAAAGACCCGACATTGGCAGCTGAAGACTCCTCGGAGGCTCTCCCCCCAGATCGGGGGAAAGGCTACCCTAGCGCCCCACCTCCCCACACACACGCACACAAACGCCTTGGCTGTTTCCTTCTCATCTTCTTTTCCCCTCGGTCGGACAGGCCGCGCGGATAAGCCGCTTCGAACTTTGGGTCGGCCCTGCGCCCTCTCCGCGCGAAGCGGCGAGGCAGAGGCCGCCGGCCCTCCGCGGCCACTGCGCTCGCTCAGAGCGGCGCCCAGCAGCCTCGAGGAATGGGCATGGCCCCCGCCGCCTCCCGAGGAGCTGGGGGCTCCGGCTCGGCCGGGCGCCCTGGGCAGGGCGGAGCGGGCCTGTGCTCTGCCTCAGGAGGGGGCGGCAGAGCTGAAAATCGCTTGTCGGAGGCTGCGGTTCTGAGCCCGGGTTCCTCCGCCGGGCCGCGTTGGCCCCTGCTGGGTCACCTCCCAGGCAGCCCGGAGAGAGCGCCCAGCCTGGCACCCAGGCCCCGGGCTCTGGGCACCTGTCCCTCCTCACTTTTATTTTGGGCTTCCAAGTTTCCTGGAACGCGGGGACGCAGGCTGGGACCGGACGAGCTCTAACCCACCCCCCTCCGGCACCCTTTCCCTCCGCGCGCTCCCATCACGTCTCCTTTCCACCCGGTCTGAGGCGAAGGTTCCTTAGCCGCAACTCCCCACGAGTGGAAAGGCGCAACGGCGTGTGGGTGGGCAGGGGGCGCGCACTCCCCCCCTCCCCGAGAAGGCGCTTGACAAACGTGTTAGGGAGGGGCCTGGGAGGCCTGTGCTCCCACCCCACCCTCAGGACCCAAGAGACCCTCGGCGCCCTTCCCCGCAGACACAGACACACGCCCCCTCCGTGCAAGAGCTTCCGCGGGGGACGGGCAGCGGCCGCGCGGGCGGCAGCGTGGGGTGGGGAGACGTGAAGCTGGGGTCCTTTTTCACATCTTGGAGGTGATATGCGGTGTGTGGGGTCTGGGAGGCGGCCACAGAGTCTTCTAGAGCCCTGAAGCTTTCTCATTCCTATGCGACCCCCGCAACAGAGGAGGCACCGAGGGAAGTGGAGGGAGGGAGCCGCCCCCTCCCGACCGCAGGCAGCCCCGAAACTCTGCGCCCTGCGCCCGGACGCCCGGGTGCCGCCGGTCCGGCTTTGAGTACCCGAGCAAGGTCAAGCCAGCGAAGGAGGGGGCGGGGGCTCCC
>NW_006436294.1:6731734-6732177 GCF_000325575.1 Pteropus alecto
GCCGGGGGCCGGAGCCGGGGCGGCTGCGGCCGAGCCCCGAGGAGCGCGGGAATGCGCCAGGGCGGCGCGCGGCTCCGCGGGCTGGCGCGGTGCGGGGGGCTCGAGCAGGGAGTTTGCCGCCTCCGATCCTGGAGAAGGGCGCTTGTTCCCGCCGCGCTCCCGCGCGGGGGCACAAAAGACGTATCGTCTCCCTGAGCATCACGCCGCACTCCCCCGGACCTCGGGCGGCGGTGGGGACGCAGCCAAGTTGCCGAGCCCTCCCAGTCTCTTCCCTCGTCCGCAGACTCCAGCCCCTCGCGGGCCTCGGTGGTCGCGTCCGTGAAATGGGGGCGAGGGTTATGCTCTCGGGGTCCTTCAGGCTCAGGCCTTCGTCCCGGGATCGACGCGCTGGGCCCGCAGCGTGCCGGGTCTGCGGCATTCCGGCCAGCGAGGTCCCGAGGCGG
>NW_006436294.1:6732518-6742129 GCF_000325575.1 Pteropus alecto
CGCGGCCCGTGGCGCCCGCCCCATCCTGGGCAGCCCCGCTCGCGGGTCCCTCCGCTCCGCAGCCACAGCCGGTCACCCGCCTCTCCCCAAACTCTCCGGGCCCCGTGCACGTGCACAGGCGTGAGCGAGCGTGTTTGTGTACATGCCTGCGTGTGTGCAGGTGAGCCAGGCACGCACGTGCGTGGAGGGCCACAGGCCGCGGGCATGTGTGTGTGCAGGCATGTAAAGTGCCATGCGTGTGCGTGGCGAGGTGCAGGCCTTGTGGTGGCAGCCCCGTTCTGTGGGCAGGTCCTGTGTCTGGGCTGTGTTGTGTGCAGGAGCTGGACCCCTGGGAATAAAGCTGTAAACCCCCGCATGAAGAAAGACCCCCCAGCCTAGAGGGGTTCTTATCCCCATCCTGCCCCCACTCTTACCGTCCTCTGGACCCCTGTGGCCTCCAGCCGCCCTGTGGCAGCTGCGCCGTGGGCAGAGCTGCGATCTCTGGGTGAACAGAAGCCTCCAGGCCGCACGCACACGTGCTGAGTGAGTGGGTGCCCACGGATGCACACTCTCACTGGGGGTGCCCCGCATGCCAGGCTGAGGGCGTGGTCCCCTCAGGGCTGGTGGGACTGTGGGAGGAGAGAGGCCCTGACAAGCTCCGTGAACCGGCTCCAGGGGTAGAGGACAGTGGCCTGCAGGTGTCCACAGGTGGGGCTCCCGGGAGCCTGCGGCAAGGAAGCTACAGCTACACTGGGCCCCTCAGAGGCGTGGGCCGATGGGTGGGTGGGGTGGAGGGATTGGAAGGTTCTCTGTGGAGGGCTCGGCCGTTTCAAGGCCTGTGGCTGGCGAGTGCAGGTGCGTGGGCCAGACAGGAGCCGGAGAGGTGACCGGCAGCCTCGGGCTTCAGAGGGAGCAGACCGGACCGCAGAGCCCTGTAGGCCTCTGGGTCTGCCCTGGAGGGCCATGGGAGGGTCCTAAACAGAAGTGCTGATTCAGCCTGGGGGACATGCCAGAGAGACAGTGGCCGCTCGTGGGGCAGCAGGATCGCAGGAAGCAGAGTGCGCCCCCCCCACACACACACCTGGACTGCGCTCACACTGCGTTCACGCCAACAGCGCAGCCCTGACCCCCCCCACCAGTGTGGCACGTGAACAGGTGCACGGTGCAGCATGCGTACCCCATAAAGAAAAGGAAGGCACTGCAGGCGAGTGTGCCACTGCCCGGCTGGGGGCCCCTGCGATGTCCACATCCCGAGGACCTCGGGGTGGCAGGGCACGGCACGGGAGAGCCCTCCTCCCGCCACCACCCAACTCTCTCACTGGAGAGAGTCAGAGCGTCAGCTGGAACTCTGACCCCGGGCCCCAGCACGGGTCAGGGCACCGGCACAGGACCCTCCCCCGCAGGAGGCTGCCCGGGCCGCTGCTGATCGTAAACCCCGAGTTCCGATCTCCGTTCCGCCAGGAGGTCCCCTGCACCAGACTCGGCGGTGCAGTGGGGACAGGGCCTGCTGTCTGGAGCGAGGACGGACGAGAGCATGGGGCAGAGTGCAGCGCAGCCTGGGGGGCTCCTGCGTCCCGCTCTGTGCCCCCAGCCCTCCTCCTGTTCCCAGTAACTCATTTCTGTGAATTGAAAAAGTGACAAGTGTGGGAACGGTGCCGAAGGGCTAGACCGTCAGGGGTCCCCTGTTACTCCAGGCCCCGGGCCCTCCCACCCTGTGCGACCCTGCTCATGATTTCCTTGTCCTTCCAGAACGTTCTGTAAGTTTAGACAGGTGGGAGTGTTCTGTGTACCCCCCCCGATCTTTGCCCCCTACCCCATCCCACGGCCGCCGGCGCGCTCCCCAACTCCTTTGGCCTCCCTGTCCGCTTCATCCTCCTGCCCACGGAGGTCTGCGGCATCCTCTAGGGCTCACGCAGAGGGGGTGCAGACGGGGTCCCCGCCGCCCGCTGGCCCTGCTGGGTGGCTGGGGGTCCTAGCGCCAGCACCGTCGGAGGCCAGGGGAGACCTCCAGGGCGGGCGGCCAGAGTCAGGCTCCAGCCCAGGCAGTTTCCTTGGGGCTCAGAGGCTGGTTTTCGGGTGCTGAGACTTGGGCTGAGGGTCTCTCAGGTAGTGAAGAGGGGGGGAAATGGCAGGGGGTGGGGACCCCGAGGGGCTGGGGAGCAGGGACTTGGAGCTCTGCAGGGCAATACAGAGGTGGCCTGGCCTTGTCCCTTGTGGGAGATGAGGGCACATGCGAAGCCCCGCAGCCCCGCCTCCTGCAGTCCGTGCCCCCCACCTTAGTAGCGACTCACGCTTCCAGAGCCCAGAGCCCCCTGGGAGTCAGACAGGAGCCTCCCACTCACCTGGCAAGGTGACTTTGACCGATGACTCCGTGGTAGCAGTCGGGAACCCTGCCACCTGTGACCAGCGTGCCCCGGCAGGGGTGGGGCTGTGCAGGGCAAGTCTGAGCGAGAACCGTGTTCACCTCCAGGAGGGGCATCCCGTCCCCTGCGGAAGGCGAGGGGTCGTGCCTTCAGAATCGGAGTAGAAAGAAGCAGGAGCCAGTGAGAGGGAGAGCCCCCTCTGGCGCTGCCCTGTCCCCCGCCCAGCCCTGACTCGTCCCCAGGTCCCACACCACAGGCCATGCCTTCCTTTCGACAACATACACTTGCACATGTGCACGCTGACCACTCGCATATGCATCTGCACACACTCCCCCCTGCACAGACACACTTGTCCGGGGACACACATGTGCCCATGCACTGCATGACACGCGTACATGGCCCACAGTGCCCGGCCGCCCCGGCGCTGGGCCGCACAGGCCTGACCTGGGTTGCAGGTGGGCTCCCCGTCCCCGCCCAGACCTGAGGGGTACTGTTGCTTGTGGCCCTGAGCCCCACCCCCACATTCTCTGTTGACCCCCCCTTGCCTCAGCCGTCCAGGACGGAGGGGAGCTGGCAGCCCATGGTGTTGGGATGCCCAGGTTGGGGCCTGCTCCCCAGGGCGCAGCCTCTGCTCGGAGGCCTCGGCTCCCCTCGACACTGGACGGCACGCCCGCCTTGCCTTCCTCTGGGAATGGCCAGTCCTGCCGCAGCCGAGCGTGCTCTTGGGGGTGTCAGGAGCTGGGAGACCTGGGTCCCAGGACACACCCCAGGCCAAGTAAGTGCCTTCCTGTTCTCATCCCGGCACGTGCTGTCAGGAGCTTGCTGTCCCCACCGCTGGGCCTGCCGGGATGACCCTGGGACATGGCCACAGGGCCCTGCCTCCCTCTGGGAATGGCCAGTCCTGCCGCGGCCGAGCGTGCTCTTGGGGGTGTCAGGAGCTGGGAGACCTGGGTCCCAGGACACACCCCAGGCCAAGTAAGTGCCTTCCTGTTCTCATCCCGGCACGTGCTGTCAGGAGCTTGCTGTCCCCACCGCTGGGCCTGCCGGGATGACCCTGGGACATGGCCACAGGGCCTGGCCACGCAGCCTGGCCCCTTCCTGACTGCCCCTCAGTCGTGTCTCCACGCCTTCCACATGTGACCTTGGGCATGTGACCTTGGATGAGCCCTGGGGACTTCAGACCCTGGCGTGGTGGGGAGCGTGGATGGGGGCGTCGCTCGTGGCCAGCAGTCGGGCAGGCACTGAGCAGATCCCCTGTCTTAGGGCCCAGGTCTTACTCTAGGCACCAGACAGGGGGACAGTGAGAGGACAGGACCATCACGTGTGTCACCCAGAATTCCAGGAGCCCCCCCCTCATGAGAGTTTCCCCCCATGCTGCAGGGAGACCCCGGCCCGCGGGACAGGCGCCATCACTGTGCCCACCCGGGGCTTTCTCCAGGAGAGCGTGTCTGTGCACGCGTGTGTCGTGTGTGCGTGCAATTGTATCGTGTGCAGATATGCGCGTGCATGTATGGGCGTGCATGTACGTGCAGTGCATGTGTGTGCGTGCTTGGGGGTGCAGGACGCAGAGGGAGCACAGGGAGAGGGCGCCTCCATTCTTGGGAAGCCTCGTCGGCTCAGGTAAGGCTTTCTCAGGCAGCCGCCCTGCCCCACGTCCTGCAGGATGAATGGGTGTGTGCCAGGCGGGGGGCGGGGGCGCGGGGCCAGCCCAGGAGGGGGCGTGACTTAGCACAGGCCCAGGGCAGGGGGTGGGGGGACAGCCCAGGAGGGGGTGGCCTTACCAGAGGCCCAGGAGCTTGAGTGCCTGCAGATGACAGGGTCCTGAGCGAGAAGAACTACGACGAGGCCTGGGGCTAAGAGCTGGCCATCGACCCCAGGGCCAGGCAGTCTGGGGCAGGGGGGTGGGACGGAGGGTGACCGTGTCTCACTCCATGGTTACCTGGGGTCCGTCTGTCTCCCTTGTGAAATGGAGGCAGTGACCAGCTGGCCCATGTGTGGGGAGCAGGTGAGGGTCTGTGCCCCCTTCCAGAGGGGTCTCCTCCTGGGCAGTTCTGCCTGGCTTCCAGCCAGATTCACATAGGCCCCTGTGCCCAAGCCTGGGTGGGGTGAGCGGGGAGAGGCCTGCCATGGGGCTAGGCCTGGCAGGTGTAGTGGCCAAGGTGGGCCTCTAGGGGCCCAGCCCTGCCCCGGCACCCCCTCCCAGCTCCAGGGGATGCCTCATCTGTCTGCTCCCACGTCTTTGCTATGAGTGGAATATGACCCTGGGGTCCCTTAGGACCAGCCCAGGATGCCCCGCAGGTCAGCCAGGGGGTCACTGGGGCCTGGCTGTTGGCCACGGGGAAAGGCAGTGGTTCTCCCAGGGCCCCCTGGCTCTTTGCTCATGGACCGAAGCCCGCCCAGCTCTCCTGACCGTTCCTCGTGGCCTCAAGCCCAAGGTCACCCAGATGGGTTGTCCTGGGCCTGTGTCTGGGGCCCCTGCCAGAGCTGCCTCTGCCAGCCAGGTAAGCAGGCTGCCCAACCTGCCATGGCCCGGGAGGCATCTGTGTGGCTCATGGGGCACCTGAGCAGGGAGGCCAGGCTGCCATGGGCTGGGGGTCGGGGGCCCCGGGCAGCCTCTCCTGCCTGCTCCTTCCCAGCCCCTGCCGCGCCCCTCCCCCCACGCAGCCTTTTCCCAGGACACACAGGCAGGCTCTGTTCAGAGGGCCGGGCAGGACAACAGAGCTCCTTTTGTGGCTGGTGTCTGGGGACGCCATTGGCAGCCTGGCGCGGGTGGGGAGGGGATGCGGAGGCCTGGTGGGGGGAGGAGGGTCGGCAGGATGGACTGAGGTGAAGCTGGAGCACGAGGGGCAGCTCCCAGCCCTGCCCTCGTCCGTGGGGAAACCGAGGCACCGGGGCTTCTGACCATGGGGCAGGGGCGCAGCGGTTCGCATACGCGTGGACGTGCCTGGGATGAGGTGGGAGGTGGGTGCAGCGTCCCTCGGCTGACGGTGACCCCAGAGCCTTCGTGGTGGGCCCATGAGATTAACCAGTGCGGGGTCCTCGAAAGATGTCAGACCTGTTCCTGGTGCACAGCAGTCATTGTCACCCTTTGTCCTTGATGCCACCTCCAGCCCCTCACCCTCACCCGGTGTGGCTGGCTCGCTCAGGTCCTCCACCTCCACTGTCTCCCCCTCCTTGCTCCGGCGGCCTCCAGCCGTCGCCCCAGGCCGCCCTGCAGGCTGTGAGAGGCCCTGTGGCAGGGGCGGGGCAGAGGCTGGCCAGAGGGATGCGGGCCACACACCGGGAAGAACTTCTGAGCAGCGAGGGAAGCTGGGCCCTGAGGAGGTGGCAGGAGGGGCGGGGTCCCGAGGGAGCTTGGGGGCTAATTGGCTGCTGTCCCGGGAGCCCAAGAGGGGCCGTGGCCGAGGAAAGCTACAGCGACCCAGGCTGGGGTGTGGGGGCGCCCATCACCAGACCAGCAGCCTGTGGTTTGTGGGGCGGGGAGACAGTCACCCTGTGAGAACTCAGGAGAGAAATGACTGCCGACTGCACGGCCCCCGGCACTGGGGTCAGCACCCAGGGCCTGCCCCAGCCCCTCCCCTTTGGCCGGCAGGCTCAGTGCCCAGGGGAGGTCTGGGCGCTGAGTGTGGCCGAGGGGAGGGGTGGGAACCAGTCCGGGAGCCAGCGCGGAGGGCCCCCGGTGTGAGCCAGCCTGCGCTCGGCCTGGCTCTCGTCCCCCGAGGCCCTGCCTTGGCTCCTCGGGGCTCCAGCCTGGCCGCCGGGCTCTCCGTGAACGGTCCCTTCCAGCAGGGCCTCGGCCTCCCCGCACTGCCCCGCACATGCTGTGCAGTGAGCCTGGCTCTTCTGCTGCCGTGTGACCTTGGACAAGCATGCCACACACGTGCGCACACAGGCGCATACACTGACATGTGCACACACGTCTGCTCCCCCACCTCAGCGAGGGCTCCCGCCACCCTGTGCCCACGTGTCCGAGCCGGAAGCCTGGTCATCTCCGTGACCCTGTGCCCCTCTAACTGCCCTCCCGGCCCAGACACCGCCTCCCCCCAGCTCTCCCTGCCTGCCCCTACCCCGAGCAGTCCTAAGGACCCTGCCCCCACTTACCCCAGGACCCCACCAGGCACAGCCCCTCTAGACCACCCTGGTGCCATTTGGGGTCAGGACCTCCCCTCATGCCCCTGCCCACCTCAGATCTAACTGCCCAGGCCCAGGATGGACTCAGCCGGTCGGCCTCCCTCGGGGCTGCGTGACCTGGGGCCTGGCACTGGTGAGTCCGGGCCTGCCCAGCGCTCTGCCCTCCTGGGCCTGCACGGCAGTGCGAAGGCTCAGAGGGGGCCTCTGAACCATCGATCTCTTGCTGGAGGGCATCAGGCAAGTAGTTACGGGCACGGAGGGGCCTCAGCCCACTGGACAGGGCTCGTGGGTCTGTTGGGGGCGGAGAGGGGGTGAGCGACCGCTGGCAGGTGCAGGAGCTGTCCGCGCTGACAGCCTCGGCCTCCTGCCCAGTCCTTCCCTGTGACCCAGCCAGCAGAGGCAGGGCCAGGCCAGTTACGTGGTGCTCAGACTCGTGGCTGGGACAGCCTCTGGCCAGCAGAGCCAGGGCCTGCGGCAGCTCGAGCCAGAGATGTCCCAGAGGATGCCAGGGTGCCAGGAAGTGACCTCAGCCCTGCTGCTCCCCTCCCCCCGCGGCTCTCTGGGGGCCTTTGTGGTCCCCTCTCTGGGGCCCAGGGCTGCCAGGGACCTTGTATGAGAACCCCAGGCTGTCTTCTGGCCCCAGGCGTCCGTCGAAGGCTCCCCCCAGAGCCTCGGTCCTGGGGGTGCAGCTGCCCGAAAGCGCTCCGGGCTCTGCCCTGCCCTCTGCTTCCCGCCCTCCCGCGGGCGCCGCCCACCTCCTCAGCGTCCAGCGCAGAGCCATCCCCGCCACGCTCGCCGCACGGCCTGGCTGGCCACCTGGGCCTCTCTCTCCTGTCTCCCGAGCATCCTCCCTCTGCCTCCGTCCCCACCGCCACCCCAGCCCGCCAGTGCCTCCCTCCCCACCCCCGGTACCGTCCCCGGCTGCCAGGGTGGCCTTGTAAGGGGCCGTGCTGTCCCGCTCCGACCCTCCCTGCCACCTCTTGCCCACTGCGAGGCACAGGCAGGCCTCACGCTCAAGGAGTGGATCTGGTTCCAGCTGTGGTCAGTTTCCGCTGGGCTGAGTCCCCGGGCCTCTCTGGGGCATTAGGGCGCATCTGTCCCGGAGCTGGGTCCCAGCCTGCAGTAAGGAAGGGACGCTGTAGCCAGGCTGGCTCGTGTGAGCTTGGGAGCACACTGTCCCCTCTGCAGCAAGGCTGGGCAGCTGGCCTCCTGGGCCTGGGATGGGCTGTGGGACCCTGGCCATGGCCTCGCCATCCCCACACCGTGGGGCAAGCGGCTCTGCTGCGACACGTCCAAGGCCGACCCTGAGTGGTCTGGACGTGGGAGGGACAAAGGGCTTCCTGAAGGTGGAGGCCAAGCGCGGGGCTGCCCGTCTCAGCCCAGGGGCACCAGGATGAGAAGCTTGCAACGTCCCTCCTCAGGGGACCTGAACCTTGGCTACCCGAGGGCCCCCAGAGGGCCGAGTCTGGCCACGCTGCCCCTGGTGACCCAGACCCCTCCCCAGCCTTCTCCCCACTGGGGTCTCGACCCGTCTCTGGGTAAACCCCAGGCCCAGCGCTTGCCCCCAGCTGAGCACGAGGCTTCACCCCATTCGACAGGCGAAGAAACTGAGACGGGGAGGCAGGGGACTTGCCCGAGGCCACACAGCGTGAGGGGACAGCCGGAGTCCGAGCCCCTGGGTCCCGCCTGCGCTAGCTCCCTGCTCTGTCTCCACGGCCCACGCAGGAAAGATGCCAGGAGGGGACCGCAGAACGGTGACCGACCTTGTGTCGCCAGCCAGCTGGGCCTGGGCGGCAGGAAGCGGTGAGCCCCTGCGGGCAAGCGGCCAGCCTGTGCGTGGCCAGCCGAGCAGAGGCGCTGGCACCAGGAGGCCAGGCGGGCTCTGGGGACTGGCGGCTGCTGTCCCTCACCCGCCCACTGGTTGAGCTGCCGCGGGTCCCGGATGGGCAGCCCTGGCTTCCTGAAGCCTGACGGCTCCTCCGTGTCCCTGCTCACACTCCCCTGGAGTGGCCTTCCTGTCCCCGGGGCGTGAGCAGCAGGAGTGGCACAGGAGTGAGGTCAGCCCGGGGCTGCAAGTGTGGGTTCCCCGGCCCCCGCACTATGACCGTGAGCAAGTCACTCAGCCCCTGAGTCTCAGCTCCCCCATCATGAAATGGGGGTTAACAGCTCCGGCCACCGCAGGCTGAACTGGACTCGGGAGGCTGAAGGTGACTCGATGCCCCCAGCCCTCCTCCCTCCCAGCAGTCATGGGCCCAAGGGGCAGTGGGTCCCCATCACAGAAGGCCGGGGAGGGCACAGTGACAGGCAGGGCAGGGGACAAAGGAGGAGGGAGTGGGTGTCAGTTACAGCCGGACCAGGGTCTGACCCTGCACCCACACACCTCAGGAAGAACTGGTCGCTCGTGCTGTGAGGAGGCTGACTGGGGGAGGGGTCTCTGCCCGGCCGCCCTGGGCGAGGCTTAGAGGCTGAGGACTGCCAGCGGCTGGGGGTTGGCTGCAGCGGCCTTTCTCCCCTGCCCCACCCCACCCCCCACGCCCTAGTTCCCTTCCTGTCAGGTTGCAGGGGGCTGGGGCGGGGGAGGTGGGAGCGGAAGCAGGTAGAGGTTGAGGGAGGGCCAGGCGCCCCACCAGGGCCTGGTAGACGGCCATGGGGGCACAGGGGGGTGGATGCCACTGTGGCCATGAGGAGGTGAGTGGCCGGGCAGCAGGCCCAGAGCCCTCGGGAGCCGCTCCAGGCTGGGCACAGCCAGGGCCTGTGTGGCACCCAGCCCTGGCCAGACACTTCCCAGCACACCCTGCCCAGGCTTGGGTGGAGGAGGGGGCCGGCTGACCCCTGGCTGGGCCCCTGGCCCTGCAGGTGGACACACTGGATGGTGGCAGGTGGACAGGTGGACAGAACAGGTGCCCAGCAACAGCACCAGGGCCTGTGTTGGCCGCCCAAGCCCAGCGTGGGCACTGTCCCCAGCGAGCCCGCAGGCCTGATCTCCTCGGACGTCGCACTGACCGCTTCTGCTCTTTCTCCTTCAGCCGTGGCTGCGGCCACCAGGCCCTGGACGTTAGGAGCCGCCATCGCCCCCTCGGCCGTCTGAAGACCTCTCCTGCTGCCCTCACTGGGAGCGCCCGGCCCGGCCCCGGCCCG
>NW_006436294.1:6742393-6742623 GCF_000325575.1 Pteropus alecto
CCCGACCCGCCGCTACACGCTGTACCTGAAGGTGGCCAAGGCGCCCACGCCCTGCCGTCGCCCCGGCCGCGTGCGCACCTACCAGTTCGACTCCTTCCTGGAATCCACGCGCACCTACCTGGGCGTGGAGGGCTTCGACGAGGTGCTGCGCCTCTGCGACCCCTCGGCGCCGCTGGCCTTCCTGCAGGCCGGCAAGCAGTTCCTGCAGATGCAGCGCCAGCAGCCGCCCA
>NW_006436294.1:6742654-6744595 GCF_000325575.1 Pteropus alecto
TCTCCGTGGAGTACCTGGTCGTAGGCAACCGCAACCCCAGCCGGGCCGCCTGCCAGATGCTGTGCCGCTGGCTGGACGCCTGCCTGGCCGGCAGCCGCAGCTCGCACCCCTGCGGCATCATGCAGACCCCCTGTGCCTGCCTGGGCGGTGACGCCGGTGACCCTGCCTCGGGCTCCCTGGCCCCCCGCGGGGACGTCTGACTACGGGATGGAGTGGCAGGTGGCCCGGAGAACTGCCTCACCAGCCTGACCCAGGACCGGGGCGGGGACGGTGCTCCAGGTGAGTGACCGGCCGTGAGAGGACCCGCGGTGGCTGTCCGGGCAGAGGGCGGTGGGGCAGGGTCTTCTGCGCAGGGCTGTCCTGGCCCCCGGCCCCCTGAGCACACCACCAGGGAAGCTGGCGGCAGGTGCGCTGAGGGCAGGCGGTCTGGGGACTGGCCGCTGGCCACCGGGGCCCGCATGGGGCCTGGTACCTGGGAGGCGGTCAGTGAATGAATGAAGGAAGGAATGAACCACGGGCCTGATCTCTCTCAGGTGGGGCGGTCTCAAATTCCCGGCCGAGGGGGAGGGTCCTTCCTTGTTCTCAGGCAGAACGATCCGGTGGGCGGTAGCTGCCGTGGCTGGTGCAGGGGTCTGCAGGGGCCTTATGGGAGGGGGGCTGCGCGGGAAAGCATGAGCAAAGTGGGCCATTTGGAGGTGCAGACAGGTGAACGTTGGGGACCGGGTGTGGTGTGTTCGCACAAGTCATTTTCCGGCCGTTAGTTACTGAGCTCCTGCAAAGTATTCTAGGTGCCAGGGACACAGCAGCGGTGACAGCCAGTGACCCAGCCGCGCCCTCACGGAGTCGCCTGGGCAGGGGTGGGGGTGGCAAGGCCCGAGGAAGGGACCATGAAAGCATCTTGGGGACGACAGGGGAAAGGTTGCTGGTGCTGGGAGTCAGGTCGCTTGGACCACGTCCGTGTCTGAGGTTGGAGAAGCGTGGGCCACGGGAAGGGTACTGCGGTGGGCACGTGCTCGGTGGCCCGGCAGGGGGCCATTAGCCAGATGGGGTGCTGGGCAGGGCTTGGGGGGCAGCTGGGGCAGGGGGCAGAGCCCCCCTTGCAGGACAGCCAGTTTCCCAGGAGCATCTGAAAGGCTAGGACAGTGGCTGGGATGGGGACAGTGGCCGGGGACAGCCTGTCGTAGACCGTGAAGTTTGAGACACCAGGCAGGCAGCTGAGCATGCATGCCCGGCGTCCAGGGGCCAGGCCGGGCTGGGTGCTCCACACTGAGTGGGTCGCCGTGGGCTAGGCCACATTGTCAGGGCCCTCACCCCTCCCTGAGCCAGTGAGGCCGACAGGCTGCTTCTCAGAATAACGTCTTCGAAGGCGTGAGATGAACCTGTGGGGTACAAAGGAGCCCAGCGATGCTGGAACCCCATTCTATGGCCCCTGGGCCCTGGGTTCCAGATGAGAGGCCTCCGTGAGCTGTGAGCAGAGTCGGAATGGGGAGAAGGGGGGCAGGGCCTGTGGGGTGTCCGTGGAACCAGCAGACAATGCCCCTTCGAGATGAGGGAACGTCAGCTGCGTCAGCTGCCAGCAGAGGGGTAGGAGCCTGGGAGGCCTGACCTTGGGGCTGGGCAAAGTGGAGGTCACTGTGACCTTGGCTTGGATGGCTTTCGAGGCGCGGAGAAGCGGTTGGTGCTGGTTTGGTAGCGGGGAGGGCTCGGGAGGAGGCATTGTGCTCGGCCGCTCCCCGGCGGTCACCGCCCCGAGCCCCCTTTCTTCATCTGCAAAGTGCTGACCGCTTTGTGGGACTGTGCGGTCACTTCGGAGGTGCTGGCCCTGGGGCCCGGCCTGTGCTGGCACCCCGTGTGCCAGAGCCGGTCTCAGTGAGCACCGTGGGGCGGTGGCCGTGCTGGGAAAGGCACAGTGCTGCTCGGACTTGCCTGGGATGCTGGGAC
>NW_006436294.1:6744701-6745343 GCF_000325575.1 Pteropus alecto
CTGGTGGGAGTCGGGGCACCACGGGCCCCGGGGCCTCCCCGCCGGCTGGAGCCGACTCGCACCAGAGTTACGGGAGGCCTTGGAGCAGAGACGGGCGGGCGCTGACACAGCTCACCGCTGGAGCTGTAACCGCGGGAGGTGTCCGGGCCCAGGGGGACCGTCCAGGACGGGGAGGGGCCCCTGCAGGCGCCCGGGGGGAGCCGGGAGGGAGGGGGGGCCTGGGCGAGGAGCTGATGGACTCGCTGGTGCAGAGCATGCGGAAGTGGAGGAGCGGGGTGGCCCTGAACGAGGACGTCCCCCAGGGTGGAGAGGCACTGGGTGGGGACGCGGGAGGCAGGGCCGGGCTGCGGAGAAAGATCCAGGGGTCGGAGTGGGACTCAGCGTGAGAGGCGCGCGGGTCCCCCCAGGGGGAACGTCCTGTGAGCCCCAGGACAGGACCAGGTTCGGCTCGAGGCCTGACCTGATCTGGACCGGCCGTGGCCCAGGCCCAGGCCCAGGCCCTGTCCCCTCGGCCCCTCGTCTTTAAAACGGAAAGAGCACAAATACCTCTCCCGTCAGATACCACGAGCAATGAGGAGCGAGGTGAACGTTTCTGAACAGAAGCAAAGCGAGCGACGAAGCACGGACATCTCCCGTTACGGG
>NW_006436294.1:6745439-6753093 GCF_000325575.1 Pteropus alecto
GGGGCTGAGGGGCTGAGACGGAGGGGGCTGGAGGTGGGGGCCGAGACGGAGGGGGCTGGAGGTGGGGGCTGCACAGTCGGGGTTGCATGGAGATTCTAAAAGCGGGGACAGCTGGCGGAGGTGCTCAGGAAGGGGTGCATGCAGGTGCTTGTGAGTCCGAGCATCCTCAGGCCCGAGCGTGTACGTGTATGTGTGTGTGCATCACGTGCATGTGTGCGAGGGTGCCACATACACACATGCGCATCGGCACACAGTACGCAGTATTCGCATGTGAGCACGTGTGTGTGCGAGGGCGGTACGTACGTGTGTTAATGCATGTGTGCAGGCATGGTGCGTACGTATGTCACTGTGTGTGCGCGCACATGTGTAGGGGGTGTGTGGCACGTGCGTGTCACTGTGTGTGCACGTGCGTGTGTGGTGCATGCGTGTGTTAATGCATGTATGAGCACGTGTGTGTGCAGGCATGGTGCGTATGCGTGTCACTGCTTGTGTGTGCATGTGCGTGTGTGGGGGTGGGGTGCGTACGCATGTCCATGTGTGTGTGAGCACATGTGTGTGTACGGGCATGGTGTGTACATGTGTCAGTGGGTGTGTGAACATGTGCGTGTGAGTATGGTGCATATGTGTGTTAATGCGTGTATGAGCACGTGTGTGTGGGCGTGGTGCATACACGTGTCACTGCGTGTGTGTGCACGTGTGTGCACGTGTGTGCTTTGAGGCTGGCTCTGCATAGGGCCGTTTTCAGTGATTTTGACAACACACAATGTAGGGGCCGCGTGGCGGGGGCCGGTGGCCTTGTGAGAAGGCAGTCTGAGCTGGATCGGCTGGCGACATGACGGGGGTCTGGTCTGCACTGGGCAGAACGTGTCGTCCAGGCCTGGGGCCACCTCAGGCCCCCGTACCCGTGTCCTGGACCCAGCATGCTCCTGGGGCCCGGAGACTGAAGCGATCTCAGTGCCGGGGCGGCAGCCGCGTCTGGGGTGTCCGCTGTGCCCCTGAAGCAGCTGTGGACTGACCAGTTTGCTCTCCCCGGACCCCGCCGAGGCAGCCTCCTGCCGCAGGCCCTTTCCCCGGCTGCTCCCCCTCTGGGAACGCTCTGCTCCAGGCACCGTGCCGTTTAAACTGGAAAACAGCCCCAGCCCAGCTCTCCGTCCCTTCCTCTGTCCACCCATGGGCTGCCTGTGCACACCTGCGATAAGCCCTCGTATTTGTGGGGTCCCTGCCTGAGTCTCTGTCCCGCTGCGAAGTAAGCACCACGGGGCAGGGGTTCGCCCACTGACTGGCGTAGCCACCCCCGTGTGCAGAACAGTACCTGGCATACAGCAGGCACTCATAGATGCTTGAGCGGAACGAGGCATTAAGGCAGTGGCCGGAGCCACACAGCCGGCCAGGGTCAGGCGGCAACAGAGCCAGCCCTTGGCCACTTGCTGGTCCTGCCTGGAGCTTCTCCTGCACTGAGCTCGGCTGGGAGGGTCATGTGCACACGCGGACACGGGTGTGGGTGTAAGTGTGTGTGCATGGGGGGAGGCACGTGGACCACAAGCCACTGCAGCCACTCAGACGATGCACGGCCTAGTTGGCCAGGTGCCGGACTCCAGATCGGGCCCGCTGAGCCCTGTGCCAGGAAGCTTCAGCCCCTCACGCCGGCCGGGCACGTCCCTCCGTCTGCTCCCCGAGAAGGCTGTGTGCAGCCAAGCCAGGGAACGGAGCAGGCGGCCCAGGCCAGCCTGTGGCCCATTTTCAGCCCTGCCCCCCGCCCGGCCTGTCCAAACGCCACATGGCCACGTCACGCGTCCTACTCGGCTGGCATTCCTCAGGCCAGAGCAACTGTCCCCTCTCCGCCCTGCCGCCCGCCCGGGCCCGCCTCGGGCGCACCCCACCGGGGTCTCCATGCCTCTCGTCTCTCTCCCCCCATGGTCTCTGCGTTTTTCTGCCTTCGGTGAGATGGGGCCATTTCTCTCAAGGGTGGTTTTAAATATTCATGTTTTAATTAAAGAATTTTATTACAGAAGCGACATGTAAGATAATGAAAAAGCAGCGTCCTGGGGGCTGGGAACAGGCGTGTGTGTCTGTGTGTCCGTGGTCCTGTGTGCATGTCCCTGTATGTGTGTCCCCGTGTGCATGCGTGTCCCTGTGTGTGTATGTCCCTACGTGTGTACGTATATCCGTGTGTGTCCCTGTGTGCGTAACGTCTCTGTGCGTGCCTGCATGTGTGTATGTCCTTGTGTTTCCACACGTGTCCCCATGTGCCTGCTCGGGGTCGGGGGAGAAGGCTGAGCTGGAGCTTGAGTGGGTGACACCTGGGTGTGTGGCTCTGGAGGGGCGTCATGCTGTGCTACTGGGCCCAGGGGCCTTGACCGGCCCACGGCCATACAGCTGGCAGAGGGCGGGGCTGAGTCCTCACTCTGGCACCATGGGCAGACGGGTCCCTGGGTGACACGCACAGCCCAGCAGGGCCCTGGAGACCCCACTCAGGAGGACGCCGGGGGGCCCTCGGCTCTGGGGTCTGCGGGGTATGGACAGAGGTCAGCCTGGAGTGTGAGCGCAGGTTCCAGGCGGTCGGGCTGCGTCTCTGAGCCCTCGAGGCGGCACGGGAGGGACCGGAGGGTTCCCTGCCAAGGGCGTCGGGCAGATCATCTTGTACAAGGACCAGTTTAGAAAAATCTGGAAAACAAGGTTCCGTCTCCACTGGAGACAAGGCCCTCTCCAGATAGCAGGTGTGTCCCCAGAACCACGATGCACGCTCGTGTGCCGTCGCCCACAGAGAAATCCAGAGGGAGGGCAGAGACCCCCTCGCCGCCGGGCTGCCAGTGGCCCTGTTCGGGTCCCACGTCCCAGGAAAATGGGAGAGGGATGTCGGCCGAGCAGCTGAAGCCAGGGCACGAGAAGGGACTTGCGGGGTCGCCCGGGCGAAGGGCAGAGCTGGGGTGGAGTCTGGGCCTCCAGGCTCACGGCAGGGCACCGTCTTTAGGACCTGACGAGGGAAGGGAGCAGCGCGGACATGAGCCACCCTGCAGACAGGATCGAGCCAGCCAGACGGGCAAGCGTCCACGTCCCTCCTGGGAACCAGGGCGGGACAGGCCTGCTCTCAAGGCCTGCCTGAGGCCGGAGGAGACGTACCTCACACAGGTGCTTGGAGGCGCTCTCCTTGTCCTTCCCTGGAGGTGGCCGGCCTCACCCTGGGTCGCTGTCACCTGCTGCAGCTGGGCTGGCTGCGGGCCCCCTGGCCCCGACAGTGGGAGCGGGTTAGGGCCAGCCGGGGAGGGGCCGGGCTGGGGCACGGGGCGAAGGACGGGCTTCAGAGCTGTCCCACCCCGGGCGCCCTCATTCCCACATCCACTCGGGGCTCAGAGGAGGGTCCTGGGTGCCCGGGACAGGCCCTAACTTGGTGGGAGGTGAGGCAGGGGTCCTCGCGGGAGCTGGACCTGGCTGTGGGTGCTGGGAGCCCGGCCTGGCGGGTGCGGTGTAGGGGAATGGGCTGCCTGATGGACTGGGGAGACCTCTGCTGGGGGACAAGGGAAGTGCACAGTCCCTGTCTGCGAAGGGGGCGCCTCACGCACCCAGGAGCAGGAAGGGCTCCCCCAGGGCCCCCATCCTAGCCAACTGGAGGTACAGGGACGGGGAGGTCAAACCTCCAGGCCGGGGCGCCAGGGTGGGAAGGAAGCGGGGAGACCCTCCGTGCGCCCTCTCTTCTGGGTGGCCGGGCGGCCTAGAGGCCATTAATCGGTCCCATTCATCCCGTAATGAGATGGAAATGAAGCTTCCAGACAGAGGGGCATTGAGCTGGGGAAGAATGGAGGCTTCTTCCTGGGCCTGGAGGGGCAGCCCGCCCCCGGCCCTGTCCACTCCTCCGCTGCCCCCCGAAGCCGCCGCGCCAGGAGCACCCCGGCCACGCAGCAGAGGGCGGCCGCGGGCCTCCGTGCCCAGCATCGCGGCCCGGGACTGCTTCCAAGTGTCCGCCTGTCGCGGACACGTGTTTATCCAGTGTCAGCTACGTGTGGGGACACGCACTGAAAAGAAAGACGGTGACGAAAATGCAGCGGCCGTTGCCTGGGTGGTCGTTGGTGGCGGCAGTGTGGCCGGGGTCAGGGCCCGGTCCGTGATGGGAGTCAGGGTTCCGTGTGCGACGGGGGCCAGGGGCCCTGCGTCGGGCTCAGAAGACAGCCTGTGACGAGGGTCAGGGCTCAGCATGCGCCAGGGCCAGGGCCAGGCCTGGGGGGCGCTCTGTCCTCAGCGGCCCCCTCCTCCTGCCCCTCCCCCCCATCTTCGCCACCTGGGTCACCAAGGTAACCAGCCCTGAAATAGTGGGTGTTTTGGCAGCTGAGGCCTAACCTGAGTCTATCCTGGAAGCCTGAGCTCTGCAGCAGTTGCCATGGGAACCGAGTGGCATCCTCGCGTTAGCCCGGCTTGGACACCCGCTCTCCCGCCCACTGCTGGTTTCCACGTCACTCAGGCTTCCGCGTGGGGACTGGGCTGGGCGGCAAGGGGCGACAGGCAGGCGTGCCCGTCCTGGCCCCCCGCTAGGCCTGTCCCCCTGGACTCCGGTCCACTCCGCTCCTTCGTCTTGTCACGGCTTGTCACGGGAGGGCTTCGGCAGGCGAGCCCGCCGAGGCCCAGAGCGCAGGGCTGGGGCCTGTGGGCAGTCGTGGCGGACAGTCGCAGTCCGGGGGCACAGGACAGCATCTGGGACCCACTGTGAGTTCCAGGGGGGACAGGACAGCATCTGGGACCCACTGTGAGTTCCAGGGGGCACAGGACAGCACCTGGGACCCACTGTGAGTTCCAGGGGGCACAGGACAGCACCTGGGACCCACTGTGAGTTCCAGGGGGCACAGGACAGCACCTGGGACCCACTGTGAGTTCCAGTGCCCCTCCTTCCGGGTAACGTGGCCTCCCTGTCTGCGTCCACCACATGGCTGTGGTTCGCGGCTAAATCGCCCAGGGGCGGGGCATGTGAAGCGGCTGCAGCAAAGGCCCACGACCTGGGCAGCCCCGGCCGCCCCACCCGCCCGTCCCGTGCACGGGGACACGTGGAGGCGGTGCTGGGGGCCTGGTCTGCTGGGGGCCTGGTCTGCCCCGCGCCTGGGCGTCCCGTGATAGGCGCGGAAGACAGAGTGGCGCCCTCCGTGCTCACAGTTCCTACTCAGCACGCGAGACCCTCCTCACCCCTCGGTGCCAGCTCCGGGGCGGCCCCTCCCAGGCGAGGCCTCACTCCAGCCCCCCGTCTGGACCACCCCTCTCCGAGCCTGTTTCCTCCGCTACAAATGGGGTGAAATGCTGCCTCCCGGGATGGACGGGGCTTACAGTTTCTGGGTGCTGGGAGCCTGGCACGGAGTGGGGCCCGCTGGTGGCAGGGGGGTGGTCGGGGCACCCCTGCCCCGGGCTGCCTGGGGCTTGTCATCTAAACAACGGGAGCAGAGAGGCCTCCCCGTGAACACGGTGACCGACACGTGAGGGCCTTGTGCCCAGACCCAGTAAGGGGCTCAGAACCAGGTCCCGCGCCCTCCGAGCAAGGGTCCGTGCCCATAGCAGCCCCGCGCACATTCCGTGGCCCTGGCAAGTCCTTCCCGCAGCCTCGCGGCACACCCAGGAGCCACGCGTGACGCGTGACGCGTGTGAGTGAGGGACGGAGCGGGGTCCACGCCCACCCGCCAATGAGGAGCCACTAAGGGACACGGGGCCTGAGGGGAGGGAGGGGAAGGTGCCCCCCCCACTCTGTGTCCCCACAGAAGAGCCAGGTGCCCTGTTCCTGCCTCCCATTCCTTTGCCCCTGGCGCCCCCTCCTGGTAGGTTCCCAGCCCGGGTGGGGGGGGGCCCTGGCCCCTTGGAGTGGCCCCCCACGGAGCAGATCTGTGCCTCACAGTCCCGTAGACACTGAATCTGTGGCAAATCAATGTGGGTTCTCTGGGGTCGACTCCAACGGCAGTGACAATGCCCACACCCATCTCTCTGACTTCCTTGCCATTTACATCAAGCATCGTCATGGGAAGCAGCACCCATTGTCCTCAGACGGGGGAGAGGGTGCGAGGCCAGGGTGGCGTGGACCTGGTCATCCCACGGCTGGTGGGTTGCGGGGCCACCACGTGAGCCTGGTCCTTCGGCCCTGTTCTTGGGCCCACCTCTGGGATCTCCCAAAGTCCTCATCCTCACCCAGCCATAGATGAGCCAAAGCCACGAGAGGCATGCTTCTGCTGTGCCCTGTGCGACCTGCCCTGTGACCTGCCCTTGGCCAGCCTGGCTGCCCTGCTCCAGCCTCGTGGGGCAGTGGCCCAGCTCCAGGGTGGGTCCCCCGCTGTCTCCTGGCCGCCTCCGTAGTGGGTGGTGCTAGGTGCTGGTGCCGGACGCCTGACTGGGCCTGGGCCATCACGGGCGCGGTGACGCTGCGCTCCGTGACTGAGTCCGCGCTGGCCTGCTTCGCTGGCAGTGCAGGGGCCCAGGTGTCCCTGCGGACACATGGGATGGCAGCAGCCAGAGTTCCTTGCAGTGGGAGCCATCTGGGTGGCCTTAAGCATGGCCTTTGGACAGAAGGCCTGGACAAGCAGCCCTTCCTCAGCCCATCAGCGCAGCCCAGAGACCTCCCTGCTCCTCGTCCCTCGGTGGCTCCCCAGGCTTTTGAGGCTGTCCTGCTCAGTGTCCTTGGTGAATCAGGTTTCCAAGGGGCTCAGAGCCTCAGGCACGAGGTCGAGGTCTGGACTGTGGGGGGACAGAACCAGGATGGATGAAGATCCATGAGGGGCTGCAAGGGAGTGGCTGGGGTCAGGGCAAGGGTGGCCGGAGGGGCCTGGGGGCCGAGGTGGAGGCTCTTGTCCCCAGGCGCCCGCGGCAGCCAGTGGCCAGGTCCAGGGGAGGCTCAGCTTGGCTGGGTCCTGGGCGCGAGGCCCCGCCGGGCCCCCAGGTGTGGGACCTTCCTCGCCTCTGTTCCTGCGTGGGGTGGGGGACGGTAAGGGAACCGAGCCTCAGGGAACTGGACGGAGGACCATGGGCGGGGGTCCGGCGGGGCGGGAGGATCCGTGCCCAGGAATGCAAGCCTTACCAGAGGGGCCCTCTGCCCTCCCCTCACACCAGGACCCTGCAGCGCAGCTGCCCGGGTGGCCGGGGTGTGCCATTCTGCAGCCTCAATGGGTCTCCAGCTTTGTACAGTGGGGACCTGGACTCAGAGCCAGGAGAGACCCTGGCACAGGTGCCTGTGGACAAACTGTGGAGAGCACTGTGACCCCAGATGGGTACAGAGGCAGTGGGGTGGACACCGTGCCCCCAAGGCCCTCCCCGGGCCTGTCCTTCCCTGCACCTCTGCCTCACACTGACCTCCTAGCTGACCCTCCACGGTGTCCTGCTGGGTCCCAGGCGGCTCTCACAGTGCAGGTCTCGCCCCTGGGCCGCTGTGACCCCACCCCTGCCTGGGAGACCCCCAGAGGTCACTCTCTGAAAGACGCCCTATCCCGTCACTGCTGCCCCGGCCTCTGACCCCTGCCCTCTGGTCCCCACCAGGCGGCTGGAAGCTCTGGTCTCTGTGGGGCGAGTGCACGCGGGACTGCGGGGGAGGCCTGCAGACGCGGACACGCACCTGCCTACCTGCCGCCGGCGTCGAGGGCGGCGGCTGCGAGGGGGTGCTGGAGGAGGGCCGCCTGTGCAACCGCAAAGCCTGCGGCCGTGA
>NW_006436294.1:6753267-6765922 GCF_000325575.1 Pteropus alecto
AGGCCTAGTCCCGGCGGGGTGGCGAGCAGCAGAGGTAAGGGCCTGGGAGGAGGGGACTGGACCGGCTTTTTTCTCACCTGTGGACTGGGAACGTCGGGGTGGTTGCCGCCTTCGCCCCCAGCCCTGGCCAGGCCCGCCTGCCCCAGCCCAATCCTGCCTCCGGGGTGCGTATTCTCATAAGACACTAATGACCTCATGCATATTGTAAGTGCTCCCATAAAGTTAAATCAAGTTATAATGAGGCTGTCATTCTTCGGGCTGGTTTTTCTTTGATAAACTTTCTTGGGGAGAGGAGCTCATCTCAAAATCCCGGGGAAGGGCGGGCCCTGCGATGCTGGGAAGAGGGTGGGGGTACAGGTCCAGGCAGCAAGAGGCAGAGGTGCTGGTGGGAAGCTGAGCAGGGGAGGGCAGCAGCCACTCAAACGTGCAGGTGACCCCTGCGGGCCCCGGAGAAGAGGAAGGGGCACAGGGAAAGGAAGATGGGACCCCCAGGAATGGCAGCCAGACAGGGGTTGGCGCCAGACCTGGGTGCCCTGGTCCCAGGATTCCCAATTGTCCAGTGGTGCTGCGGAGCCCGGCCCCACGCTGGCCAGCAACTAAGGGACCCAGGGCCCCGAGCGAGGCTCCCGAGGGCCACGGCCTGGACGCTGACCTGTGTCCATCCTGCAGCGGCCGGGCGCACCAACTCCCGGAGCCAGTCCCTGAGGTCCACTGACGCCTGGAGGCGTGAGGAGCTGGGGGACGAGCTACAGCAGTTCGGGTTCCCGTCCCAGCAGACAGGTGAGCTGCAGGGGCGGGTGAGGCTGGCAGGCCAGCAGGAAAGCAGTGGAAAGTGGGGAAGGTTGGTTTCACCGGACTAGGTCTTTGGGCAAATATTTCAAGTTATTAACTGCTGCTGATTATAAGAGGTGACTTTAATAACTTACCATAATTAGACCACTTCCTTGGGTGCCAGGCTCTCGTCTCCAGGCTCAGTAGCTTTGGGTGAAATAGTGCCAGACCCCAGAGACCGGGAGATGGCACAAGCCCAGCCTCACAGCCTCCCAGGGGAAAGGCAGGTCCGGGTTCAAGCCCCTTGGGCTTAAAAGGCCTCTTGGCGGCCGCCATCTGCTGTCCTGCGGGGCGGCCCTCCTCGGGGGCGGGCGTCCTCCTCAGGGCCTGGCCACCGCCCTGGTTCAGAGGCAGCGGCACGCCTGTGATGCTGTAGGTCTGGGCCCGTAGGTGACCCCGCGGCGGAGGAGTGGTCCCCGTGGAGCGTGTGCTCCAGCACGTGCGGCGAGGGCTGGCAGACTCGCACGCGCTTCTGCGTGTCCTCCTCCTACAGCACGCAGTGCAGCGGGCCCCTGCGCGAGCAGCGCCTGTGCAACAACTCTGCCGTGTGTCCAGGTGGGCGCGCGCCGCGGGGCGGGGCACCGGGGGCGGGGCCTCGGCGCGGGGCACCGGGGGCGGGGCCTCAGGCCCAGGGGTCGCACAGCTCAGCAGCGCCCTCGGGTCACCCCGCAGTGCACGGCGCCTGGGACGAGTGGTCGCCTTGGAGCTTGTGCTCCAGCACCTGCGGCCGCGGCTTCCGGGACCGTACGCGCACCTGCAGGCCCCCCCAGTTTGGAGGCAACCCCTGCGAGGGGCCGGAGAAGCAAACCAAGTTCTGCAACATAGCCCTGTGCCCTGGTAGGTGAGAGGGAGGACGGCAGGCGGGGACGGGATGGGGAAGGGCCCAATGAGTCGCCGGCCAGCCCCGGGGCCTGGCTTTGCCCAGCCCAGAGCCACCTGCTGGGGCGCGCAGAGTTGGAACCTCAGGCTGTGATCAGGCAGGGAGCTGGAGACCCTAGAGCATTCTTGTTGGCGTTGGGGTGCTGGCTCTCGGGGGTGCTCACACTTGTGACTCGGGCTGCCCGGTGGGGTGGAGGTCCCCAGCAGTGCTCATGCTGCGTCCCAGTGTGAGCGCCCAGGAGGCCCTCGGTGTTCACGCTGGTCCCTGTCCCCTTCCTCCCCTGGGCCGGGCAGTGGACGGAAACTGGAACGAGTGGTCCAGCTGGAGCGCGTGCTCCGCCAGCTGCTCCCAGGGCCGGCAGCAGCGCACGCGCGAGTGCAACGGGCCCTCCTACGGCGGCGCCGAGTGCCAGGGCCACTGGGTGGAGACCAGAGACTGCTTCCTGCAGCAGTGCCCAGGTCAGCGCGCGCGCGCACGCGCCGGGTCTGCTGCGGGGGCGGGGCAAGCCGCGGAGGCGGGGCGAGGCCCGTGGACCACCCCCACCCCACCCCCCGCATGTGACCCCAGGGGCGTGGGGGACCGGGGGAAGTGGGGACGATCCTGGGACAGTGGAAAGTAGAGGGCAGTCCTGGGACAGTGGAATGTAGGGGGTGGTCCTGGGGGTCAGTGGGATGTGGGGGTGGTCCTGGGGGATGGTGGAATGTAGGGGGTGGTCCTGGGGGACAGTGGGATGTAGGGGTGGTCCTGGGGGATGGTGGAATGTAGGGGTGGTCATGGAGGTGGGTGGGAAGTGGAGCGGTCCTGGGGGTCAGTGGGAAGTGGGGCGGTCCTGGGGGACACTGCACACAAGGCATGTGTTTCTCTGAACCACGCTGAGTTCTGCTTTCTCCTCCCACGGTCTCGATTTCTCCTCACGGCTTCCTGCTTCTACCCTCCTGGGTCCCCACGGCTCTGCCTCCCCGTGTCCCTGTCCCTGTGCCTCCCCACCCGGCGTGCCCTGCAGTGGACGGGAAGTGGCAGGCCTGGGCGTCCTGGGGCGGCTGCAGTGTCACGTGTGGGGGTGGCGCTCAGCGCCGGGAGCGTGCCTGCTCGGGGCCCTTCTTCGGGGGAGCAGCCTGCCAGGGCTCACAGGAAGAGTTCCGCCAGTGTGGTGCCCAACGGTGTCCCGGTGAGTGTGCCCCTCAGCCCACCGCCCGGCTCAGGGGGCAGCTGAGGGACCGGGTGGGCTCGGGGCCGAGCTTCTGGTGGACGACTTCTCCTTGTGACGCGGATGTCCTGGAGGGGTCTTGGCCCCTTGCCCCCGCCGCCAGCTCTCAGCTGCCCTTCCGGAATCCTGCCCCTGCTCACTGTGTCTGGACCCCGGCAGAGCCGCATGAGATCTGCGACGAAGACAACTTCGGCACTGTGATCTGGAAGGAGACCCCGGCAGGAGAGGTGGCCGCAGTCCGGTGTCCCCGAAACGCCACGGGTGAGGGCTTGCGGGCAGCTGGTGTGGGGGGTCCTGTCCTGTCCTCACAGAGCTGCGTGTGGGCAGTGAGATGCCCCTACAGGCCAGCCCTCGGGGCCTGTCGGAGCAGGAGATGCGTCCCTCCCTGACCGTGGCCCCTGCCGGGTGACAGGGTTCTGGCAGTTCTCTAGGGTCACCAGCGGTGCCCGTTTCCCTGTCCGTTTCCTGTCAGTAGGCACTGGGTCACACTACCTGATGCCAAAAGGCCCCGAAGGCTGACCCGTGTCCACCCCAGGGGCTGAGGCTGCAGGCTCTGGATAGGGAGGGGCTCCACGAGAGGCCCCGGGCTGAACTCGAAGCCCCCACTTAGCTGTGGACAAGTCCCTGATTCTGGGGCTGAGGGTCCCATCCAGAGGGCTCAGGCCTGGGAGTCGCGGGCGGGGTTCCTGCACGGCGCCGGGCGCCCAGCCGAGAAGTGGAGCCCGCGCTGATCCGCTGCCTCCCCAGGCCTCGTACTGAGACGTTGCGAGCTGGACGAGGATGGCATCGCCTACTGGGAGCCCCCCACCTACATCCGCTGCATCTCCATCGACTACCGGAACATCCAGATGATGGTGGGCGCCGGGCCTGGGCCTCCCGCCCCGCCCCCCTGTCCCATAGGGGCTCCTCTGCCCCATGTCCTCGGACGCAGCCCTGTGTCCCCACCGGCGTGCCCTGTGGACACAAGTCAGTTATGACCCCTGGCTGGGGGCTGCGGAGAGCTCTCCAGGTGTGGGAGGTCCTTGGCCCCTGCCTTGACATGTCCTGTAGGGTCACGGCACCCAAACTCCCTGTCTCCCTAGACGCGGGAGCACCTGGCGAAGGCTCAGCGCGGGCTGCCGGGGGAGGGGGTGTCAGAGGTCATCCAGACGCTGGTGGAGATCTCCCAGGACGGCACTAGCTACAGCGGCGACCTGCTGTCCACCATCGACGTCCTGAGGAACATGACCGAGATCTTCAGAAGGGCGTACTACAGCCCCACTCCTGGGGATGTGCAGGTGGGTCCCAGCAGGGCCGCCCGGGGGAGGGGCGCCTGGGGGGGCCTGGATCCCAGCCTTACTCTGAGCCCGGACGGGGCCCCAACCCCGGATAGAGACCTGAAGGCGCCAGTGTCCACCCCCTCGTCTCACGCAGCCCCGCCCCGGTCACTCACTGATCCCCGGCTTGTGTCACGGGCTGAGCCCTGCCCGTGGCGCCCCGTTCTCGGCTCACTGGCCTTCCCCCCTCCTTTCCAGAACTTTGTCCAGATCATCAGCAACCTGCTGGCAGAGGAGAACCGCGACAAATGGGAGGAGGCCCAGCTGGTGAGGACGCCGGTTTGGATGGGCACAGCCTCCACGGTGCCCTCCGCAGTCCAGGCTAGCCCGGGGAGCGGAGGCCTGGATTCAAATTCCAGCCCAGCCTCTACCGGTCATGTGACTCCGAGGAAGTCGCTTACCCATGCGACTCTGAGGAAGCCACCCTTCCGAGCCTCAGTTTCCCGTCCGAGGGACGGGAGCTCAGTGGGGGGCGGTGGGAAAGCGCGTTGCCTGCGTGGTTCTCGTCAGGGCGACCGGACACGATGGTTCTTTCTCATCTGGAAATAGGGGTCCCCATCCTCCTCCCAGACTGACTTGGAGTCCACCATTACTCCCGTCACCAGGGCAGTACCCAGTATGGGGACCCCCGCTCCCCGCCCTAGCCCGGGCCCCTGGCCGCGGGGCGCAGCAGCCCCTCGGGGCTCAGCGTCCTCATCCACAGTGGCAGTGGACACCCAGAGGTTCTGACCCTGCTTTCCAAGTCTGGTCCAGAGACCACAGTGCTCAGGGCTGAGCGGCCAGACCCAGAAATGGGACAGATGAGGGGAGGCGTCCCCCTGGCTGGGGCGCAGGGTCCTTCAGTGACACCCGCATTTAGCTCCGAGGCTTGGCATCCTGGGAGGGGCGGCGCCCCACCGTCTTCGTGGCCCCCTGACCCTGCCCCCACCCTGCCCCCAGATGGGCCCCAATGCCAAGGAGCTCTTCCGGCTGGTGGAAGACTTCGTAGATGTCATTGGCTTCCGAATGAAGGATTTGCGGGACGCGTACCAGGTGACAGACAACCTGGGTAAGCCCGCCCCCCGCCACGCCCCTGCTCTGCAGCCCTGGCCCAGGCCTTCCTGCCTCACTTTCCTCATCTGTGTGCACCTGTATGTACTTGTGTGCACCTGTGTGCACCTGTATGCACCTGTGTGCACCTGTGTGCACCTGTGTGCATTTGTATGCACCTGTATGCACCTGTGTGCACCTGTGTGCATCTGTATGCACCTGTATGCACGGGCAGCACCCAGTGCCCCCCCGGGCCAACCTCCGAGGTCGGTCAGTTCGTTCAGGTGCATAGACTTCGGGCTCCCCTGGGAGGGGTCAGCGTGGGCGTCAGACCCAGACATGGACCCCGAGACCTTGAATCCTGGGGTGCACCAGGAGCCACAGTCCACAGCCAGGCCCTCGGCAGCACCTCCCTGGGGCCGGGGCCCCCCCTCCACCTGTCAGCCCCAGTGCCCTGCCTGTGCTGGCATGGCCTTGGAGATTTGAAGGCAGGACTGTGCGGCCACCCCCTCTCTGCCAGCCACTCCCAGAAGCGTCTTGTCAGAGGGGACTGGTCTCCATCTAGCTCCCGGCATTGACCGAGTATGTGACGCGAGACGGTGACAGTGCTTGTCTCCTGAGAATACAAGGGTGGCACATATGGGGTCAGTGCATACGGGGAGGGCAGGCGGTCAGTAGCTTGGAGCTAGGGGTCTCGGGGAGAGGCCGGAAAGGTGCCCTGGCCCTGGGCCTCACAGGGAGGTGGCGCCCGGGCAGGAGCCTGGCCGCTGGCCCCATGCACTCCGGGTCCCCTCTGAGCCCCGAGCACCCATGTGATGGTCCTGGACTTCTAGGCCCCCTCTGCATCATCCCAGGACCAAGGCTCCTCGTCAAATAACTGCTCTCCGTTTCCTTGTCCCTGTCCATCTCTGCCGCCTCCTGCCCTCTGCCCCCACCACAGTCCTCAGCATCCATAAGCTCCCGGCTAGTGGAGCCACGGACATCAGCTTCCCCATGAAGGGCTGGCGGGCCACGGGCGACTGGGCCAAGGTGCCGGAGGACAGGGTCACCGTGTCCAAGAGCGTCTTCTCCACGGGCCTGGCAGGTGAGGGGCCCTCACTAGAGGCTTGGGCCCAGTGTCTGAGGGCCTACCCCCCGGGAAGGTCCTTCTGGAGTCCGGCCTGCTGCTTCAAGGACCAGGGTGCCGTCCACGCTTTTCCGAGTGCCCTCAAGGTCTCCCCTTTCTCTGAGAAGCTCTCCCCGCCCTCTCGGTGCTGGGCAGGTCCCAGGAGATGACCTCTTCCTCACAGAGAGGGACGGGGTCGTGCCTGGAGTCACACACAGGTGACCCTGGTTCCCAGGAAGAAAAGCCCTGCCCTGTTTGCTCCCAGCTCCCAGGGGTCACTTGGGGCGCCTGGGCAGTCACCCAGGCCTCCGACTGCAGCGCTCTGTCTGGGCCTTCCCCGGAGGTCGCACGCTGGAGCGGGGTCCAGGTTGGGGCATCGGCGGCGGGGAGGAGGGTGACTGGCATTCTCTTCCAGAGGCCGATGACTCGTCTGTGTTCGTGGTGGGCACTGTGCTCTACCGGAACCTGGGCAGCTTCCTGGCCCTGCAGAGGTGGGCGCTGCGGGCACGGGGAGGTGGGGGTGGGGCGAGGCCAGACCTGGGGTGGGGGGCACGGGGTGCGGGCTGTCGGAGGCCTTCAGCGAGCGGCCTGCGGGAGCGCGGCTCCCGGACGCGCTGACGTGGCTGCTGGCACTCCCCAGGAACACCACGGTCCTGAACTCCAAGGTCATCTCCGTGACGGTGAAGCCGCCCCCACGCTCCCTGCTCACGCCCTTGGAGATCGAGTTTGCCCACATGCACAACGTGAGTGCCTCCGTGCGTGCGCGTGTGTGCGTCTGCGTGTGTGTGGCTGCTGTCTGACCCCGCGTGTGTGTGCGTGAGGGGGGGCGGTGCTCACACTGCCGGGGTCTCACCTCAGCCTTGCAAGAGAGCGGCTCTCATCCCTGGATGACAGGTGGGTAAACTGAGGCTCAGAAAGGTGCGGTGACTTGCCCAGGGTCACACGGTACAGTGTGTGTGACGCCACGTCTGATGCCACTGCCTGAGCCCCAGCCTCAGCAGCCCTGGGCCCCGTCAGCTTGCTCACTCCCTTGGGAAAAGAGCCATCCCCTCTGAGAAACAAGTCTGCCCCGGGCCTCGGGCCCCTCCGTGCCCTGTTACTTGGAGCTCTCTATAGGGCCGCAGAAGAGCCAGGCCGAGATGTCCCACGGGCCAGCTGAGAGCTAGCAGCCCAGGGGTCATCCGGCCAGCTCCAGGCCTCCTCTTGGCCGCCGTGTGGCCTCGGGCAAGTCGCTCGAGCTCTGTGCCCGGCTCCCGTCCCATCGAGCGTGAATGACAGGGTTGGGCGAGGGCGAGGTCACTCCCACCCGTGAGGGCCCGGCAGCCCGGCGTCACCAGCCCTGTCATCCGGTGCGGGTACGCCGCGGCCCGCAGGACAGGGGTTTGCTGAGACCACCGTCTGCCCGCCTGACCCCAGCCCGCGTGCCCCTCTGGGCCCCCTGCGGGGAGTCGCCCTCTAACTCCATTTTGCATTAAGCTGGGCTGGCCACCTGGGCACCCAGAGGTAAAAAAAATCCTGCTCGGAGGGGCAGGAGCAGCATGAGGCCACCAGCAGGAGGAGGAGCTGGGCCCGTCCCTTCCCTGCTCCAGGCCTCAGTTCCCTGCTCCTGAAACACCGCCTCTCGGGGGAACAGAGTAGGCAGAGCACTATGGGGTGGGCTTGCCTGTGGGTGGGCTCTGCCGGTGACCCTGAGCGGGCAGGTGGCCCTGACTCCTCCCCACTTCCTCCAGGGCACCACCAACCAGACCTGCATCCTGTGGGACGAGACAGATGTGTAAGTCCATCTGGCTTTGCAGCCTGGGGTCTGGGGGCTGGGCTTGCGGGGGGGTCACCTAGCGGGGGAGGGGTGCCGCTGCTTGGTGCCGCCGGTGTGCCATCTGTCTGTATTTCGCACGGTCCCCCTGCCCGGGTCTGGCTTTGAGGCAGCATGGCGCCCACCCAGCCCGCCTCCCACGCCTCCCAAGAAGGTCCACAGTCAGGGGAGTAGAGGGGCACGGAGGTGCCAGGCCCGCCCCCCACACCCGGAGCGAGCAGACCCCTGCGGTTCAGGCTTGCAGGAGCTCGGGGGGCACCGTGCAGCCCGGGACAGCTCGGGTGGGGTTGGAGACCCAGAGCGATCAGGTGGGAAGCAGCGGCAGGGCCTCCCGGGGTCACGTGCCAGGTCCCTGTCCAGCACCTACCAGTGCCACCCACGTCACGTGCTGGGTGTCCGCCCCACACCTGGCAGGGCATGGACTGGACTGGCAGTGTCCCCCCAGACACGGTGAGGCAGAGGGACAGTGGGACACCTCGTTTAGTCGCACGGAGGAGTGTGCAGGGGCCCTAAAGTGGGAGCAGCTGCAGGAGAGGAGGAGGCTCGGGATTTCGGCAGCCGGGACAGGCGAGCTTGGCGGCTCCGTTCTCATGGGCCGAGTGGGCCTGGTGGGGCTGGGCCTTCCCCAAAAGGGGTTTGGGGTGCACTGGGGAGAGTGCAGTCAGTGGGAAGCTCGTCATTGTCACCGCCTGCCTCGCCCTAGCACCAGCCCCCAGGCTTCCCTGCACCCCTTCCCCAGGCCGCTCGGAGGGTGGGCGTGCCCAGCCCAGGCCCCAGGCCCCAGGCCTAGGGGTACACGCAGCAAGTGCCCTCATGCTCTGGGCAGTGCAGTGACGAAGTGCATCCTGGGAGGCCAGGACAGGCCCTCGGCGTGGCCGACACCGGAGAGCGAGTTTGCCTAGCAGAGGAGGGGCGGTGGGAGGAGGCGGCTCCAGCAGAGGCACAGCTTGAGCCAAAGGATGGCTGGGAGCAGGCAGGTGGGTGCAGGGGTGCAGGGGGAGGCTGCGAGGGGCGTAGGGCCGGTTTGTGGGAGCTGCACGTCAGGAACTGTGGAGTTGTTTGGAGGTTGGGATCACCACGCACCCACCAGTCCGTCCTTCTGTGGTTAGGAGGTCCTGGTCCGCAGCCTTTCTGACCCCAGTGCAGGGGACGGTCACACAGGACCCTGTAGACAGACCCCAAAAAGGCTGGGTCGTTCCACAGCCGGCCCTGGGGCTGTGTCTGAGGGCAGGGGCTGAGAGGCCGTGTGGGGCAGGTCCACGGAAGCCTCTCGGGAGCGGTGACACAGCACTGCGCCTGCGGGCATCTAGGGACAAGCATTTTGGCAGAGAGCAGGCAGCGTGGAGGCCCGGTGCCTGGCGTGGGCAAGGCCACGCGGCTGCATGCGCTGGCCGTCCCAGCTCCGGGTGGAGGCTGGGGCTGGGCTCGGGGAGAGCTAGGGGACCCCGCAGCCCTGGGAAGCTGCTCCCCTGAGTTTGGCTGCTGTCGACTGCTTTTCTTGGGGTTTGGCAAGTGGCACAAGCTCTTCGTACAAAACGGGGCGTCGTAAAAGGTGAAAGAAAGAAAAGGCGAGGAACCCCACGTGCTCGAGGCGCCCGGCCATCGGGGGGTGTCTGAGAGTTTTGCCTTTTCTTGGGGTACAGGTCCATCCTATCTGGCACAAGCCCCTCCCAGCAGCCTAGAAACCCTCCCTGGGGGCTGTTCAAGGCTCCTAGGCCACCAGGGGCCCTGGGTCGACCCAGCCCCCACCGGAGGAGCCCTCCGGCTGCTTCAGCGCCCTCCGGACCGCTCTGCCGCCTCCCGTGGTTTCCTGCACGTCGCGTCCCCGGGCAGTTTTAAGCTCTCGGTAGTAAATTGTTTTCCGGAAAGATGGGACCCTTCCCCTTCGCCCTCCAGGGGCAGCAGCAGGCGGCGAGAAGCCGGGCTGGCCCTGCATGTGTCCAAGACACTGTCGCGTGGACCTAGGCTGTGGCCATTTGTCTGCATGGCCTGGGGCAGATCCCGCGCCTCTGGGGCCTCAGCTTTCTGCAGCCTCCCACCCCCCCATCCCCTCCACCCCCCCCAGTCCGCCTGCCTATGGGGAGGGGGAGGGGCAGGTCGGCGAGGAGGCAGCAGGGTCCAGGGGCTGCCCCCACCGCATGGCCTCCGCCTGCCCTTCCTCCCTCAGCTGTGGGGTCCTGCCCACCCCTGCTCACCTCTGGGCTGTCAAGGGCTCTGCACCAGGGGCCCGAGGGCCCAAGAACAGCAGCGAGGTGCCACCGGCCGTGCCGTGTTTGAGGTGTACCCAGGGCAGCATTTAGCACTCAAGCTCCCTGCTTGGCCCTGGGCATGGCCCTGGGGCAGGGCTGCCCCGTCCCTGAGGCTCTCAGAGGCCCGCGGTCCAGCTGGATGCTCAGGGCTGGGGGTCAAGGCCTCTGGTCCAGAGCTGGGCAGCCCGGAGTCCCCAGGGGAGGGAGGCTGATGGGAATGGGGGAGGGGCTGGGTGGGGCCGCTCCTCACCAATGGGACAGCTCAGATGACCCGAGGCTGTCCCAGGTGACCGGGCGCGGTCCGGGCGGGCGCTGGACCCCAGACGGCCTCCACCAGTGCGCCCGGGGGCAGGTCTGTGTCTGGTGGGCCTGTGTCTGTGTGTCCTTGGAAGAGAAAAGCTCTCGCGTGTCTGCAGGACCATGTCTGTGGGGCGGGGGCCGAGAGCGGTCAGTGACCATCAGCTGAGAGGGGGATTGATGATTGAAACGTGATCGTCATCGTAGATGAAGCCAAGACCTCCTGGTCACACGCCAAGCCCTGACCCTGGTCCCACGTGACCCCTGAACCTGGTCACACGCCGAGCCCTGGCCTGGTCACACATGACCCCTGACCCTGGTCACACGCAGAGTCCTGACCTGGTCACACGCTGAGTCCAGACCTTGGTCCCACATGACCCCTGACCCTGGTCACATGCCGAGCCCTGACCTTGGTCCCACATGACCCCTGACCCTGGTCACACGCTGAGCCCTGGCCTGGTCACACGCTGAGCCCTGACCCTAGTCACACGCTGAGTCCTGACCTGGTCATACGCTGAGTCCTGACCCTGGTCACATGCCGAGCCCTGATCCTGGTCCCACGTGACCCCTGAACCTGGTCACACGCCGAGCCCTGACCCTGGTCCCACGTGACCCCTGAACCTGGTCACACGCTGAGACCTGGCCTGGTCACACGCTGAGCCCTGACCCTGGTCACACACTGAGTCCTGACCTGGTCACACGCTGAGCCCTGACCCTGGTCACACGCTGAGCCCTGGCCTGGTCCCACATGACCCCTGACCCTGGTCACACGCCGAGCCCTGGCTTGGTCACACATGACCCCTGACCGTCTCATCTGGAATGTCTTGTGCAGGTTCACACGTAACGATACGTGAGCCGGTGGGGCTGTCTCCTCTCCTAGCCATGTGTGACAGTCAGGGACGCGACACGCTCGTCTTGGAAAGAATGAGCCAGAGGTTCCCAGCCATGGCGCAGACCCTACCTGCGTCCCCTCTGGTCACACACGCACATGCATGGGCTCGACTCCCACACCCGAGGCGGCAGCTCGTGCTCTGTAAACACTGGGCCCCGACCACCCCGGAGTCCCCCTTGCTCCAGGAGCCTGAGTCATGTGACCAAACCCCACCCTGTGCACCCAAAACACCAGATCACGCACTCCCGAACCTAGCTGACAGCATAGCTCAGGGCTCCTCCCCACACCCCACGCCTGTCTGTCCAGTGGCAGCGAGGTTCTGGGGAGCAGGGGTGTTAGTGGGGGAAAGGGGAGTTCTTGCAGAGTTCCCAAATGTACAGGAGGATGGACAGGTGGATGGATGAATAGACGGGTGGGCAGATGGAGGATGGTCAGGTGGGTGGAGGATGGATGGATGGATGGATGGATGGATGGATGGATGGATGGATGGAGGACAGGCGGGTGGACAGACGGATGGAGGGCAGATGGATGGATGGATGGATGGAGGGCGGGCGGGTGGATGAATGGAGGGTGGATGGATGGAGGGCAGATGGATGGATGGATGGATGAATGGAGGGTGGATGAATGGAGGGTGGATGGATGGATGGATGGATGGATGGAGGACAGGCGGGTGGACGGACGGATGGAGGGCAGATGGATGGATGGATGGATGGATGGATGGAGGGCAGGTAAATGGGTGGATGGAGGGCGGCCGGGTGGAGAGAGGATGGGTGGGTGATGGGCAGTGAGAGGGTGCCCTGGTCGGTGCCGCTGACGAAGGTGGGGAGCACAGCCTGGGGGCCGAGGTCCGCGATGCTGGAAGGACGGCTTCCTGGGCCTCACGCTTGCGGGAAGTGGCAAACGTTTTGCAGTGTCTTTTTTAAGTAAATGAGCTGCAGTTACGTGGAGCGTGGAAGCCAGAGCTGGTGCGGCGCTCAGAGATCCTCCTCTCTGCCTCCCTGGCAGGCGGTGCACCCGCGGCCCGGCCCGGCGCTGG
>NW_006436294.1:6766096-6775007 GCF_000325575.1 Pteropus alecto
GCCGCGGGCAGGGCGGGCTTCCACGCCAGCCACTTCGTGTGGCCCTGGATCCACACGTGTCCGTCAGCCGCGCAGGCTCTGGGAAGTCCTGCAGTGAGCCTGGGTCACCCGAGTGCAGCTGTCCCGGGGGACGCTCTGCACCCAGGCCCGGCCCCCTCCCTGGGCCCCTGCCCCAGTGTGTGTCCTGGTCCCTTTAAGAGCCTTGCCCTCCATCCTTGGTTTCCTTGGAGAGGGCAGTGAGGGGGCCGGAGGGAGGGCAAGCGGAAGGGGGACTTGGCAGAGCCCCGGGTCGCCGTCGGCAGCAGGATTCCAGCCCAGGGGCCGGGAGGGGACGGGCCCAGCACAGACGCCCCTCAGTGAGCATGGAGGAGACTCGCTCCGCTTCCCCCCCGCACCTGGTGGGGAGATGGGGGGTGACGTGCCGCTCTAGGTGAGGTCACCCCTGCCCTTTCCCTAGCGGCCCTCCCTTCGCTGAGTCCCCGTTTTGTCCGAGGGGGCCGCAGGGGCTGGCAGAGGCCCGCTGGGGGCCCGCCCTCTCCTCAAGGGGCTTCTGAGCCAGGCCGGCCTGCGTCCTTGCAGGGTGTGGGCGCTGGAGGGATATACAGGTCGTGAGGTCGTGGCCACAGGTCCCGCTGAGCTCTGACGCTGGGGTGGGGCCGTGCGCATTCCCTGGCCCCTGCGCCCTCGCCGGGTCCCCCCGCTCCGGGGGGCCTTCCCGCCCGTCTCCCTGCACCCTCGCCCCCGTTTGCTTCTTCCCAGCCCGGACCCCAGTTTGCGGAAAGTCCCCGCAGCTCTGTGCCCCTCGTTTGCCCGCCCCGCAGCAAGACGCAAGCCCCGCCCAAGGGTGGAGCCTGGGTCTGACCCCGCCTTGTCCACGCCCGGCACACACTGGGCCGTCAGGTGAACGGAGGCCCTTGGGGAGGGGTCCTGACGGTGCCCACGCTGGTGTGGGAGCCCGGGCCTCAGTTCCTTTCCTGTGCCCCACACCCCCTAGGGCAGGAAGGTGCTGCCCAGCCCTCGACCCCACCGGGCCCCGCCAGGCGACGCCCAGGCGATGCAGAGATGCAGAGGCTGGGACTGTCAGTGCAGGCCCAGGGCCCCCAGCACCCCCCGCCCCTCCCCTGCACCCCTTTCCGTTTCTGCTAGGAAAAGCTGCTGCTTTCGCTGTGACGGTCTAGGGGAAACACGTCTGGGGAGGGGGCTTCAGCAGTGAAGGAGGGAGCAGGGTCCTGTGCCGGGATGTCCAGGCGGACTGGGGTAGCGGGGGTGCGTTTTGGTGCGGGGGGTCTTCTTGCATGGAGGGTCAAGGCACATGAGCCCCTGCTGGGCTGCACCTGCCATGGCAGGTCCTATGTCTGGGTGGGTCTGTCTGAGCTCGCCAGGCAGTGCCAGGAAATTGTGGGGGGAGGGCCCAGCCAGTGCCTGCTTTGGGGGTGCATGTGGGGACAGAGCAGGGGGCACTAGGGAAGGGCCTGGGCCTGCACAGAGGTGCTGTACAGTGCTCTTAGCAAGGGTTTCGTCCATTCGTTCATCCGTCCATTCGTCCATCCATTTCTGATGTGCCACGTTGTGTGCTCAGCCTGGCACTTCAGCTGCCCTTCATCGTCCGGGAGGGGTCAGTGGCGGGGGCCGCCTCCTGCCCAAATCTGTGCCTGTCTCTACAGGGCCACGCAGCAGGCTCATGGGTCCTGACCCCAGGTCAAATGATTCTGCAGTGCCCGCCAGGCTTCTTCACACGAGTGGCCCCGGTGACCTTGAAGAGGCACAGGAGGGCAGGGGCTGGCGACGGGGGTCTGCAGCACAGGGACGAGCCTGGAGGGCATGCGGGTGGCCCTCCTCACTGACGACCTTGCTTCCCTCCGCTGGGTTTGCCATTACACGTTTCCCAGGGTAGAACATGCTTCATCAAGACCCCAGCTCCCCAGGCGGCTCAGTGGGTTGCGCCTCGCGATGGTGTTGGGTGGATGGTGACTACTGGCAACTCTGCAGGGAGCCAGCTTGGGATGTGGGCGGCTAGATGTGGGGCAGGCACAGGAAGGACTTCGAAGTCGGCGGGGAAGGGCAGCGTGATCATGGGCTCCGTGTACGGCCTCGGTGCAGAGGCGCCTGAAAGCAGGGGCATGGTGGAACGACCTTGAGGTCACCCAAGGTGACTGGGAAGCGCCTGGAGGCGGGGACGGTGTTCCGGGACGTGATGGACAAGGGTGGTGGTGTGGCTGCCCGAGTTCCACCCATCGTGTTTGAGGGTGGTGGGGAGGCTTCCTGCGGGGCGGGCTGTGCCCGCTTAGTGCCCCGGATGTGGCAGGCTTGCTGAATGTCGGCGATGGGGTTAGCAGCCGGGGTCAGTCCTAGTGACAGTCACGGTGCTGGTTCTGAGGAAGTGGCGGTCACGGTGACGTTGCTGATGGTGGAGGTGGTACTGGCGACACAGTAATGACGGTGACGGTGAAGGGGCGACCGTGGTATCGATGCTGGTGGTGCAGGCGATAGCATTGGCAGGAATGGTGTCGATGACCACGGTGATGGTGCTGGCGGTTATGGTGGTATGGTCCCATCATTCTTGATGACAGCGGTGCTGCGGTGCTGTCGATGGTGGTTTTGATGCTGGCGGTGGTGGTGGTGACGGTGGTGGTGGTGACGGTGGTGTTGGTAGCGTATGGTGGTGGTGACGGTGATGGCGGTGATAATGACTGCGTTGTTGGTGTCGATGGCGATGTTGTCATTGTTGGTGGCAGTTTCAGTGATAGCTATGAGGGTGGAGGCTGTGGTGACAGTTAAGGTGGTGTTGGTGGTGGGCTCGGCTCTCGGGAGTTTGAGGTGCCCTCCCCACGGGAACCACGACACCCATAGCACAGTGAGAGAACCAGACAGCAGAGGGGCGAGCTCCTGAGGCCACAGCGGTCTGCGAGGGTGTCTTGGAGGAGACGGGCTGGGCCGGCTGTGATGGGTGGTGAGGCCGGGGGTCCACTGGAGCGGGAGGAGTGCCTGCAGGGTGCCCAGTGCCCGGCACAGGGGCTGGCACGGGTGGGCCAGGGAGGTGCTTGCTCGATGAATGAGCGAGCATGCCGGCTGGAACCCCAGCTGTACCAGTGGCTGAGGCGTGAAAGGGTATGGGTGTTGGCAGGGGTGAGTGACAGGCCAGGCAGAGCTGGACGAGAGGTGAAGCCATGCGTGAGGGGCAAAGGGCCTAGATAGGATCCCTGGGTGCCAGACTCTGAGCCGGGAAGAGCCAGCAGGTGGAGTGGCATCAGCAGGACCCTCGCCCGCCCAGGCCGGATCACTTCCTCGTGGGCTGGGCAGCCCAGGGCCTGACCCTCTCCAGAAGCCCGGGTCTGCCTGGTAGGCTGCGCTGTGCCTCTGTGTCCCTGTCTGGTCGGATGGGGTGCAACGGGATGAGAGCAGGGGACTGGGGAGGGCCAGGTTTCCAGCCCAGGGCAGGCCTGCGGCTCGAAGCCCTGACTCAGAGTGTGGCCGGCGCCGGCGGCAGGGAGCAGGGAGATTGGCATCTCGGATTGTGGGGACATGAGAAGCCCTGGAGGTTCTGGTCACAGACACGGGGATGCTGAGCGAGGCTCAGACACTGTCGACCCTGAAAGGAACACAGGCCTAAGGGGGCGCGGGTCTCACCTGGCAGCCCTCCCAGCAGGACCCAGGTCAGGCAGGCGTCCAGCCCCCAGGACCCCCCTGGTCACTGGCATCGCTCCCAGGCCCCGAACCAGGACGGGATGGAGCTGCCATGGACTGCCCTGGGCGGTCTCGGTCACTGGCGGCCTCGGTCACTGGCAGCCAGATGGGACTGGGCGTGCAGGCGGAGGCCGAGGAGGCTTCTTGGAGATGCGGCTACTCTGAGGATCCCTGAAGGACGAGGCTGGGTCAGCTTGCAGCCCCGAGACATGTGGTCAGAGGGACCAGCCAAGATCAAGGCCTGGAGGCAGGAGAGGCACCTGCGTCCTGGGTCACCTGTGGTCCTGTCTGGGCCTGACTGTACAGGCAGGGCCGCCAGGGCCAACGGGTCTGGGGAATCAGGATTAGTTTCAGCTGCTGGGTGAGGTGGGGCCCAGGGCAGCAGCAGGCCGGGCCTGACGGAGGGGTCCGTGCCACGTGCAGGGACTCGGGTTGCACGGGCAGGAGGAGCAGACCCAGCCCCAGCCTTGATCTGTGGCTCAGCAGCCAGGAGGCGGAGGCGGGAGGTGGGCACTCCTGATGAGCAGAGTGCGATTTTGCGCGGCTGGGGCCGGGGATGGCTGATTTAGGGAGCACCAGTGGAGGCCGCCCACTGAGGATCTTGAAGGCCAGGCTGAGATTTTGAGGGACTTCCAGAAGCCCCTGCCTGCAGAGACGCCGTGCCCACTCCTTGTTCCCCCACTGGGGTGTGCTGTGCCCACTCCCGCTTCTTTCTGCCGTGTGGGAGGACACCTATGAGTCATTCACACTCCAGTGTGAATTAGCCCATCAAACCCCAGGGGACTCTGATGGGTATAGTCCCATAATAGCACCTGCTCCGTGGGCTGGCATCGTGAATGCAGCGAAGGCCATGGCTCGGGGTGGGCGGGGCTCTCAGTTGGCCCCGTGTGTTTCTGTCCCCTGATGTCCCGTGAGTGTGCCGAGCCCTGCCACGGGCATTATGCCCCTGTGCTCTCCCTAAACAGTGTGTGGGGTGAGGGTTTGAGTCTACCACACCGGGGCGACAGGAGGGATTTGCCTGAGGCCAGGCACAGGCCTGGCTGCCCAGCCTCCCCCGTCTTGGGGTGGACTGGATAAACGCCCTCTGGGCACTGGCGGGGGGCAGGAGGGCTGAGCCTCCTCCCCAGGCCTCCGACACCCCTGGCTCCCACCCTCTGGGCCCAGACAGGCGCCTTGGGGGGCTGCCTGAGCTGGAGGGGGCCCAGGCCTGCACCCCTCTACCCTACTGGTGCTGGGGGCTGGGTGGCCGCCTCTGCCACCCTCGCCTGGGGACACCAGGACCCGGCTGTGGCCTTGTGGTGGGTGACAAGGGCGAAATGAGGTGGTGGTCGGCCCTGCGTGGAGGGCACGTGGACGCTCACGGGCCAGCGGCCTCGGTGGCCCAGACGTGCGGGCGGGGGCCCCACCAGGCTGGCGGCCACGGAGCGTGAGCCGCAGCTGGACTCGACGCACTGTGAAAGGAAGGCCAGTCGCCTTCGCCGATGGGTCAGCTTCAGGGACAGAGGCAGCCTCCAGGGTGGGAGCGAGGGGCCAGGGGGAGCTTAGAGGGGCCGAGCACCTGCTCCCCCCCGCCCCCCCGGTGCGCTGGCAGCAGGAGGAGCGGCCAAGCCCAGTCCTGCCCAGTCTGTGTCCCAGGCGAGGACACAGAGCAGGACCATCGTCGTAGGAGAACCAGGCAGGAGCCTGGGAGCTGACGGTGGCCTGTGGCCCCCTCTGGAAGTCCTGCTCCAAGGCGGCCGGGGGCCCCTTCTCTAACCCTCGGCCCAGGCCCCTGGTCCTGGGAGGGACCCTGACCCAGCACCTTCTCTCACTCTGGGCGAGTAAGGGAGACGCAGGTGTCGCTGGCCCAGATTCCTCAGGCCTGGGCCCGGTGGGGGGGTGGGGGGGCAGCTGGCTCTGTGACCCAGATACTCCAAGTATGTGAAGCTCAGACAAGAGGTGGCAAACGGTCTCCCACGTGTGGCACGGTCAGCGTGCGCAGGGGGGAGGGACGGCCTGCCCGTGGGGCAGAGATGGAACGGGTCCCGGCAGCGGGAGGAACTTGCTTAGCCGTGGCAGAGACCCCCGGTGCCGTGGGCGGCGAGGACGCGTCCTGGAGGTCTTGCGGGAAGGAGGGCTGAGGCCCCCGGCCCTTCCCGGGTCAGGGTGTGCCTGGGCCTCAAGACGGCCCTCAGGTCAGGGGCCGCCCACCCCTCGTCCTGCTCAAGGAAAGCTCGGTGGCCCCGCGGGACACCTCCACCTGCCAGGCTTAGGGTGGGGCCTCGGGCAGGTCGCCCCTCCGTCCGGACTGGTCCTAGTTTACCCTGAGGGTCTCTCTCAGATCTGCTCTTCAGAGTCGGTGGTTCAGATGCCGTAGGCCAGGGGCGGGGGGCTGGCGAGAACAGGAACCCCGGCCCGCCTACTGTGTCGCCGTGGGGCCTTGCGCAATGGTGCCACCTCTCTGAGCCTCAGTTTATCTACACGGCTGAGCTGAGGGTTACTGAAAAAGTCAAATGATAAAATGCACAGAAAGCCGTCAATATCGAGGAGGGGAGGGGACGAGGAGAGGGACTCTGAGCCCGTGCTCCGGGTCATCGGGCGCCTGAGCACGCCGCCCTGACACAGATCGCCAGGGGGCCATCGTTGGGAGAGGCCGAGGCCGGGAGCCTGCAGTGCAGTCCCGCAGTGTCTGGGTGAGCCCCGGCCCCTGGGTCCAGGCAGCCTTCGGAATGACCAGGAGCTGCCCACCTCCTGGGCTGCCAGCCGGGCCAGCTGGTTCTGTGGACCAGAGGCAGACGCCCCCTCATGCCCGCCATGGCTTGAGGCTGCAGTGGCGGCCCGAGCCGGACCTCTTAGCACAGCGGGCAGCCACCCTCCGCTCTCCCCGCCCCTGAGAGGCTGGTAATTAATTAGTGCCCACAGCAGAAGCCCCGGGGACCAGCCACCGGCCTGGGCTGGCATTCTCCCAGGAGGTGGCCGGCAGCTGTCTGCCTGGCGCCCTGCAGACCCGCCAGCACTGGCTGGGAAACTGCCAGGCTGCTGGGCCCGGCCAGCCTGCTCCCCTCACCCCCGGCCTCGGGGTGCCGTGCCCTCCCGGGCCTCCCAGAGGCCCTCGGGCAGGCGGGAGTCCGTGGTTCTCCACTCGGAGACGGAAGGCGGAGGCGTGTCGGTGCTGGGCCCATGAGCAGAGCTGGGATTCGAACCCAGGACTGGTCGGCCACAGAGGCCTGCTCTGAAGAGCAGCCGCACGGCCGCCGTCGTTGGCAGGCCGGTCGGCTCGGGAGAAGGACTCTGTCTGCAGGCGGAAACGGCCTACAGGACTCTTCCTCGGAGCGCGTCGTTTCCGTGTCTCTGGCCTGGGCTGCGTGGCCGTCTCGGCGTCTGGTCAGTGGCTGGCTCCTGCAGGGCTGCAGGTGGACGGGCCCAGGCGTGAGGACAGGGCACTCCTGGGGGGGGACGTGGGGGCGCCGTGGGAGCTGCATGGTTCTGAGCGATGAAGGGGGATGGTGAGCAGGGCGCACGTGGGGCAGCGGAGCGAGGCCTCGGTGACTGGGCCATGGCTCCGGGACCGCCCAGGCCCCAGGCCCCTTTCCCGCTCCCTGCACCACCCAGGTCTGGTTTCTGGCGCTGGGGGTGGTGGGGTTCTCCTTCCTCCTGAGAGGGGAAGGGAGGAGGAGAGGACAGGAGGGAGGGGTCTCTGCCGGCGCTAAGAGGTTCCGACCTTTGCTCCGCTCTGAGCTGGGGACATGCAGACCGGGAGCTGGGGCCGCACAGGCAGCCGAGTCCCTGGCCTCCGTCCCACTGGCCCTGCCCGGCGCCGCTGTGCTGTGTGGCTGGGGACGCCTCGGCTCCTCCCAGGCCAGCAGAGGTGCGGGTGGGCTGAGGCCGCGAGGCTCACGCAGAAACGTTCCTGGAGCCAGCGGCGGAAGCTCCGGGGCCCTCTGTGCCAAATGCTGACTTCTGCGTTCTTTCTGTGGAGGGCCCCTGAAATGGATGAACTTCGGGCCCCCCCAAACCCCGGCCCCCTGGGCTCAGGGCGCAGGGCCATGAGAGGGCTGTCCGGTCCTCTCACTGCACCTCAGAGATGAGCAGACAGGCCAGGGTGGGGGGCGGGGGCGCTTCCGGGCCACAGAGCCCCACCGAGCCCCGCCGAGCCCCTCCGAGCCCGGCCGACGCCTGGTTCCCAGGGCGGCTCTGCCTCGCCGTCACCTGGGGCATGTTTCGTCTCCCTTGGGCCTCAGTTTTCCTCCTCTGTGAAGCAGAGCAGGTCCTTCCCCTTCGGGAGAGGATGAGGGGAGGAAGCAGATGTGAGGGCGGCCTCCGGGCCCAGAGCTGTTCCTCCTCCCCTGGGGCCTGAAGCTCAGAGAGGAGATTGTGTAACCTCCCGCATCCAGCCCTTCCCACGGATGCTAACGCCTCCTGGCAAGCCCTGTGCTGAGCGCTCAGTGGGCGTGCGCCCCCTCCCCACCTTAGAGATGAGGATTCTGGAGCTGGGGAAAGGGGTTCGGTAAATTCCTGAGGTGCCATAGCAAGGAGGCAGCCAAGACTGGCCGTTTGCAAAGCCAGACGTTGAGCAGAGGCAGTGCTGTGCGTGTGCCTGCGGATCGGTCTCCTCGGGGTGGGCAGCAGCCGGGCCCCCAGCCCACCTTCCGCACCGAAGGCACCTCGCAGCCCCGGGTACTTGGCTGGGAAGGGGTGAAACGGTGCCAGGCTGTGGGGCGGGCCGGGGGAACCCCGGCTGCACAGTCCTGCAGCTCCCCCGAGCCCTGGGCAGGGGCGGCCTCGGAACCGGACTGCTCACCGCTGTGACCGGTGAAGGGCAGTTTCGTTCTTGCCTTTTCCCGCAGCCTGGAGGCCCTGCATGCTGCAGGCCCAGAGCCCTGTGCTGGGCACCCATGGGCACCTTCTGAGGCCAGCCGCGGGCTGGACGCTCCCAAGTTCCTGGATGTGCCAGCTGGCCTTGGAGGAGTGGGGGTGGGGACTTGGATCAGTGAGGACAGGTTCGCAGCTCAGCCCGGGGCACTGAGGGCCTAAGGTCCCTTGTGTTTCAGTGGGGACAGAGCAATCGCAGGCCTATCTGCAGCAGGAGAGACCCGGGTCACACCTGAAGGGGGCTCGCAGAGTACCTGGGGCGACAAGGCCAGGGGCTGGTGGATGTGGGGGATGGGGCGGCCCCAAGGTCACCAGAGCAGCGCCCCGGGGCTGTGGGGGCGGAGGGGCAGGGGCGGCCCCTCCCGCGTCAAGCGCC
>NW_006436294.1:6775592-6777870 GCF_000325575.1 Pteropus alecto
CAGGGCCCGGCCTCTGGAGAGTGTGGGCGGGAGCGGAGTGGGTGGCAGTGTGAAGTTGGGGGCTGCCGGGCAGAGCCAGGCTGGGGCCCCGGGAGAGACTGATGGGTGAGTCTCCCCCACTCTCCTTGGGGGCCTGGGACCTTGGAGGGAGCGGATCCCCAGAGGAGCCAGTCGGGCCGGGCCGCAGGCGTGGGGGAGGCCGGGCAGGCTCTTTCACCTGATTGTGGTCTCTGTCAGCTGGGAAGGGTCCCAGGCCACCTTCGTCCGCGCCTTTCTCCACGCACCTCGTGGACTCCCGTCTGTGGAGGCGGCTGTGTCCCAGATAGGGGTTCTGGGTGGCCAGGGGTGCGAGCTTGGCCCAGGTCCACAGCCTCCCCATGAAGGCCCCATTATCGCAGGGGCCTCCTTTTTGTTCCCTGGTTCTTGTGGGGGCTGCCAGTTTCTATGACAACGGCATCTGGGGCCAGCTCTCTGGCTGGAGCCCTGGGTGCTGTGCCCAGCCCACTGGGACTGGTGGGTGCTCTCTCCCCATCCAGGCTGCATTCCCACGTCCCAGGAAGGCCCCATCTGCAGAGGATGGAAGGGGCCAGGGTCTTCACTCACTGAGCCCCCCTGCCCAGGCCTGGTGTGGGCAGCAGATATGAAGGACAGACTGGTGTGGGGGACGTGGCTTTCCTGGGTATTCGGGGTGGCTGGCCCTCATTGGCTAGGACGGCACAGCATTCTATTCAGGGGACCCCAGGTTCAACGTGGAAGGTGGCTCTAGGCCTTTCTGAGAATGTTTTGCCTACTTTCTTCTCTGGGACACGTGTAAGGAGGGCGGCATTGTCAGCTAGGGTCCCCTACAGGGTCAGAGCCGGACAGGACCTTCGAGGTCGCTGACAGTGAGCTTCTCTGTTGACAGGCAGGGAAACCGAGGCGTGGCGAGGGGCCTGGGCCCAAGGTCGTAAGGCGGCTCTGCATGGACGGGTCTGTGGTCTTGGCCCTGATCCGGTGTGCCCTCCCCCATCGGGCTGTCCCTGTGGCCGGCTGTCCCCGCTCGTCTCGCTGGCTGTAAGGGCAGGACCCTCGTGGCAGCTGAGGCTCCCTGAAGCAGGCAGCTTTGTGCACAGGTGGTCATCGGTGCCAAAGCAGCTGGCTCCGCTGCACGAGGGAGCAACGGACGAGTCTGGGGCTTCCTAGGTCCCCTGAGGCCGGAGCGAGCCGGGCAGGGCTAGCCATGGAGCCACGGGTGTGAGAGACGCCAGGGCCTGGGAGGGTCTGCAGTGGGTTGCATGCCCCACATCCCCTCTCCCAGCCCAGGCCCCGGCCCAGAGGCTGGCGTTGGTTCAGTGGAAACTCAGGCTTGTCCCTTACACACGGTGACCCCGGGTGGGCCTTAGTCCCTGAGCCCCCGTTTCCGCCCCCGTAGAGTGGAGGTGATCCCGAGCCGCTCAGGGTGGCAGTGAGGAGGAAACCAGCTGGAGGAGAGCCCTGGGCATCCTGCAGGTGACACCTTGCTCCCGACCAGGCGGGGGCCGAGCTCGGGGACGGGCAGGGCACAGTGCGTGGGTGCTTGGACCAGTGAGACCGGGGAGCGATGGGGCTTGAGGCCAGCGGGGCACTCTAGGAAAGCTGCCCCGGGCCAGGCGCCTGCCAGGGCGAGCAACAGGGCCCACTGCACGCGGAGGGCGGACAGCACCGAGCCCTGCTCCGTGGGGGCGTGAGGGGCAGGGACGGTGGGTTGGCAGGGGCGGTGAGTTGGGGGCAGACTTGCGGCATCAGCCTGACCTGCCCCGTCGGTATACGCAGAGGTGGGGCACAGGCGGTGGGTCGGGCATCTCCGTACCCCGGAAGAGGCAGCTGAGGCCGAGGGCCCAGGAGCTCACAGAGGCCACAGAGCTACCCACTGGCTGCGGGGCCGAAGACAGGCTGCCAAGCCATGCCGAGCCTCGGTTTCCTCGTCCGTGAGCTGGAATAACAGCTCTGTCTGGTTCTGTGACTCTCTCGAGGGCACGGCACGATCTCAGGGCAAGAGTGTGGAAGGAGCCAGGTGGGCTCCGCCTCCCGCCTGCTGCTCACCTGCCGTCCAGCCCATCACTGCCGCCTTCTAGTTTCCTTGCCAGTTCTGGCCCCAGTCAGAGGTGACCCCAGAGATGCCAGGTGGGGAGGGACCGAGAGCCAAGGCGAGAGGGCTGTCACACAGCCCACGCTCTGTGCTGAGCCTTCTGCGTGCCTGGGGCTGGAGCCCGCACCAGACCCCCGCCCTGCCCTCCAGGGGCACGGGGTGCGACGGGGG
>NW_006436294.1:6777955-6792882 GCF_000325575.1 Pteropus alecto
AGGGGTGATGGTCGCCCAAGGACCGTGAGAAAGTGAGGGGGCCAGTGGGAGAGGGGGTGGGGCAGGGCAGGGCAGGGGCACAGGCGCTGGGGCGAGGCCGGTGGCCAGAAGAGCTTGACCGGCACCCCGAGGGCAGTGGAGAGCTAGGTGGGGAGGTGAGAGAGGATGTGGGTTGGGGTCCTGGAGCGATCCCAGCAGGAGTGAGGGTCAGTGACCCTGCAGCAGCGGCATGTGGCAGAGGGAGCTGGGCTGGGTGTGCGAGGGGCGGGGTGCGCCTGCCTTCACCACTAGGGTGGGCAGGTGCCTTGGGTGCAGGGATTCAGGTCTGAGCAGGTGGAGGCTGCGGACATCCTAGGTTGTAGAGTGGCCTCACGGGACTGCAGTCTAGAGCAAGGGCCCCAGAGAAGATGGAGATGGGGCGCTGCTGTCACACGCCAGGAGCCAGAGAGGGATGCGTTCCCGGGCGGGGGCTGGAAGCCGAGGGAGACAAGGCGGAGGTGCCGGAACGTCAGCTCCCGCCAAGCCGCTGCCGGCCGGCTCTGAGTCACACCTGTGAGGGGGACAGTGCCACCTGCCCCAGGCCGGCTCTGAGTCACACCTGTGAGGGGGACAGTGCCACCTGCCCCAGGCCGGCTCTGAGTCACACCTGTGAGAGGGACAGTGCCACCCGCTCCAGAGCCGGAGTGGGATTGAACGAGGCGAGGTATTTACAGCACTCGACAGCCTGGCGTGGCGTCAACGGTTTGCAAGCACAGGTGGTGTCAGCGTCGTTGCCATGATGCCCCCAAAACTGTTATTAGCGTGACCAGGGTCAGGGCCCAGCGTGTGACCAGATTGGGGCTCGTGTGGCCAGGGTCGGGTCTCAGTGTGACCAGGGTCGGGGCCCAGCCTGTGACCAGGTTCAGGGCCCGGCATGTGACCAGGTTGGGGCCCAGCGTGTGGCCAGGGTCGGGTCTCGGCGTGTGTCCAGGTTCGAGTCTCAGCGTGTGGCCAGGGTCAGGGATCATGTGTGACCCGGGTCAGGGCCCGGCGTGTGACCAGGGTCAGGGCCCAGTGTATGACCAGGTTCGAGTCTCAGCGTGTGGCCAGGGTCAGGGATCATGTGTGACCAGGGTCAGGGCCCGGCGTGTGACCAGGTCGGGGCCCGGCATATAACGAGGTCAGGGCATCTGTGCTGGTGGCTGTGACAGGGCAGAGATGGTGCCCTGGGGAGGAAGTGAGCGTTAGGGGCCGTGGGTGGGTAGCGAGTTGGGGAGACGGTTGGAACTAGAGGGTTCCCAGGGTGGCGCTGACATAACCACGTCGACAGCAAACAAGGAGAGCTCTGGGCGAGGGGCGGGGACCCTGGAGAGGCCAGTGCAAGGCGCTGGGTGGGGGGCGGGACCAGGGGCTGCTCGACCGAAGGTCGAGTGAGGGTCCTTGCGAGGTGGAGACGCCTCAGCTGGGAAGAGCCAGCTGGATGACAGTCAGGGGAAGAGCACTGGGCGAAGGGTCCGGCGTGTGCAGAGGCCCTGGGCTGCTCTGAGGCTGGCTCAGGAGCTGGTCTCCTGCAGGAGGCCACCTGCTTCCACCTGCTCTCTGTCAGCTGGGGCCCGTCTCACCCTCTCCATCCAGCCCTCCCACCAAAGCCTGGAGTTTCTGATGCCCCTGCTCACCCTTTCTGTCACCTGTCCCCTCTCTCCATTGTCCAGAGCCTGCCAGGCCAGGGCTGTCAGAAGTGACAAACGAGCCAGGTGGAGCGGAGAGCAGGGTGGGCAGGTGGGTGAGCTGGCGGGCACGTGGCCACCAAGCCTAATGAGGGCAGGTGGAGGCAGATGGCCACGGAGGTCAGGGCCGGAGCCAGCCATGGAGCAGGCGCGAGCCACTTACTCGGCCACCCGTGACCCGTGTCGCTGGCTGTGGGCCCGCCCCGTGTCCTAGAAACATTTGCCGGGGTCAGCCCGCCTGCCGCTCTCCCCAGCCCTCTGGCCTCGTCACAGCCCTGGGCCTTGAGGTCCCCGTGGGTAAATGTTGGGGCGATAGGACTCTGATCCATCGGGGCCCCTGTCGGGGACTGTGGCTGAGCCCAGTGGGTAAGCGGTGCCTCCACAGAAGTGGCATTCCTAAGGGGACAGTGGGGGCGAGTGTGCTTGCAAGCATGGACCTGGGCGGGCACCAGGACGAGGCGTGTTGTGTGTGTGCCAGGCGTGTGGGTCTGCGTGCAGCACTGCTGTTGGGGCCTCCAGGTGAGCGACCTCATGCCTCACCTCGACCTGGGAGAGGGGTGGGGCGGTGGGAGGCAGTGCGGTGGGGCGCAGGCAGTCCCAACGAGACCGAGCGAGCAGGGGCTCACGGGGGGCTGCAACGCCCCCTCCTTGCTGGCGGCAGCTCAGCGGTCACACCCGTCTGGTCTGGGGTAGCCAGGGCCCTAGGCCTCTGCTAGGCTGGGAGCAGATAAGAGACCAGCAGGTGGCTGGGCCTCACAGGGGGCCAGAGCCCAGGGGTAGAGGGACACGGTGGTGCCCTGGAGGACAGGCTGACCCTCAGCGCCTTAGGGGTGTGGTTCTGCTCCCCTGCATCCTGGTGCTTCTTGCCTGGGGAGGTGGCAACTAGGACAGCCAGTGGGATCCCAAAGGGTGGGGCTCCGAGGTTACCCCCACTAGCTCAGGGCCAGCTGAGGCCAGAGCCGGGGGTGCTGGCCATGGTCCTGAGCCCTCTTCCTGGGGCCCGCCAGCTCCGCGTGGAAGCACAGATATTTGTGTTGGAGCTGCACCCTGGGCTGTGTCCCTAGGGGCAGCGTCAGGGCGTGGCTCCCATCCGAAGCCCGTCCTCTCCCGGCTACCCATGCCATCCTTCGCCACCACCTCCCCGATCCGCCTCTCCCGAAGCCGGGGTGGCGGGGTGGCAGAGCTCGTCACAGCCCGGGGCGCCTGGCTTCCAGGCACAGCAGGCCCCCTCTCGCTCAGCACTGGGGCGCTTCCGTCCTGCCGTGCGCCCCCAGGCCCAGAGCTGGTGTGGCACAGTGTGGCGTGCCGTCACCCTGCGTGGGCACTCAGTGCGTGGGGCACGACAGCGGGGACAGGGGCGCGTCCCAGACAGAGGGACGGCTGCTGCAGAGCCCCGAGGTAGGCACAGGCAGGCCAGGCCCAGTGGCCTTCGCAGAGCCCGGGCTTGGGACGTGGAGGGCAGGCCAGGGAGGGGACCTCTGGTGGCATTTTATAAATTTTTTTGACTGTTGCTAGGAGAAGAGCTCAAGGGGCTGGGCCCAGAGGGCAGGGGCAGAGGGCAGAGGGCAGAGGGCAGAGGGCAGGGGCAGAGCCCTCCCCAGGGTCTCATCTGCACGTCTGCCCGGCCCCCGCCCCTCACCGCCTTCTCTCCCCGGACTCTGCCAGAACATGGAGAAGGTGGTGGTGCCGTCGGTGACGCTCATCGTGGGCTGCGGCGTGTCGTCGCTGACCCTGCTCATGCTGATCATCATCTACGTCTCCGTGTGGAGGTGCTGTCCCCGGGAGGCGGGCAGGGCACTGGGCCACGTGGCCTGTGGTTCGCAGGAAGCGGACGGCCAGGGTCACGTCTCGTGCCTTCTCCAAGGGTGGCTATGGGGGGGTGACCCAGGCCCTCCTTCCTTCTCTGCCCTCCAGCCAGCAGCACCTGTCATCTCCCCCACCCTTCCTTGCCCACTGCCATCACTGATGGACGGACCCCCACACCTGCTGGTGCCACCCCCACCCCTCCATGCTCCCCGCGTCCCCCCACCCGCTGCCCGTCTCCAGTCCCTGCCTGCTGCTCCAGAGACACCGACGGGGCATGTCGCGGGCAGGAGGGTCGGGCCGGGCCTTTCTGCCCCTGCCTCGCACTGGGCCCCCGCTCCTGCTGTCTGAGCACTCGCCGTGGGTGCCAGCGAGCCTGCTCCCCAGTGGAGCACCCTGCCCCTCGACCACCAGGACCCCCATGCTCCCTGACCTGTCTCCTGCCACCTGGCTGTGCAGAGCCATGCCCTTCCCAGAGCCCGGGGTCAGGAGCAGGGTGGGAACCTCCGTGTACCCCCCCGCCTTGCACTCCCTGTCCCCAGGCACTGGGTGCTACCTGTCTGGTTTTGGCCTGTGGGGTGCAGGGCACTGTGGAGGCAGGGCATGCCACGAGGACCCTTGTCTGAGCTGGTCACTAGCCTGGGGTGAGAGACATGTGTGCCCAGGTCGGGTCTGAGCGAGGCCCAGGTGGCCACAGACATGCGTGAGTGCGTGAACGCAGACACGTGCCATCCCCCACCCCCAGGGCCCTGCAATGAGCCCCCTGGGCAGAGGTTTAGGTCGGAGAAGGTGAAGCCAAGGTCGCCGCCTGCCCGGCAGCCGCCTCCAGGCCCAGCCAGGACTCCCAGTGCGTCCGGCTCCATGGGCACTGTGATGTCGGCCGATAATCAACCTGACACTGCACCCTGAGGCCGGCCAGAGCAGGTCGATGCGGCCAGTGGGGGGGCCGCATGTGCTTCCTGGTGGCTGGGTGCCCATGAGCAGTAGGCCTCCGTCCTGCCCAAGTACGAAGGCACCAGGAGGGCCAGCATCCAGTGCCCAAATCCCCCGGCCCTGGGCCGAGCCCTTCCCCTGAGACCTCAGTGTCCCCAGGTCTCTGAGGACGGGACGTGGGGCAGCCCCTTCAGCGCTGCCACACTGTGGTCTGAGGTTTTGCCCATGATTTTCGAAGTGTCATCACCTCTGTGGTCCCCGTCAGGACATGGAAATCTGGTGAGGCGACGTGACCCGCCCAAGCTCACAAGCCACATCGGGCCACGTCATGGTCCCCGAGGCTCTGCTTTGCGCCCTCGGCTCGTCACCTGGCAGCTGGCGGTGCTGTGCTGGGAAACGGGAGAGCAGACATGGGGCAACTGATGCTTTCTGTCCTAGCTCTTTCATTTCGGTATTTCGGCCACAGCCCTTCACAGCCGGCGCTGTTAATCCCCCTCCGCCCCCCCAGAGGGAGACACTGAGGCTCAGAGGCATTGGGTCACTTGCCCGGGGTTATACAGCCAGCTGCGGACACAGGTTCTGCAGCCCCCACTGGGAACACTTCACGTGTCCCAGTCGTGACCAGGCAGGGAGCAGGCAGACCGTGGGCCCTGAGCATGAACCATGTCTGAGGGCCGGAGGGACAGGGAGAGGGTCTTGCATGACGAGGAGGAGCGTTTTTAAAGATGAGCCATCCCCAGCCGGAGGGGACTGCTGTACTCAGTAACTCCCCAGGCCCCTGGCTGTGTGCTGGAATTTGGTACGTGGGGCAGTAGGAGTGATGTTGGTGACGGTGGTGATGGTGGTGATGGTGATGGTGGTGACGGTGGTGATGGTGATGATGGTGATGGTGGTGACGGTGGTGACGGTGGTGGTGGTGATGGTGGTGGTAACAATGGTGATGGTGGTGGTGATGGTGATGGTGACGGTGGTGATGGTGGTGATGGTGATGGTGATGGTAGTGATGGTGATGGTAGTGATGGTGACGGTGGTGATGGTGGTGGTGGTGATGGTGGTGATGGCGATGGTGATGGTAGTGATGGTGATGGTGATGGTAGTGATGGTGATGGTAGTGATGGTGACGGTGGTGATGGTGGTGGTGGTGATGGTGGTGATGGTGATGGTGATGGTGACGGTGGTGATGGTGGTGGTGGTGGTGATGGTGATGGTGGTGGTGATGGTGGTGATGATGACGGTGGTGATGGCGACGGTGGTGATGGTGGTGATGATGGTGGTGATGGTGAGGGGGGGGATGTTGATGCTGGCGGTGGTGGTGGTGACGGTGGTGGTGGTGACGGTGGTGGTGGTGACGTTGGTGGTGGTGGTGGTGGTGATGGTGGTGGTGATGGTGATAGTGATGGTGATGGTGATGATGGTGATGGTAGTGATGGTGATGGTGATGGTAGTGATGGTGATGGTGGTGATGGTGTTGGCAGTGTTCATAGGGAGGAAGTGGTGCCCCGGATTGATACAGCTATAGGACCCCATCTCTTACAAGGCGAGGCGCTGTTGGGAGCTGACCACAGGCCTCCCACCCTCTCCCACAGGTACATCCGCTCAGAGCGATCCGTCATCCTCATCAACTTCTGCTTGTCCATCATCTCCTCCAATGCTCTCATCCTCATCGGGCAGACCCAGACCCGCAACAAGGTAGGTGGCCTTGGCCCTGCCGTGTCCCCAGGTGGGGTGGGTGGTGACCAAAGCAGGGGCCTGGACCCTGGGATCCCCAGGAAGGTTATAGGGGCAGGGACTAGAGCCACCTGTAGACCTTCTAGCTCTTCCCCTGGCCACGGCCAGCCACGTAGCTCAGGCCCAAGCGGGGTCGTCGCATGGCCAGGATAGGCACGGGGACGTGGTGGCTGGAGTCTCCAGCTGGGCTGGCAGTTTGGGATGAGCCAGCTCAAGCCCCTGTCCCCGGTCCATGATTGGGCACCAGGTTCTCTCTGAGCTTGTCTATGCCTTGCCACGTGGCCTTGGGGTGATTTGCTCACCTTGGGCCTTAGGGTCACCAAAAAAGTGGCCGTGCGCGGGCGCCCGTGTGGGTTCCTGACTGGCATTTGGGGCATCTACAAATGGTGGGTGAGGAAGACAGGGCGGGAGGGGCGTCTGTCTCTGGCCGCTTGCGGGCAGGGTCCCGCAGCAGCCACCAGGGCGTTTAGGCATGCCACAGCACGTCTCAGAGCCATAGCCAGGCCACCCCTCAGCGGCTTCTTGCGGGGGACTGGACCTGGTCACTGCTGCGATCACCAGGTGTGGGCCTCTCGCAGCCTCACCGGGCCGGTCACGCTGGCGGGGGCCTGGGGAGCGAGCACCTGCCCAGCCTCCCCGCCGCCCGCCCAGGTGGTGTGCACGCTGGTGGCTGCCTTCCTGCATTTCTTCTTCCTGTCGTCCTTCTGCTGGGTGCTCACCGAGGCCTGGCAGTCCTACATGGCTGTGACGGGCCGCCTCCGGAACCGCCTCATCCGCAAGCGCTTCCTCTGCCTGGGCTGGGGTGAGTGGCCGCCTCCCTGGCCTCTGGCCCTTGTCCCAGCCCGGCTGCCCGTCCCCTCTGTCCCCAAGGGCTCCCTGGGTGGTCCCCTCCCTGCCAGGCGTCCATCTAGCTGCAGGATTTCCATGTAGATGAGTAAAGCCAAGTTCGATTTGAATTTCAGGTGGTGGATAACTTTTTAGTGTAAGTACGTTCTGTCCAGTATTTAGGGTGTATTTATACCAAGAAAATATTTTCTCATTTATCTGGAATTCAAATGCAACTGGGTGTCCTGTGTTTTACTTGCTAATTCGGCAGCCCTGCCCCCGAGTTCTGTGGTTCCCCACCCCCACCCACTCCTGTTCCCTCTCTCACACGCTCAGTTCTTCTCTGGGGGTCTTCAAGGTCACATTTGTGGCCCCCACCGTCTGCCGGCAAGGCTGGAAGGAGGCGGAGGGCAGGCGGCCTTGGATGGGGGGGACCGACTCCTTTTTCTGGTCCTTCCTTAGGGCTCCCCGCACTGGTCGTGGCCATTTCCGTGGGATTTACCAAGGCTAAAGGGTACAGCACCATGAACTAGTGAGTCGGGGTGGGGATGGGGGGAGGCCCCGTGGTGCCCCCAGCCCCCCCACCGCCCTGGGAGTGACGGCTGGCTGGGCCGCCCTCTCACAGATGACAGCGCCAAGGCTAGGAGAGGGTGGGGCCCCCGGGAGCTGGAGTCGGGCCCCTGAGGCGGCCGCCCCCCTCCCATCAGCCGGCTCCTACCCGGTGGCGGGCAGCGGGACCCAGAGAAACGGTCCTGGGCTCTTGGATTGTCCCAGCTCCTCGCTGGACAGGTCCGTGGGGTCTCCGAGTCCGCTGACGGGGCGCTGATCCCTGCACCAGTGGGGCTGCAGGAGAGTCCGGCGGAGGGCGGAGCAGGCGGTGGGGGCTGTGTCACACATGGCCACGGAGGCTCTGAAGGGTCAGCCAGGCCAGGGGCCTTGAATGCCAAGCCAGGAGAGCTGGGTTATCTCGGAGGCCACGTGACCTCCCGTGGTGGAGAAGCTGAGCCTGCAGGGGCCATGGGCACTGGGCGGGGGGTGAGGCAGGAGGAGGGACTGATACTGGCCGCTCAGGCTTGGCTCGCTCTTGGGCCTTGGGGGACAGGACGTGGCCGAGCCCCGGAGCAGCCCCAGCTGGGTGATGGGGGCTCCACCAGCTGGGTGGTGGACGTGGGTGAGGGCTGAGCCACCAGCAGGGTCAGTGCTGGAGGGAGGAGCACCCGGCCTGCGGGACGGGGGTGGGGTGGGAGGCGGCGGGTGTGCAGTGGGGTTCCAAGGGATGAAGCGGCGGCGTACAGCACGGCAGGGACACCGGGGCGGAGGAAACCGCGCCTGCAGCTGCAGGCTCCTGGGGGCGCCGCGGTGGTGTCCAGGGGGTTCGGGGAGGCGTGGCGTGAGGACGGGCTAGGCCAGACGAACGCGCAGAGGGCCAGGTGCTGAGGCGCGGGGCTGGGTGAGTGAGCGGGTGAAGGGCCGGGCCAGGGACCGGCCCAGGGACCGGCCCAGTGGGCATTGAGTCTGCAGGGAGGGTCTGCGTGGGAGACCGGGAGAGTGGGCGGAGGGCGGGCGGGCCCGGGGAGGGGAGAGTCGGGAAGGCTGTCGGCAGGGCCCCGGGCCCTCTGCTGGACGGCTCTGAGCAGGTGCACCCCTTCCCTGGGCCTGCTCCTCGTCTGTGATTGGGGTGACGGAGCCTCCTGGGACCCCGAGGACCCGAAGCTGGAGAGCGAGTGTGAGGGTCCGCACGAGGAGGCGCACAGTGGGCGTCCTGCCCCTCGCCTGCCCCCGTGGGAGATGCAGGGTCCCCCCTGTGATGGGGCGGGGCCCTCGCCTGACCGCTGACCTGCTCTCTCCCTCCCCAGCTGCTGGCTCTCCCTGGAGGGGGGACTGCTCTACGCCTTCGTGGGACCAGCCGCCGCCGTCGTGCTGGTACGGACCCCACCCCGCAGTCCCAGGCTGGGGCCTTGGGCTGTTCTGCTGCCCACTGGGGGCGGGGGTGGCACCCACAGTCCCCTGACCTGCCCTCGGGGCAGGGGGCAGAGGCCGGGCTGGGGTATTGGCCTCATTTTTTACACTGTGGCTTGCCTGACTCTGGCACCAGCTGTGGACCTCTGTGCGTGCTTGCTGAGTGAGTGACCGGGGGCGGGTGGGGACAGGTGGACAGGCGGAGGGCTGGGGCAGCGGGGGTGTGGGCAGAGCCTGAGGCTGGGTGGGCCCAGCCTTCTCCCCAGATGGGGCTGCTGGCCGTCAGCCCCGGAGGAGGGCCGCGCCTCCCCTCGGCCCTCGGAGTTCTTTCCGCCGTCCCCACGCTCTGTGGGTGAGGGACGAGGCGCCCCATGGCGTCGGGCTTGTTCCTGGCTGCGGAGGGGCGGGGAGAGGCTGGGGGCCCGCGTGCTGCCACCACAGAGTCTTCTGCGTGGGCCACACCCCCTTGTCGCGTGGGCGCCCAGCCTCAGGCACGAGCTGGACGTGGCCAGGAAAAGCACAGCCCTGACATCCAAGGGAGGCTGAGAGGACGAGTTAGGGGAGCCTGGGGCGGGTGGGTGGAGGTGGGCAGCACCCGCGGGTGGGCCCAGCGCAGCCTGGCTCCCGGCTCCTTCGTTCTCGGAGGCACGGGCGGGGCGGGGCGGCGGGAGGGGGTGCTGCATGCTGGCACGTCGGCCGCGAGTCCGTGGCCAGGGCTGGTTCTAGGACTGGCCGCCTTCCCGCCCTTGTCCCTTCCCGGGGTGCGGCTAGAGGGCAGGGAGCATGACCCACTATGGGACCCTTCTCACGGGGCCACTCCGGAAGTGGGGACACGCAGATGAAGGCTGGACTCAGCTGCTGCAGGCGGGGTGGCAGGTGGCCTGCGTCCTGCTCTCCTCTGGCCCCATCAGGAGAGGGGCCCCCAGGAAGTCACCTCCAGCCCGCCTGGCCACCGAGCGCTGGCGCCTGTGTCTGGGAGCCGTATTCCCAGGATGGTGGGGGCAGGGCCTGGGCAGCGCTGTGTGTGGTGCTGTTCCCGCTCCCCAGATCTCTGGGACCAGGGTCTGGGTCCAGGGACCCATGGGGTCGGCCAGCCCTCTGCAGGGCGGGAGCAGAGGGCAGGGCATCCAGGGGGTCTGGGTGTGAGCTGGGCCCCCACCTGCGGGAGGCCGGCCAGAGGGTCTCTGGGGCTGTGCAGTCCACTGACGAGGTGCTTGGGGACCTCCTGTGTCTCAGGTGGTGGTGGGCACGAGGGTTTTCTCAATATCAAGGAACACTTTTCGGGGTGGGGGCGGCCCTAGGCGGCTGGGGAGGCGCCTGGTGGCAGGGGTGGCCCAGGCGGAGCCAGGACAGAGGCCTGGTTGGGGCGAGGTCCCGGACGCTAAGAAGCGGGGAGCACAGGGTGAGGGCCAGCTGGACTGGAGGTCACGGGAGGTCCCTTCTGTGTCTGAGCATGCTTCCTGGTCAACCCCATTCGGGGTAGGGACAGGCTCGTCCCAACCTCAGCCTGATCTCTGACCTCTGGACAGGGCATCCCCGCTTCACAGGCAGCTGCGGGCTGCAGCAGGGGTGCTGGGCAGGCCTCTGGGCCGGCCAGGTCAGTGCACCCCGGCACCCGGCCAGGGTTCCCACCCCGTCCAGCCTGTGGGAAGAGCCCCTGTCACCGTCTGAGCCCCAGCCGGTCCACTTGGCCCCCTCGTGTCCACCCGCCCAGCAGGGCCCCCGACCCTGGCAGAGCCCACCAGGCGGGAGGGTCACATGGCAGGGTCACGTGTGAGTCTTGAGCTGCAGTGCCCGGCCCTGTGGGGGGTGGGAGGGGGCCTGGGTGGCACGGAACACGTCACCTGACAGCAGGAGGGGACAGCGGGGCGAAGGCACAACTGTGGGCTCGTCCCTGGGGCCCGCTCGGGGGCTCCGCCGCTGGCCCGGAGCCTGTCCGTGAGTGGGGTGGGGACAGCGGCTGCAGGCGCCCCACAGCCCGCCCTGTGCCCGGCAGGTAAACATGGCCATCGGGATCCTGGTGTTCAACAGGCTCGTGTCCAAGGACGGCATCGCGGACAAGAAGCTTAAGGAGCGGGCAGGGTAGGATCCCGCCCGCCCCGCCGGGGTTCGGCGCTCCCCGGGCGAGGACCGTACCCCGTGGCCTTCGGCGTGTGACGAGGGCAGTGGGCGGCCCGGTGTCCTCCTGCCTGGCAGAGCTGAGCTCAGAGGGGCAGTGCCTGGCCAGAGGGCGCCCAGCGCTGCCGCTGTTTCTGCTGAGTGCCTGGGCCGTGCCCGGGAGCCCCAGGCTGTGGCCGGCCGACTGCCAGCCCAGACAGCACCCCCCGTCCCGCCCCGGCCCCCACGCCCGCCCTCCTTGCCGCCCGTGGCTGCTGCCCTGTCCGCCCCCTGTCCTGGCTCTGTCTGTGTGGCCCCCTCCGTGCCCGTCTCGCTCGGCTCGTCCGTCCCCCCGCCTCTCCCTCTCTGTCTCTGCTTTTCCTGCTTTCCTCGGGGAACTAAGGCTTCTGGAAACTGTTCTCTTGGGTCTTTGGTGGGTTCTGGTTCTGGTTCTGGTTAGAAGCCTGCCTCAGGGGAGGCGTGTGACTCAGTGGCTGGGAGCCTGGCTGGCCTCGTGCTCTGCGATCGGGACGTGGCGAGTGGCAGGCCTTGTCCCGGTCTGTCCCTGGAACACAGCCTCCTCGGATCCTTGGACAGCGGTCACACAGCAAGGCCAGCGTAGGGCTGGGCGCCGCCCACACGCATACCTGGGGCAGGCCTGCCGGCGGTGTGCGGCCACCCTTGAGTCCCGCTTTGCCACGTCCCTGTCTCGCGGCTGAGCAGACTGAGCCTCAGGCAGGGCGAATGGCAGAGCGGGGCCCCTCCCAGCTGGGCACTGGCGCCCCGACGTGCGCCCTGCACAGGGAGGCCGCCTGCACAGGGCTGTGTGTCCGCTCACGCACTCGGCTCTGCCCAGGGAGCTCTCCGATGCCCCCGCTGGACAGGTCGGGGCAGCGTGTGGTCAGACCAGACGTGGGGACCAGCAGGGAGTGGCCGTGGTCCCTCTGTGCACACCTGGGCGGATAGGTGAACCGGCCCTGCTCTCCTGCGCCCAGGCTCTCGGTGTGTCAGGTGGAGGAGGCCCCAAGGACCCCGGCACCTCAGACCCCACCCCTCCTGTCCCCCAGGAGGCTCGGGCTGCACTGCTGTGTGGTTCTGCTTTCAGCTCACCCCCACATTGGTCTCCGTGACAGCTGCGTTCGTAATTCCACTCGGAGTCGGCGGCCCGGCCCCCTCGGGCCGAGTGCGGAGCCCCCGTCTGCGGCCGCCGCCGCCGCCGCCACCGGTGATGCTACATTAGCGTCTCTCCGCCCGCCAGGCTCCGTGCTCCTCTGCGTCCCGTGCTGCTTGTTCAAGCTTTTCAGTCCTTTCTGTCACCTTTGCTGTCCACGTGGGGTTCCTGGGCAGCCCCTGCCCTCTCCTGCTCTGGCCACCTCATGCCCTGCCCTCGCCCTCTCCTCCCTCCCCCCGAGACGAGAGACGGGAGGGCAGGGAGACCCTGCGGGCAGGCGGCCTTGGGGGTGCCGGGCCAGCACCCCTAGTGTGGGCTGCGTGTGAGCCTGCGCATGTGGCGTAGGAGTGTGCACACGAGTGGGTGTGGGGTGTTCACATGTGCGCCTGATGTCAGTAAATGTCTGTGAGTGTGGCCACGTGTGCGGGTGTTACAGGCGGCCATGGCCGTGGAAGCAGGTGGGCGGACTTGGGGCCAGCAGGCTGCTTCACACACCGTGGGCGCCACCGGAGGCTGTGAGCAGGGCGGACGGTGTGGGCCGGGGTCCCAGCCAGAGGCCGAGTCTGAAGGGAGCGTGGCCCATCTGCCTGGACAGCGCTTGGCTGTCCTGTGTTCAGACACACAGGCCCCGGGGACGCTGCGGGCCGCGAGAGCCGTGCAGAGGGTGGTCCTGGCCGTGGGAAGCCAGCGAGCCCTGGTGGACGCCGGTGCCGGGCAGGGCTGGGTCTGGTCGAGCCTGGGTGGTTGGGGTGGGGGTCTCGAGGGGAAAGGCTGCTGCTTCGTGCTGGGCCCCCACTGGCTGACCACTGTGGGGCACACCTGGGGATCCAGCTCCCTTCGGATTCAGGCACGACCCTGTTTCACACGCCAGTCCACGGGGGTGGAGGGCAGCACCTTGCCCGGAGCTGGGGTGGGGGACGTTCCCAGCCCAGGCCACACTCAGAGCCGCCCAGGGGCATCTGCTGCCCACGGCCCGTCCCCTCTCCTCCCAGCCCCCAGTCACGCGCGACCTGCACGGGTTCCTCCGTGAGGCCTCTGCAGAGTCCGGGATTCGGGACTGAGTGGTTTATAGATCCCCGGCCTGGCCACCTGCCAGCGCAGGCGCCTCCGGCTGTGGGTGTCAGGCCTCGGGCCCGAGAGGATGACTCACGGAAGACGAGGTGCCGGGCTCTGCCCCGCCTGCTCGGAGCGGGGGCGCGGCTCGTCTGGGGTCTTGGCTGGACAAGCTCTATTTTGGAAAGGAGAGTGGTTACCGGGCCCCACCTGCTGTGCCAGGGAAACTGAGGCCCGGCCAGGACGGGGCAAAGGACAGACAGCAGCAGGGGTGGGCACAGCGGGCGTGGGGGCGGCGTGCTCGCCCGCCGTGTAGGAAGGGGAGCCCGCGTGTGCAGTGCCCCTGAGGCCTGAGGAAGGCCTGGGTGGGGGCAGGACCAGGAGAAGGGGCGGGGCTGGGCCTGGTCCCAGGGACTGGGTCCTAGAGACAGGCCAGAGCAGGTGGTGCCACACGTCACGGGGAGACGTCCTGAGGTGAGCACAGAGCTGTCCCAGGCTTCGAGGCCAGGCCTCCAGCATGTGCTGGGCCGTAGGGCAGAGCGTGTAGTCTGGGGGAGTTCCTGCCCCCGGCCAAGGCCCCACTGGTTTGGGGGTCCTTGTCCTGGCCAGATCCCAGGCCCTCCGAGCCTCTCCCCCTGTCCTGTGTCCCCAGCTCCTTCCCGGTGGCCCATGCCTTCTTTTCTGACCTGCCCGCTTTGCCGTGCTCACCCTGTGCGGGAGGAGGGGAGCAAGTTGTCTGGACAGCAGCCTCTGCCCCCGGGGACCAGGACAGTGGCCCTAGCAGCCCCCTGGAGTCCCTACGGGCATTCACCTGCCTATGGGGCAGCACTCACCCTGGCTGAGTCCTCAGGCCACGGTGGCCCTGAGAGGCATGATGGTGGCCAGGACTGGCCACCGTCCTAAACCCCTGCTGCATACCAGGCGTCTTGCTAATGCTGCTGCTGTCACAGTCCCTTGAGGCAGCAGGATGTCCCCACGGGTCAGGAGACGGGCCCAGAGCGGCCACACACGTAGGCCGTGGTGCAGGGAGGGGCCTGGGCTCTGGAGGGTGGTGTCTGGGCAGGGGTGCCCCCGAAGGACCCCCTGGAGAGGGACAAGGGCCGTGGGGCAGACACAGCCCCTCCCCTGGACGGGCAGCACAGGAGCCCAGAGGGGGGAGTGCCGGCCAGTCTTTCCCGCCCGTCCGTCTCCGCCCAGGTCCCCTACCTGTCTGGCCGCCTCCGTCCGGCCACCTCCCTTCCTAGATGCTCTTCCTCCGCCCCGAGCACTCGGGGTCTCTCCTGTCCCTCTGTCCCTCCCCGTCTCTGTCCAGAGCTCAGAGGCCCGGCCGAGCACCCTTCCCTGTGGCCATCTTGCCGTTCGGGCCCGGGGAGCTGGAACCGGCGGGAATCTCCTCCCCTGCCGGTGGTCTCCCGGACAGTCAGCAACCCGGGCGTCCCAGGCTTGGGCGCCTGGGATGGGGGACGGGGCTGCTGCTGGCAGAACTCAGGCCAGCCAGGGGGGAGGGGGAAGGAGGCCCAGCAGGGGCTAACGGGGGACCCTCCCCGCGTGGCCTCGCCGGCCCTGGGGATTTTTAACCTTCAGAAGTGAGTGGTATATAAAGACACACGGAAGCTAGTGGCTGAGTGTGTCAATAATCGGGGACTGTGATT
>NW_006436294.1:6792940-6798749 GCF_000325575.1 Pteropus alecto
TGCCGCTGCTGGCCGTGACCTGGATGTCGGCCGTGCTCGCCGTCACCGACCGCCGCTCCGCCCTCTTCCAGATCCTCTTCGCCGTCTTCGACTCGCTGGAGGGTTTCGTCATCGTGATGGTGCACTGCATCCTGCGCAGAGAGGTGGGTGGCCTTGGGGCGCCGCGGGTCCCCGTGGGCCGTGCGAGCCACCGGAGACGTGGGCGGCCGCCGAGACTCTCGCTCCGGCGTTTTCCGGGCCTCCCTAGAAGGGAGCTGGAGGAGGTTTTGACCGGACTGCGTCGCAGCTGCCACGTGGCTGGCGGCGGCGATGGAGGTGACCTCGGCTCGGAATGTGGGAACGCGTGCGTCTCGGCCACCGAGTCGGTGGACCTGGCGCCTCCTTCAGGGTCACGTGGAGAGCACTGGGGGCGAGTGCAGGTGGCCGCGGACGGACAGGGCACGAGGTCCCGGCGCCAGGACGTCAGCAGGGGCCCAGGGGCGGGAGTGGGCGTCGGAAGAGTGGGATTAGCTCTGCCTCCCTTGGAACTTTCTAGAAAGCCAAGGGCATTTGTGAGGCACACAGATTTGAAAGGATAAAGGAACAGAAGAGGCAGCAACAAGGTGGTTGGGAAGCAGAGCTCAGCCCGCGGCTGGCAGAGGGCCCTAGAGTGGCCAACTCCCACCGCTGGTGCCCAGGGAGCTTCGGGAAGTGGGGCCCCCGGGCCCCGCGTACACCGAGGGAAGCCCAGGAGTGGAGCGGCTTCGGGCCCCCCCGGCTCGCACCCCTGGGCGATGTGAGCACCGGCTCCAGGGGCTCTGACCCCAGGGAAAGGCAGAGTGGTGAAGACCCGAAGCTTCTGCCACCGAAGCAGCCCCATTGGTGTCGAGAGGCCACTCAGATCCCGAGGAGCTGGAAGAGCCCACGACGGAGGAGCCACAGACCCACCCAGCGGCCACGGAGACGGCCCCGAGGGAAGACGCATCACAGGCCCAGCCCAGCGTCCTCCGCGCCCACGTGTGCCTGGCCTCGGCCCCCGACAGCCCCTTCCGCAGAGGGAGCAGCCGCAGCCCGGCACGGAGCCGTCACCTCGGGCAGCTGTGAGCCCCGGGCGGTCACACGCGGACCAGGCTCCAAGGCCACGCTCTTGGCCCTCAGCGGCCTGGCTTCCGTGAAACAGGAACAGTGGGTGACGGGAGAGGTCGGAGCACAGGAAGACACGTGGTCGAAGGCCTGAGAGCGGGGACTGAGGAGCTGAGGGGTGGGCGAGCCAGAGGCCGTGGCCCGCCGAGGACGGAGGTGGACACTGGAACGCAAGTAGGTGACCGCAGGAAGGCTGCCCGAGCGACGGAGCTGTCGTCACTGTTCCCTTCCGAGGAGTCCCCGGCCCCTTGGGAACGCTCAGGCACGGCGTCTCCCAAGGCAGTGAGGGCCAGGCCCTCGGCTTGTGGAGACGGACACAGAGGCCGAGGCCGTGGTGACACAGGACGGGTCCGACACCAAGCGACCCTCAGCCCGATGGCGTGTGCTCCCTGACGACGGCCGGGGGGCCCACGCTTCTGACTTCACCCCACAAAGGGCACGGAGAGGACAGAGACGGGAGGGGGGCCCTGGGCTTGGCGGGTCCGGGGTGGGCACCCCACACAGACGCCGCCTCGAGGACCCTCAGCCTGGCCTTCCGGGGCCGTGCAGGCTTCGTGGGGCTGTGCCGGGCCTTGCGCGGCCGTGCAGACTTCGTGGGGCAGAGTCTGCGCTGACCGCCCCTCTCCCCCCAGGTCCAGGACGCTGTGAAGTGCCGTGTGGTGGACCGCCAGGAGGAGGGCAACGGGGACTCGGGCGGCTCCTTCCAGAACGGCCACGCCCAGCTCATGGTAGGGCTCGGAGCCGGGGACGGAGCCGGGGACGCAGCCGCACCTGAGCTGCTCCAGGTCCCACAGCCGCGTCGGGAGGGACTTTGAGCCCAGTTTGAGGTTGGGGAAACTGAGGTTCCCAGAGCGAACTCCTGGCGCAGGGGTGGGGGATGGGCAGTGCTGAGCTGGCGAGACCGGGCCGGGCTGGCGGCCACTGCATGCCCACGCCGGCCCCAGAGCCCTTCGTTCAGACACCGCCCTGTGGGTGTCCCGGCTCTCGCTCAGCTCCTGCGTCCCCCGAAGCTCAGCCAGGAGCAGAAGGCGGCTTGCCCGGCTCTTCCCTGGGAGCCAGCCTGGCCTGTCCACTCACCCTGGCGCTGCTGCGGCCTTGTCCTGAACCAGGTCCCCTCAGGACCCGACCCCCTGGTGCTCTAGCACCACAGGCACCGTCCTGTGCTGCCCCCTGTACCCCTCATCCTCCCGTGCCCACCCCGCAGGTGTCCCCTGAGAGGTCCCCCCGGGAGCTTCCTTGACTCCCCGTCAGGCCACCTTGTTCGGGTGCCATGGGTGAATTTTCACGCTGTCATTCTGTGGCAGCCGCCCCCTGGGGTGCCCCTGGCAGGCGGGAAGTGCTCATTCAGTCTTCGGGGTGCTTGGCCATTTCACAGTGCTTGTTAGGGTCACGGGCAGGGCCTCAGCGGATGCCGGCGGCCAGCCCGGACTAGGCTGCTGGCCTCCTTGGGGGGTGAGGACAGAGGCCGGAGGTGGAGGATGCCGGGTCCTGGACCCGTGATGCTGCTCTCGGCCTGACCTCTGACCCCAGCCTGACCTCTGACCCGTTCCTGTTCTCGCCAGCCCGACCTCTGTGTTTCAGGGAAGGAAGTTCCAGGTTTGAGATTGAGGGCTTGGCCATCCCCTGGGGTCCCAGTGCCCCTCGAGGAGGCCACAGCCCCACCTGGGGTGGCCTGAGCCGGGTTCCCCAACTCCTACCCTGAGATGGGACAGGCGCTGTGGTAGGGACCACAGCCACCACTGAGAGGGCCGTGCTGATGACCTGCATCCCCGCCCTGCCCCTCCCCGCCGGCCGGCCCCCATCGCCTCGTCCCTGTCCCCGGGGCTGCGGCACCGCCTCCGGGCCGCCAGCAGAGGGGTTCTCGCACTGAGCCCAGGAGGAGCATGGCCGGAACCCCGAGGCCGGGGCACGACAGCGGGAGTGAGCCGCGTTGGGACCAGCCTCCCGTGTCCCTGGAAGGGGGCCGTGCTCGCAGACGCACGCACACGCATGTGCCATGTACGCCTGCACGCCTGTGCTCACACGCACGTGCCATGCACACCGGCGAGAGTATGCAGGGCGTGGTCATCTCCCAGGAGGTCACGTGGGTGAACACGCTGGCAAGGGGCACCCCTGAGCGGTGGCCCCTCGGCCCTCGGCGCGTGCTCACGTGGCTCACATGCCCCCCTGAGGCATGGCTGCAACTCCATGCCACCCTTGCCTGCCACCCCGCGGGCATTGTGGGGCTGGCCCGGGGCAGCAGCCCAGCACCGCCCACTGGCCCACGGCCCTCACGCTGCCCATCTCTGTCTTGCAGACTGACTTTGAGAAGGACGTGGATCTGGCCTGTAGATCAGGTGAGCGCCTGACAGGTGAGAGCGACAGGTGGCCCTCTGCGGGGCCCACTTGCTCCTTTTACTTTTTGTCATGTGTCCGTCTGTCCATCTGTCTGTCCTCATCCCACCCCTGCCATGTGTGGCCCACACCAGGGCCCCCGGTCTGAGCCGGGGCCTGGGCGGAGCGGGGACTTTGGCTTGCACCCGCCGCCCCCGCGCCTCCCACCCCCGGCCCACTCACCTGAGGCTGCAGCAGGGTCTGTGGGGCCTGAGCCGAAGTAGCCTCTGAAACACTGTCCTGAGGCTCGGGCTCGGCAGGTGTGGGGACGTCTATGCTGGGGCAGCTCTTAGCCCTGGAGAGCAGCCTCCCGGCCCCCCCTCCCACATCCTGTGCTTCCTTCATGGCTTCACTGTTCATCCGATCGAGGAGGCAGGGACCCTCAAACTTTCAGATCGGGAGGGGAGAGCATCATGGGAGCTGGAGGAGAGCGGGAAGAAGGGCCCACCGTGGGTGCCGCGGCTAGCACTGAGCTTCCTGGGAGCAAAGGCGAGAAAGGAATCAGTTGCCCAACAAAAAGAAGCCCCCGAACATCGCTGTTCTGTGAGCCAGGGTCCGGGAACAGTGACGAGCCGTGTCTCTCTGAGCTGTGCGGGACTGGTCACACTCATCTGGTCTGTTAGATGTTTGAGAAGTCCCTTCTCCAGGGACAGCTCGGGGGAGCGTTGGGACAGGCCCAGGTAGGGAGTGGTAGCCGCTGCCAGGTGGACCCAGGAGGGCTTCCTGGAGGAAGTGATCTCTGGGTCAGGCTGAACCGGAACTAGAGCCACCCTCCGTCTCCTGGAGTCTCCCCAGCCGCCCTCTCTGGGAGCTGGTCTCAAGACTTAGGGGCCTTTGGGAGCTCGGCCCAGCCCTGCTTGGGTGCTGTCAGCTTCTCTGAGGTTCTGATTCCTTCCTCATTAGGGAGATGGACCAGTCTGGCCCGCGGCTGGGGGCTGTGGGATTGGGAATGCTGGGGGAGGGGTTTCACAAACACATCCAAGGGAGCAGAGACCCTGCCCAGGCCAGCACAGGGTGGAGCGGGCGACCCAGCGAGGGGTCAGGGATGGAAGAGGTTCGGGCTGTCTGCCGAGGGTACGGCCCGGTTCCTGGGGCCCGATGCTCACCCCAAGGTGGGCTGGGAGACCTCGAGGGAGGGGCCCGCCTGACCCTGGGCTTGGAGGAGAAGACAGCAGGTCGCATGTGGGGCCGCGTGGAGTGGGTGCAGGGCGCTGGCGGCCAGAGGGTGAAGATTAGGAGCAGGGAGGGCAGGAAAAGCTCCAGCCTGTGGTCAGAGGAGCGAGCTAGGCGCCACTGTCGGCCTGGCAGCTCCTGAAGGGGTGCTGACGAGGTGGGGCGCAGGGAGGGGCTGACAGCGCTCGTGTGGGCGGGGGCGGGACAGGCGTGGCGTGGCAGCCAGGCCGCCTGGCCAGCAGGCGAGGGCCATGCAGTCGGAGCAGGCTTCCGAGGACCCTGCGTGGGGCCGGGTGGGCAGCTGGGCCTGGCAGCTGGTTCTCTGAGGGCCGTTGAGGGCAAACTGGGGCCCAGGTCAGAGGTCATGGCAGTCTGGTCACCATGGAGCTGAGCAGAGGGGTGGCTGGGCCCCCAGGAGTCCCGCAGCAAGGAGTTGTGTCCCCGCATGTCTGGGCAGCATGGGCCACCTCCAGGGCCAGCCGCAGCCGCCCGGCTGCTGGGAGGACAGTGTGGGTGGGGGTTCCTGTTCTCTTGTGGTGTGGACAGGGGCACCCTGGGTCCCAGCTTGGACTCCAGCTGCTCTAGCACCCGACACGGGAGAGGGTGTGCCTGGCGGGGACCGTGCCGGGCCCCCCGCAGCCGCCCTGACCCCTCGCCTGTCCGCCAGTGCTGAACAAGGACATCGCAGCCTGCCGCACAGCCACCATCACGGGCACGCTCAAGCGGCCGTCACTGCCCGAGGAGGAGCGGCCGAAGCTGGCCCACGCCAAGGCCACGCCCACCAGCTTCAACAGCCTGCCGGCCAACGTGTCCAAGCTGCACCTGCACGGCTCACCCCGCTGCCCGGGCGGCCCCCTGCCCGACTTCCCCAACCACTCACTGACGCTCAAGAAGGACCGGGCCCCCAAGTCCTCCTTCGTGGGCGACGGGGACATCTTCAAGAAGCTGGACACGGAGCTGAGCCGGGCCCAGGAGAAGGCCCTGGACACGAGCTACGTCATCCTGCCCACGGCCACGGCCACCCTGCGGCCAAAGCCCCAGGAGGAGCCCAAGTACAGCATCCACATCGACCAGATGCCCCAGACGCGCCTCATCCACCTGAACATGGCACCCGACGCCAGCCTCCCCACCCGCAGCCCGC
>NW_006436294.1:6798877-6810038 GCF_000325575.1 Pteropus alecto
GACCCTGGGCCCGCCAGCCTGGGGGAGCCCGGGGAGCCAGCTGCCCACCCAGGACCCAGCACGGCGGCTGGGGCCAAGAACGAGAACGTCTCCACCCTGTCCGTGAGCTCCCTGGAGGTGAGGGTGGGGCACCAGCAAGGAGGCAGGTGGGGCTGGCAGCCCGTGCACCGCGGCCCGCACGCTGTCTACGCCGCCGCAAGAATCCCCTGGCAGAGGGGAGCCGGGGCCTGGGACCCAGGAGTCTAGCCCAGGACCCAGGTGCCCTCGCTCTGCCCGGGCGGGGGAGGGGCGGCATCCGTCTTCTGCAGCCACATGCCCCGGCCTTCCCTGGACCCCACAGCAGGGATTTGTCTCTTGTCAGGTGGTCCCCAGAGTGGAGGTTCACCCACTGCGGGGGGCTCGAGGGCCCAGAGCTGGCGCCCACTGCACTGGACTCAGACCTGCTCGAGTCTGGTTCTCCTGTGGCTGAGCGGTCACAGCGCACGTTCCTCCTCAGGCAGAGCCGAAACCTGGAGCTGACCCCAGGCCCCTCTCAGCCTGTAGGACATGTGCTCAGAGCAGAGGGGTGGGGTGCAGCCAGGCCACACGCTCAGGGGGCTCCACCCTCCCTAAGGGCAGTCCTCTGAGGCCCCCAGCTGTGCCATGGCCCTGCGCCAAGGTCTCTTTGTCCCTGTGTGTGTCTTGGGCAGTCCGAGCTGGACACTCTTGCCCAGCTCTGGGCCTGGCTTTGAGGGAGGAGTCGGCCCTGAGGGCAGGCTGGCCCCTCTGAGCTGGGACAACAGGTGGCTGCAGGTTCACTCCAGTTCTGGACCTGTAGCACGAGAGTCTCAGACTGTCTTAGGGAGGAGGGACCCCTTGTGACTCGCCCGCCAGCCTGTCACTGCCCACCCTCTTCCCCCAGAGCCCCCAGGCTGCCCTCCCCCGCCAGTGTCCCTGGGGTTTGATGGCCCACAAGAGAGCCTGAGCACTAAAAACCATAGTTGCACCCAGAGGCGTGTCCCCCAGGGCAGGCAGGCAGTGAGGAGTCCCTGGAACCCTATCCACGGGCCAGGAGAAGCAGACAGGCTGGGGGTCTGGGAGGTTTGGCGGACGGTTACAAACGCACACACACCCCTTCTCCCTGCAGCGTCGGAAGTCACGGTATGCAGAGCTGGACTTTGAGGTGGGTCCCTGTGTCCCCTCCGCCAAACACCTGGGGCCAGGTGTGCTGCAAGCCCCAGGCGGGGCAGCCCAGGCTGGTCCAGCAGGCCTGGAGGGGCTGGGCAGTGGGGCGGGCCCCGACCTGGAAGGCTGAGGCCCCATCGGTCAGCCATGGTGGGGGTCGGGCAAGGCGGCCCTTCCACGCTGAGCGCACGCCGCGTCTCTGGCCCTGCAGAAAATCATGCACACGCGGAAGCGGCACCAGGACATGTTCCAGGACCTGAACCGGAGGCTGCAGCACGCGGAGAAGGACAAGGAGGCGCCCGGCCCGGAGAGCAAGGTGCGGGGGCCGCGGGGCGTCCGGGCGGGGTGAGGGAGAGCCCCGGTGAGGCTGCCCCCTCCCCCACCACACTCCATCTCCTCACCCTCCCCGGGGGCCGCCCGCCCCCGACCCTCCCCGGGGGCGGCCCGCCCCCGCCCTCGCTGGGCCCGGGAGTGACCGGCCCGCCAGTGGGTGCGTCCCAGGGCCCCACCTGCATCTGTGATGGAAGGTAGTGAGCCGGGGTGCGGTGGGGGCCGGGTGGCCTTTCCTAGGAGGGAACGGCCAGACGAAGGGTGCTGAGCAGGCAGGCGCCTCCCGGTGCCCCATGCAGGCCACCCCAGAGCCTGGCCCGTGGAGGGGCCTCGCCTCCCTCCCCGCACCCCCTGCCCCTTCCTGTCGTCTGACTGCACCCCGTTCTCCCCTCCCCACCTGCTCGTGCCCGGCGCTCCCTCTGGGCCGCCGCCCAGCAGCCAGAGAAGCAGCAGCCGGTCGGCCAGCGGCCGTGGGAGAGCCTGCGGAAAGCCCACGGGACCCCCGCGTGGGTGAGGAAGGAGTTGGAGCTGCGGGGCATGGAGTGGGAGAAGGCGGGCGCCACCATCCCGCTGGTCGGCCAGGACATCATCGACCTCCAGACCGAGGTCTGAGCGGCCGGGCCACGGAGGAGGGGGCCGCAGGGTGGGCGCACGCGCGCTCGGGCAGCAGCCACGGCCGCGCCAGCTCAGGGCTCTCGGCGGGCGGCCAGGCGGAGCCCCGCAGAGCTGGGACCAGAGCCAGTCGGAGGGACAGGAGGTGGCCGCGGCCCCAGTGGCACAGGGCTCCCGGAGGCCGGAGGTGCCTCGGACCCTGCCCTCCTCGGACCCAGCCCCAGCGGGCAGGCGGGCGGGCGGCTGCGGACCATGGCCAGGCCGGGTGCGGCCGGCTCCCCCGGGAAGCCCGCCCAAGCCGCTGAGACAAAAGACCAGCCTGCTCGGCCCAGCCGGCCCGGCACCGTTTTTTAGACACCCCCACCCCCGGGAAGCAGCCAGCCCCCCACACCCGTCCAGGGCCTGGGGGCCCCTTCCCAACCAGGCACAGCTGTCAACCTGCGCCACGCCAGGCCAGGACCAGAAGCCCACTCTGGACGAAGCAGCGGTGGGCAATCTATTTTTTCTCTCCTTTTCTTTTCTTCAATAAAAAGAGTTAAAAACCCACGTTCTCTCTGTGTGGCTTTCCCGGGGACACCACGCGGGCCGGGACCGACCGGCCTTGGTCCGTCCGCTGCGTCAGAGACGGCCGGGGAGGCCTCTACTCCGCCCTGCCTGCGCCCTGCTGGGGTGTCAGGACCCGCAGGCAGCTGTCACGTGGCCCCCAGGCAGCGGCCTGTCTCCCAGGGGACCCTGTGAGGGAGCCTGATGAACCCAGGGTGCCGGGGTCCCTGCCTCCACCCCCGTCCGTCCTCGCACTTTGAGACCCACAGGGGTGGCATTTGGCCTCCCTGGGCCCTGAGTCACCGCAGGAGGGACACAGGTGCTGGTAAAAACCAGGCCGAGACGACGAGGGAAGTGGGCAGAGAAGGGGGAGAGAGGGAGGGAGGCTGGGGCCCTGGGACCCCCTTCCTTCTGGGTGGCCTGGGTGGACCCTGCCCTCCTCTGCATCACCCTGTCCCACCCGCCCTGTGCCACTGAGGCTCCTGCCTCCAGGCCTTGGTGGTCCCCACTGTCACGGGGGCGGGTGTGAGCTGCCCCTACAGCTGGCCGCTGGGTACGTGCCAGGTCCTCAGCTCACTGCCCACAGCGGGCCCCGGCTCTGAGCAGGAGCAGCCCAGGGAAGCCCAGGACCTGCCTCTTCTCCGCGTGTCCAGCAGGGGGCAGCCTGAGCCTCTGCAGGGAGCGGGAGGGAGAGCTGCGAAGCCAGGAGGCTGGTTAGCGAGGCCCCTCCCTCGGGCTGTGCTCCCCGCCCCACAGCCCCAGCCTCAGGCGGCCAGGCGACCTCGGTGGCAGTGGACAGAAGCCTCAGCCCAGGGAGGGCAGCATGGGTAGGCCATGTAGAGGCCCCAGTGCCCAGAGACCACGGCCCCCACCTTGTCACTCAAAATGAAAACGGTGAAGCCGAGCTGAAATGGGGGGCTGCCTAGCACGGGGCTCCCACAGTGGCCTTGCCCATCGCTTGTCACTCCCCGTTTGGGGCTCAGTTCATGGGACTGAGCTGACCGTGACCCCCCACCCCCGACACTCAGGGCACACGGGGTGGGGAAGGGGCTTGGCCGGTGCTGCCTCCTGTGTGAGTGACAGCTGTGACCCCGGGCGATCACGTGTGACCGAGGATGCAGAGGTACCACAGGTGACTGCACGACTGGGAGGGACTGAGTAACGGTGAGTGACCAGAAGTGACCCCGTGGGAGTGGACAGCAGACAGGGAGGGACGCTGGCCGCACAGCAGCCGAGAGGAAAAGGCGCAGAGCCCTCTGCCCGTTGGCAGCAGAAGGCGCTCGGGAACCAGCACTGTGACAGCGCGGTCCCGGCCACCACTCTCCACACGTCAAGAGGCAGCAAGCCTTGCCCCAGGCTGAGGCTCGTTTCAGTCCATTGGACACCGGGGGTTCGGTGAAATCTCACGCACACGCTGTTCCCGCTCTGCGAGCCCAGAGGCCTCCTGAATTCTGAGGTGGGCAGTAGGCTGTGCTGGCTCCCTCATCCTGCACTGTCACAGACGGGAGCAGGAGGGCCCCTGGGAGCAGGAGGGCTGGCTGGAGAAAAGTCCCGAGCCCCCAGCTCCACGCCTGTGAAGGCAGCAGAGCACCCGGCCAGGTTCGGAAGCCTGGGCTTCTGCAGGGGGCTCGCTGCCGTCCTTGTGGGGTGACCGGGGCAGGGTCTTGCCAGCTCCTTGACCTCCCCTGTTTTTCTCACGAGCAGCATCACGTGGAGCAGAAAAACGGAAAAATAAAACGAAACAAAACAAAAAACCCCAACACAAACGAGACGGACCCAGCACAACAGCCTCTGTGTGCGAGGCAGTGACGCAGACGGTGTGAGCTGCTGGCACTGGGGCTCGGTGCGCACCCAGGGTCGGGGTCAGCCTGGGACCGGGGTCAGCGCTCAGGGTGTGGTCAGAGTCAGGGTCCGCCTGTGACCCTGTCCCTTCTTCCAAGAAGGCCACATCCTTTGTCCTGCCTGGGTCCCCATGTTCACAGCCATTCAGTGCTCTGTGACTGCCCACCACACGGTGACTAGTGACAGGAGTTGCTGTCTCCTTTCTGGTGATCAGTGTGGGAAGCCTGCCAGAGATGTTCCCCAGATCCGTCAACGCCCCAGGGCCCTCTGCCACCTTCTGTGGTGAGCCCTGTGGTGGGCAGTGCCTTGGGCCAGGGGCCGTGAGGTGCTCAGAGCTGGGTTAGGGACCCTGTAGTCATCCAGTTGTTCAGACGGCTGTGCCCTGGACGTGATCAGGGCAAGGATGGACTCGGGGTGCTAACTGATGCTACAGGGTCCACAGGGAGTGAGCTGAACCCAGTTGTCCCAGCTCTAACTCCTAAATCCTCCCCTAATGGGCAGGTAGCCCGAGGGCAGCTGTGGCCTCTGTCCCTGCCGTCCCCCGCCGGAAGTCACTCCTTTCTGGAGGGGTCTTCCTGGGCCTGTGTTCCCTTAATCGTCCTGGCTCTTTGTACGAGTGTCGTCCTCCTTGGCAGCCTGTGACCAACGAAGCTAAGACCACCTCCTCTACCAGCTTTCATCTGCCATCAGCAGCATCCCCGTGCATGAGAGAGAGGCGTGGGGCTGAGGATGGTGGGGGTCACCGTGGTGGGCAGGAACATGTGCAGCCAAAGGACGTGGTGACGGTTCTGTGGATGGAGCCGGAGCTAGAGATCTGGGTGGTGCTTTTGTTGCTGATGATGGTAATGATGGTGATGGTGGTGATGGTGGTGATGATGGTGGTGATGGTGATGGTGATGGTGGTGATGGTGGTGATGGTGGTGATGATGGTGGTGATGGTGATGGTGATGGTGGTGATGGTGGTGATGGTGGTGATGATGGTGATGGTGGTGGTGATGGTGGTGGTGCTGGCGATGGTGGTGCTGGCGATGGTGGTGATGGTGATGATGGTGGTGGTGATGGTGATGATGGTGATGATGGTGGTGATGATGGTGATGGTGATGGTGGTGATGGTGATGGTGGTGATGGTGATGGTGATGGTGGTGATGGTGATGATGGGGATGATGGTGATGGTGATGGTGATGGTGGTGATGGTGGTGATGGTGATGGTGGTGATGATGGTGGTGATGATGGTGATGGTGGTGATGGTGGTGATGGTGGTGGTGGTGATGGTGGTGGTGGTGGTGGTGGTGATGGTGGTGATGGTGATGGTGGTGATGATGGTGGTGATGATGGTGATGGTGGTGATGGTGGTGATGGTGGTGGTGGTGATGGTGGTGGTGGTGGTGGTGGTGATGGTGGTGATGGTGATGGTGGTGATGATGGTGGTGATGATGGTGATGGTGGTGATGGTGGTGATGGTGGTGGTGGTGATGGTGGTGGTGGTGGTGGTGGTGATGGTGGTGATGGTGATGGTGGTGATGATGGTGGTGATGATGGTGATGGTGGTGATGGTGGTGATGGTGGTGGTGGTGATGGTGGTGGTGGTGGTGGTGGTGATGGTGGTGATGGTGATGGTGGTGATGATGGTGGTGATGATGGTGATGGTGGTGATGGTGGTGATGGTGGTGGTGGTGATGGTGGTGGTGGTGGTGGTGGTGATGGTGGTGATGGTGATGGTGGTGATGATGGTGGTGATGATGGTGATGGTGGTGATGGTGGTGATGGTGGTGGTGGTGATGGTGGTGGTGGTGGTGGTGGTGATGGTGGTGATGGTGATGGGGTTGGTGATGGTGGTGGTGGTGCCCACAATGGCAGCCACCATGATATGCGTTGCTGATGGTGGTGCTTCTGGGATTGAAAATGAGGATCTCAATAGGTCATCCTGTCCCCCACTCCCACACCCTCTCCCTGGGAACATCTGGGGGATGGAATGATGGCTGGAGGAAAGGAAGGGTGCCTGAGGACAATGACAAGAGTCTCTGAGTCACTGGGGGGCGGAGCTGACAGGAGCGGCAGCCGCCATGTGTCATGCATCTCGCCAGCACCCACTCTGAGATCTGGAGGCAGCTTCTCCTCACCTGACTTCTGTCTACTCATCTCTCTTCCTGTCACCACCGCGAACAGGGCCAGGAGGGGAGGCCCAAGAAGTGTGCCCACCCCTGCCTGGAGTGGCCGTGGAGGCAGGTGGAGGCTCTTTCTGGGCAGGCCTCCCCAGCACCCCTCCCGCCCCACCCCGAGCCTCACCTGGCAGCAAACACACCTGCTGTCAGGTCTGACCTCGTGCCGCAGTGCGAGAGGTCCCTGTCCCCACCGGCAGCTCTGTTCTCAGTTCTTACTGTTCCCCTCCCTCCGCCCCAAGGACCAGTGCCGTCTGAGCTGCTCCGTGACCACCCAGTGGGGCACCCCAACCTCTGTGGGCGTGCCCTTCCCAGCCATGCTCCACCCAGCCCCAGCTCACTGAGACCTCCTCCTGAAGCCAGGGATGCATCTGGGGACCACGGGGCCTGGAGAGCCGCCGCCTCCCTGGGCTCCCCGAGTGCTCTGGCGTGAGGACTTGCCCTGTGTGGCTCCGTGAGGTGACAGGGGAGCTGGCCAGGACCTACCACACACCTCCTCCTGGCCATCCCACGGCCCTGGGTGGGGATCAAGCACCTCTTCTGACAGACGCAAAGTCTGGGGCCCTGGCTGCCATCCCCCCAGACTCCCCCAGAGTTGCGGCCCAGGCTCTATTCTGAGGAGATGCTACTCCTCAGGCCCTGGGAATGGGGTGAGGCCCTGCCCCAGACCTTGAACTCATGTGTCAGAGGGAGGGGCCACACAGACCCGCACCTGCGTTCCTGATCTGTCACCCACTGCCTGTGGCCCTGGGAGGGCCAGGATTCCTCAGAGTGGAGGCGTCCCGCAGTCCCCTCCCTTCAGACCTGTGGGAGACGGCGGGGGTGTCCCTGGCCCTTGCAAGATCCCCTCGTATGTGTCCCTGCCTCGTGCACCGCTGCCCCCGGGCAGGGTCTGCTCAGAGAGCCACAGACGGGCCCCAAGGCGGGCGAGACCTGGCTCAGGGCAAACCCATGGTGGCCTCTGGACCCCACTCCTTGGCAGCATGACTGGCCTCGGTTAAACGCCGCCCCCCGGGCCTCAGTTTCCCTGTGGGAGCAGCAGCGTGTGGCCAGGGGCCCTTTGGGGCCAGCAGTCTGAGAACATGAGGAGTAGCGGGCTCCCCACATACGTCTCAGGCCCTAAAAATAACCCGAGAGGGGGGCAGCCGTGAGTAGCTGCGACTGTGCCAGGCACCGCACGCGGGCGGAACTGCCTCCAAATAAGGCTTGACAGAGCCGGAAGCCAGCGCCGCTCACGTCAGCCCCCAGCTGTGCGGCTCCAGGGCCCTCCCCCTGGGGGCCACTGGCCTGAGGCAGAGCCCGATGGACACCCAGAGCCCACCTGGGGACAGCAGGTCCTGGGATCCCGGAATTTAGACATTATGGGACCTAAGATTTACTAGTCGAAACTTGTGTTGATGTGTGGCGTCTCAGGACAGACTCAGAACCCTCCCCAAACGCCGCGGGACTTGAAGGCGGGGCCTCCCCAGGAGGGTAGGGTGGGCACCCCAAGGCTGGCCTCCCAGTGAGCAGGGACCCCAGCTGGGGGCGGGGGCCAGCCGCAGGGCGAGGGCGGATCCTGGCCATGGGGAAGGCGGAGGAGGTGTTGCTGGGTGCGGTATGGCTCCCTGGGAACACCATATGGACTGCGCCTGGGAGGGGACCGGAGGCAGCCGGCAGCACCCCCCGTCTGCTCCCTCCTCTCCCTCCATCACCGGGACTTCCTTGGGAGGCAGATGGTGGGTGGGGGGGCCCTGGGAGTGTGGCTTCTAGGACAGCCCGGCTGCCCGCGACCTCAGGCGCCCTGTCCTCTGCTGGTTCCTTCTCCAGCAGCCCGAGTCCTGCCTCTCTCCCTGCGTCCCGATCCTGCCCAGACCCTGCCCGGGCTCGGGGCCCTCCCAGTCCCCTGAGGGGGAGCAGCTGACAGGTTGTCGGGTGGGTAGACGGAGGCGAGATGGGGAGCTGGGTTGCCGGGACAGGACGAGACGGAGGTGTGCTGGGGCGCCGCTTCGTGGGGTGACGAAGTCCTGGGAGGTGGCGGGGGAGCAAAGCTGGGACATGCCTCCCACCAAGGCTTCCTGGAGGAGGGGACTGGGCGGAGGCTGCAGGCGGGTGGGGTGGGTAGCTGGGCATCCAGGTGGGCTACCTGATGGCGCTCAGCAGGCGCAGAGGATGACGGTGCAAGTAGGTTGCCTGCAAGAGGCCTACCTGCTCTCGGGCCCCACCCCCGGGGAACGCAGGCCGCTCTGGGGCCCGGAGAGGGCTTCGGCCCATCGCAAGGCACCGGCAAGTCTCCAGGAAGGAGCTGTGGCTGGGGTCACACGGCTGGGGTCTGGACCATAGCCCGGCCAGCCCGAAGGACCCCCCAAGGCACAGCCCCTACCTGTGGCTGCCAGATGCTCTCCTGGCCCCAACCCTGCTGGATCTCCTGGCCCCACCCCACCTCTGGCTCTGAGCCTCTCCAGAGTCGCCGCGTCTTGCAGCAGGCAGGGGCCCCCGCGGCATGCACATGGGGCGAGCTCCTCTCACAGCTGGGTGGACTGAGAGATCCCAGGGGAGCAGGCCTGGCAGAGAGCACCGGGAGGGTGCACAGACCACCTGCACCTGCCTCCAGGTATGTGCCGGGGCCGCCGCCACTGCTGGAGGAGGGAACGGTGGAGCGGCCCAGTGGGCACTCAGTCTGGTCTCGTTGGTCCTGTAGGTCTCGGTGGCCCTGTGCGCAGCAGCCTGGAGAGCCGGTGCCGGCGGACCTGAGGCTCCTGGCAGAGGCTCCCAGAGCAGGCGGCCCCCAGAGGGACCGGAGCCATCACGGAGCCCATCGAGATGCCTGGCACTGGCGAAGGGGGTGGGGCATCCGTACCCAACTCCCAGCACCCCTCCGGGGTAGCGACTATCACCACCACCCCACTTCTGAGGCACAGAGAGGCCCAGAGTCCCAGAGAGTCAGCGGTGGCCTCTGAACCTTGGGCCTCGGGCCGCACACTGGCCACTGTGCACAAAGTGTTTGTGGTGACTAAGAATTGTCAGGAAGACACAGAGCCATTCCCATTTCTAACCTGGAAACAAAGCATCAGACAGACCCCACATTAGTCGTCCAGACCTGCGCTATTCCCAAGTGCCCGCTGGATGCCGGGTCTGCCCGCGTGCTCGCCGACTCCGCCCACCAGCCCCGCCAAGAAGACATTCTTACATATTGTGTTATATTTGGCAGCCTCCCTCCTCCGCGCCCTCCACCCCGAGGGATTTTCCTCTTTCCAGAGGCCTCTACGTGGCCCCTTAGCGACGTCCTCATCAGCTTTGAGTCACAGGGACTGTCAGGCTTCCTCTTTCTTCTCGAGTCACTTTTAGTACGTTACATATTTTTAGAAACCCAGCTATTTTAACAAAGTTTTCAAATGTACTGGAATTAAATTGCTCGTAGTCGTCTCTCATTACCTGATTTCCGCTGCGTCTGTAGCCGGTGCGGACTGTGCCTTCGTCTTGCTCAGCTCGTCGCGTCGTACGGCTGAGCGCGTCACCTATTAGCCTTTGTTACGTCCCCTCAGGTGTTACTTCAGCTCTGGCCTGGGTGTTTCCGTATGTATTATTTTCGTCATCATTCAGTTTTAATGGTTTTTAAATTTCCATTATGATTACTGTCTTTGATGTGTGTTCTATTTTCTAAGAGTTCTAAATCACGGAAATTTAAAAATCCACCTTTTCGTGATTTCTACTGTAATGATAATGCTGTCATGAGACGCACCTGGGTGAGACCTGCTTTGGCAGACAGCACAGTGTTTAAAGAATATTCCATGCGTATTCTCTAGTTGCAGGGAGCACACTTACATGGCGGTTGAGCCAAACCAGCCAATTTCACTGCTCACACCTCTATATTCCAACATCTTATATATGTTTGACCTTCAATCGTCGGGAAAAAATGTATTAAAGTTTCCCATGATGATAGTACACTGTTTTTCTCGTGGTAATTCTATCAAATGTGGCTTTATATGTTTATATGCCCCTTTATTTGGGGACTACGAGTTTAGAATTGTCATACCTTCCTGGCAAATCGTATCTCTGAGCCTTTTGAAGTGACCATCTCTGTACGTAATGTTTTTATTTTTTGACTTAGTCTATCTCGTTTGATAGTAATATAAACATCCTAACTCTCTTTTGTGAATCAGGATGTCCATGGCCCTATTTTCGGGTTTGAGGTGTGTGTATCTCTTGTAACAGCAACACAATTGGACTTTTAAATCCAATCAGAGAATCCGGTTTTTAATTCTATTTTTTGTAATTAGTGGTAGCTTTGACTTGTTTCATCTTACTTAGTGCCCTATATTTGTCCTGCTTTTGCTGTAGCTTTTAAAAATCCTTTCTTGATTTAAGTGGTTACATTTTTAAAACACTTATTCTCAATGCACATTTAACCATTGACCTCAAACCAACAGACGGTCAGGTCCGTCTCCAGCAAGGTGGGTTTATTTGGGAACAGCGAAGAACCGCAGTCTGATGGGGCCACGGGCGGGTGCTGAGAAGCGAAGGCCAGGACA
>NW_006436294.1:6810079-6835191 GCF_000325575.1 Pteropus alecto
ACGGGCTTTGCCGCCCTCCCCCCGCCCTGGCTCGGGAGCAGCAGCCCCAGCCCCGGACCAGCCCCAGCAGAAGCCCTGGTGGGCCCCAGGTTCCTCCGCTGCTTTCCACTCACCGCTCTGGCTGCCCGCCCAGTTCGGGGTTCTTTACTTTGCCGTTGTTGCTGTTTTGCAGGCTTTAGAGATTCCCCTCACTGTTTCTGAGCCCGGGGGTCCTCCGGGGCTTCTCCCCTCAGGCCGAAGCCTGGAGCCCCGCCCCCAGCAGTGGTCATTCTCCGGACATCTAAGCGCCTGGCCAGGAAGGATTAAAAGGTCCGTTTACTGTGAGTGTCCCAGATCTAGCGGTATTTCGGCAGGAGGCATCTCGGAGCCTGCAGTCTGCACACTGCAGAGCTGGGAAACTTCCCCGTGGGCTTCTGTCCCCACGTGCTGACCCCGAAGTGCCCTCCAGGAAGGCACCGACCCCTTCGGCTTTCTTCGCCCAAACCTTGGCGTGCCACGCACGGCCGACCGCCCCTTCTGACGGCTGCTCTGTCCTGGCTCCTGCCCCACTCCCGGCCGACCCATCCTGTTCCTCTCTCCCCTCCGGCTGCTTAGTCTAAGTGTCTTTTGCCAGGACCTCGAAATGCGGTGCTGGCCTGCGGCTCCGCCCTGCCAGCTGCGCGAACGCTGCAGACACCTCGCCACAGCTCAGCCCGCCCTCTCCCTGCCCCGGCTCCCGCTCGGCCTGCACCGGTGCTTAGAACGCAGGAGACTGACCAGTGCTGAGGGAGGGGCTCGGCCTCGGAGGATGCCCGGGCTCCTGTCCTGCCCAATGCCCCACAGAGCTGAGTCAGGGCAGCAGGGCCGGCCTGCAGGCCAGGGCTGCGCCAGGAGGGCGATGTCTGGGCTGCAAAGGCCTGGGACGGAGGAAGGCAGGGCCAGGCCCCTGAGGGCCAGATCTGAACGCCATCTGGGCAGGGGAGGGACGCTAAGGGCCTGGACCAGGACGGCACGTGGGAAGAGTCTAGATGCTGGAGCAAGGGTCACGGGGTCTGCCAAGGCCGGGGAGGGGCGGGGAAGCTCGGGACAAAGCGAGCATCTGGAACGAGCCCAGGCAAGGCTCTGGCTGTACCAGCAGGGGAGTTTCTGGGTTTCGGCTTCGCTGGCCAGAGGCGGCGCCCTTCAGCCCACAGTCTGGGGGGGCCCTCTGGGGGGCACTGGGAGAGCGAGGAGAGAAGCCGGGAGAGGCTGGGGAGGCCGGGGGCACAGTGGCATTTAATGGGGAGAGAGAGAGTGACACCACAGGGCAAGCCCCTCACGGGCGGGCTTAGCGGGCCAGGACGTAGTTGGACAGCACCACCACGTCCTCCACGTAGCTGCGGTAGAATCTGCGGCAGTCCGCGTCCTGCTCCTGCTTGAGGGCGCTGAATTCTGCGGCGGAGACCGGAGAGTGACCACGGCCCTGGCCAGGGAGGCCGGGGAGAGGGAGAGCCCGGACCCGCCCGGGCCCCGCTCACGCTTCCTGAGGACGGCCACGTCGCCCTTCTTCAAGGAGAAGCAGACGTCGGTGAAGTAGTCCTGTAGGATGGCCCCTGCACGGGACAGAGGTGGCGGGGGGCAGTGGGCCGGGGGAGGGGTGAGCTCGTGGGCAGACCGGAGCCCGGCTGGCGGGGCCATGGCGCCCACCCCGGGAGCGGACCCCAGGGCGCGGGCGCTCGGTGGGCACCGGGCTGGGAACACCTACCGATGAACTTCATGGCCGCGAGCCTCAGGCTCCTGTGGGGGCTGCGCAGGTACGCCAAGGCCTGCATGAGGAACTGCCGCGAGCTGCCAAAGCTGCTCTCCACCTGCGGGCAGAGGTGGTGTCGGTGGCTGCTGGCCTCTTGAGCTGGCCCTGCCCGAGGCCCCCGCGCCAGCCTGGCAGTTCCAGGGCCTGAGAGGACAGCCGTGACCCGGGCCTGGGCCCCCGGCGGGGGGTGGGGCCTGGCTTAAAGGGGTCCGGGACCTTCCGTAGCGTCACCCCCCTCACGCCATCCCAAATGCCCTCCAGGAAGCCGCCTCCAGCCCCACCCCACGCCGGCTCCCATTCCATCCACAGCTTTGGCAGGGGGTCCGGGGCCCCTCAGAGCCACTGGGAAGCAGGGACGGTCACCGGGGCTCCTCAGCACGCAGGTCAGGCTGCCCGCGGCCGGCCTCGCTCTCTCCCCTGGGAGTGTGCAGGAGAGCCAGGCCCGGCGGGACCCCGGAGCCCGGGGGAAGCTGCGCTAGGGAGGAGGGAGGGGCGGAGGGGCTGGGCCGGCTCCGGTCTCCCTGAGGCCGTGTCCTCTGAGCTTCTTCCGGCGAATCAACCAGTTCGTTTTACTGTCTGAGCCTGGCCTGTCTGCCCCTCGCGGGTCCAGGTATCCTGATGAGTGTGTCCCCAGCCTCAGCCCCCAAGGCCAACCGTCCCCCACACTCCCCAGAGAGGATCTTGGGCCCACGGCCCCACGGCCGGGTTTACGGCCGGGTTTATGCCCGGGCCAGGCTCGCCCGGGCGGGGGTGGCAGGCTGTCCCGCAGCAGGCACTAACTCGGGGCAGCCCTGCCCAGTGCCGGCCCACAGAGGCCACCCTCGCTCTGGCTCCCCACTGGCCAGGCTGCCTGTCGGGAAGGACTGTGTGCCCGCGCCCCCCGTCCCCCTTCTCCTCCCACAGGCCTCAGACCCACAGCGCGGTCTGGACACGGCAGCCTGGGGTCCACGGCAGTCTTTCCCCGGGGCCCAAGACAGGCTAGACTGGATTCACCTTCCTGTCACGAACCCACGTTCCTGCTCCGCGTCCACTCTAAACGGCAGCACTGGCCCCCACAAAACCACCAAGTCACCCCAGAGCCCGCGTTCCAGGCTCACACGCCGCCTTCCCCCAGGGCTTCCTGGCAGCTGGCCGGTCCCAGGTCTTGCAAAGAGAAAAGGTTAGGAAGGGCCTGGAATGTCCTAAGGTTGCGAGAACGAAGGATGCTTACGGAAAACAAGCCAGGGACAGTGCCCAGGGAAGAAGGGGTCAAGCTGGGGGCAGCGGCTGGCCCGGCTGTAACAACGTGAGCACGGATAGTGGTGGCGATGGTGGCGACAGCTCCTTGGAACGAGCAACCTATTACGGGCTGTGCGGCGGGCTGGAGTGTCACTGCCACAGCCGAGGGGCTGATGTCAGGGGAGGCGAGAGGACCAGAGTGTTAGATCAGCCTCACGCAGAGACGGCCCCGTGCCGGTCGGCCCCGCAGGACGAAGGGAGGCTTCCGCTGGGGTCGCCAACAGCCCGTTCCCCACACCAACGGGGAAACAGGGACCAAGAGTAATTCCCTGCGGCCGAAACCACGGGACACACGCGTCGAAGGCTGGGCACGGCCAGCAGGCCTCTCTCGCTCCACATTCTTACCTTTCCACCCACATCCTCGCCCCCTTCCTCACCGCGTGTCCACAGCGAAGGAAACGGGGAAGCAGAGTCTGTAAACTGTAACTCGCAGGAACGAAAGGACGATGGAGAAACTGGGGTCCCCTCACACGCGGGGCTTTTTCTTCCTCGTCTGGGCTTCTTTTCCTTTCCTCTCGTCTTCCCTTCTTCCCTTCTTCCCTTCCCTAACAAACTTTCCTTTTGACTCTGGCTTCATTCTTTCTCGGCCCCGCGAAGAGCGAGGTCCTCCCTCGGGGCGGGGCTCGAGCTGCCCCCACGCGGGGTTCGTCCTGCCCCGCGGCCTTCCCGAGCAGTGGCAGAGGCAGCAGGGCCCTGCCGGCACCTTGACCTTGGGCTTCCAGATTCCAGAACGGCAACGGCCAACCTCTGGTGCGCAGGACTTGGCGCGGCCCCGGCAGACGCACGTGGGCCACAGAGCCGGAAGGAGGCGGCCGTGGCACAGACGGGAGACGGTCGCCTGACACTGCGACTTCCTGGTGGCTCGTCCGTCCGTGGGGCAGTGTTCACCTGCGCACGTTCCTTTCTTCCGTCCACTTTCGCAAAGAAGGCGCTGGCAGGAGCCTCTGCCGCCCGTGGATCCAGGAAGGCGGGCGGGTTGCGCGTCCCGCACGCATCTCCGTTGGGGGGGGGTCAGAGCCGGAAGAACCGGGAAGAAGGGCACAGGGACGGAGGCGCCCATCGCCTCTTTCTACTCCCGAGACTGTGCCTTGTCTTATTCACGGTGCTCGAAACACTTAGGAGACTCCAGTAGTTAAATTTGGGATTTTAATTAAGTGTTTGGAGGTGATAGGCAAATAAACGTTCAGGGAAATTTACTTTGTTAAACCCATGATTTGCCTTAGTAACGGGAGGACGGCGTGTTCGTAATGCTGACTATTTAATGGGTTAACAGGTAGACCGTCCAATAAATTTGTAAGATTAATAAACCGGCTATTGCCTGTGGTCATGCCTCCCTGAACACGCCTGATCTTGTCTGATCTCAGAAGCTACGCAGGGTCAGGCCCGGTTAGTACTTAGATGGGAGACCGCCTGGGCATACCAGGTGCTATAGGTGTTAAAAATATATACCATAAATAAGAAATGATTTTTAAAAAACTCTAAGACATTATTAAAAGAAATTGAAGAAGACACAAAGAAATGGAAAGATAGTTTGTGTTCATGGCATAGAAGCATCAATGCAATTAAAATGATCTTATTACCAAAAGCAATATACAGATTTAATGCAATCCCCCATCAAAATCCCAATGACATTTTTTTAAAGAAATAGAACAACAACATAAAATAAAATAAAATAAAAAATAAAATAAAATAAAATAATAAAATAAAAATAAAATAATACACTGGCTATTAAATAAAATACAAATGGTAGTGCATGTACCTCTCCGTGCACAGAAATATTCCAAGATGAAAGAATCTATTCACATCTCTTTTAAAGGCCTTAGCTGAACCGGCTGCGGGGAGCAGCCCGCGAGCACGGGAGCCGGCACGCTGGCCAACGCCCCCGGGTGCAGGCGGGTGTCCACTCCGGGCGCCCGAGGCCCCACAGTGGGGAAGATCAACCTCAGGCCCAGGAAGGCAGAGGCGGAAGGGGGGCCTGGAACGAGACAGGCACCTCGAAAACCTGGACTGAAAGACACCAAGGTGGACGGAGAGAGGCCACGGGGCGGGAAGCAAGGGATCAGCAGCGCCTTTGAGGCACGGCGACCGCGTGAGGGCCTGGGGTTGGATTTACGCCACCTGCATCCTACAGGACCTCGGAGCCAAGAAACGACTGTGGACAAACGCAGAGAGCCCCATAACCCCAAACCACAAGACGAATGCGGGGAACCCACCACGCGCGAGAGCCAGAAGGCAAAGCCGGCAGCGAGACTCAAGTCTCGCGAGTGTCAGATACGAGAGCCGCCTGGGCCAGACCAGGACTTTCTAAGGGTTACATCTGCGGGAAACGGGAACCTGGGAGACGAGAACAGACGCTACGAAGGGAGGACAGGCAGGAAGGGAGGACAGGCAGGAAGAGGACAGGCAGGTCCGCGGGAAAAGCGAGAGGGGCCCACGGAGCCACGGCCGCCGGCGGGAAAGGTCACGGCGCCCTCACAGCCGAGGGGAGCTGGGTGAAGACGGAATCTGGAAAAAATAACTCCAAACGCAGCACCGAAAGGTAAAAGAGATGACAATATAAAAGTTAAGTCAATGACACCTCGTGGATGGCAGAGCGAGGCCAGAGAGCCGCACGCGGGGGGCGGGGGCTTCGTGGCCGCTGCTGCCCCTTTGCTCTGCCTCTCGGCTCCAAACTCACACGTGTGGCCTGGTCTGTAAACGCGGACCTGGACCCTCCCAACGTGCCCTCTGCCCGCGGCTCTGCAGGTGGCTGGGGGGCGGCGACGAGACGCTGCAGGGCGGGAGCTCCAGCCTGGTTCCGTGCGCAGTCGGCGCGGGCGGGACCCTCAGCGCCGGGACCCCACGGCGCCTCTCGCTCCCCCAGCGCCCGGCCCCTGCGGCGCCCGCGGCCAGCTCTGGGAGGTGGGCGGCAGCTTTTCCCCCGGCCCCCAGGACCGTTCTGCAGCAGGGTCTTCTGCGAGCAACTCCTCCTGGCATCCCAGGCGGCTCGTTTCCAGCCGCGCCTGCTCTGTGCGGACTGCCCTGCTGCTGAGCAAGTCCCGGCCCCGTTCGCAGAAGGCGCTGGGCCCGGGGCGGAGGGATTCTGGGCACGCGTCTGAGCCCCCGGGGTGCCCCGCACGCGCTCTCGCGTGATGCGCGTGCAGCATCCCGCTGTCCCCACGCCCGGTAGCGCTCTCTGCTTCCCGCGGGCCAGTCCCCGGTATCTCCAGAGCCACCGCAGCGAGCGGCAGTTCACACCAGCCTCTCTCTGCCCAGGTCCCCGGGTGGTGCCTGCCTTCTGATGGGCACACAGCACTTACGGGCACGATCCGTGCCACATGAAGCACCACCATCCACCACAGATGACAGCTAGGCGGCATGCAGCGCCACTGCAGGCACTGGCACCGGCGTTCCGTGTCCCACGGGTGGGGAGCTGGGGGCTGCACTGGAATCCAGAGGCCCCACCGCCTGGCCCCAGGTGCCACCTCTGCAGGTCCAAGCCCTGGGCCCTCCCGGCAGCGATGCGAGCCCGTACAGTAAAGAGGCATTTCTTCACCAGACCCCAAAACACAAACTGTAGACAAGTAATACACTTGGCTACATTACAATTCAAAACTTCCGCACAACCACGGACAGCAAGAGCAAAGTAAACAGACAAGTCACAAACGTGGCAAAAATAACCGCAATGCAAAAACCGACCAAGGACCTGCACCCAGAGCGCACGGAGAATCCCTAATTACACACAGTTCTAAGCAAGTGACAGAGCGCCCGCGCGCAGTGGGCCAGCGTCTGAGCAAGCACCCGGCCGGCTCCTGACCCACAGCGGGAGACGTTGCTCTCAAGAGTCCCGAGAGGTCAGGCTTCTTTCTAGGCCCCTGAGGCCGACAGACTCCAGCCCCCTGCACCCGTGAGGACGCCTCTCCACCTCTGGGGGGCGTCGGGGGAGGTTGCTGCCTCCCAGCCTCTGCAGTGGTCCCCAAGCCCTTGGCCCCTTGCAGAGGTCCGTGGACCAGGTGCTGGCTGAGTCCCCGGCAGTCGGGAGGAGCGCTGGGGGTCAGGTTGCTTTCTCGCCCTCAGGCAGAGCAAGCGGATGGAGTCAGATCTACAGGCTGCTAGGAAACAGGGCAGGTGTCTTGCCCTCCCCACCCCACCCACTCTGCCTCCACACACATCTCAGGGGACGCGGGCTCAGGAATGTCTGCGGGGTTGAGGCTCGGCCGCTCCAGGTTCTGGGAACTTAAGGGCCCTCTCACGTCTGCACTGGGACCCAATGGGCGCCCTGCCTCCCAAGGGCCCCTCAACAGCAGCCACAGGGACAGCAGCCGAGCAGGGCTCCCAGGTCCAGGTGCATGGCCCACCTGGGAGGCCCCGGACCCCACCGCTGAGGGACCATACCTGCTCCCCAGAGGCATGGAGCGGGCACTCAATCTACACCCACAGGGCCGAGACAGATATCACCGAGGGGGTCCCGGCATCACCCCACCACCAGCTAGGTGCCTCTCAGAGGGTGCTAGGGGCGAGCCCATACCTACAGGACCCTGACTGCACACAGCCCACTCCACCTCCCTGCCGGCGCCTTACCATGTAGATAAAAATGTCGTTCTCGGCACCCAGGCCATGGCCCCATGCCAATTTGCTGAACAGCTCCTTCCGAAACTCCCACTTGAGCAAGATGGCACAGCGCAGGAAGGTGAACTTTGCCTTCTGCGGTGCCGAGAGAGAGAGAGAAACGGGTCATCGCCCTCCCCATCGCCACTGTCCTCCGGAGGGGTGCCTGGACAGAGGTGCTCCACCAGACCAGAGGCGCCTCACAAACACGCGACCCATGAAGCCTGGGGCCTGTGCACTGGCTGGTAGCAAACAGGCTGCCCCATAATCTTTGTGGGAATTAAACACCGCACCTCTCCCTGGCGGCGGGCGCCCCGCAGCATGGTATGCACCCCAGCCCCGAATGCCAGGCTCCTGAGGTTGATTTTGTATGGGGTAGAACAGGGGCGGTCTCTGAAACCGGAGGTTCACGGGGTCCTGGGTGGGGTGGAGAGGGGGAACCTGGAGGCAGGTGGAGCAGAGGGAACTGCCACCTTGGATGTGTCCTCGTTCTCCACTGGCACGTTCCCCTGCAAGGCCAGGCCCAGCCCTCCCTGTCTGGCCATGCGGCCTCTCAAGAATGGCAGCCTGGCCTGGTCTCCACTTCCTGAGGCTGAGTCCTCCTGAGCTGCCTGAGTGACCCACAAACAGGTGGGTCTTTCTCTGTCCCGCTCCCCAGACCACCCCCGGACTGTCTGGAGGATGCTGTCCAGCCAGAGGCCAGGCCAGGCCACTCACCGTGACCACTTCCGGGCAGGAGTCGGCCAGGTGGAAGAGCAGCGGTACCAGAGACCGGAAGGCGTGGTTCTTGAGCGCCTGCTGGTACTTTCTGCCACCACTGTAGATGACGTGTCCGTACAGGAAGATGGCTTCCCTGCGCACGTCTTCCTGTTCCTGCCAGAGATGGGCAGATCCCCCCGTCAGCCCCAGCACAGCTGCACCCCCACGGGCCACCTGCCCTGCCAGCTACCGCCCCATCTCTCTCCCCATGCAGCAGCCAACATTTGCCCTCACGTCCGCTCCTCTTCAGCCAAGAGCCAGCAGACCTCACCCACCTACCCCACTTACTCTGCTGTCCACCTGCCGCCACAGCCCGTCACACCAACCAGGGCTGCCTTCTCTCCTGGCTACCCCTCTTCCCCGCGCCGCCCGCCTCTAATAGCTGTGGCTTTCTCCCCAGCTTCTCTCCTCAGCGATTTCTCTGGAGGCCCAAGGCTGACAGCAGCCACACCTCCAACTCCTAGGCAGGCCAGTGTGGAGGTGACAGCACAGACTCTGGTGCCACATCTGTCACTTTCTAGCTCTGCGACCCTGGGCAAGGATCCTTCAGCATGTGGCTCAGTTTCACCTTTTGTAAAAAGGGTCCAACAACAGTGCCTCTGTCCTTGGGTTGTGGTGAGGATCGAGTCTAGCTGTCTTACCCCATCCCCACCTCCTCAGCCTTATGCCACAGCCTCCACGAAGGGCAGCACCATTTGACCCCCACCTGGCTCTACCTCCCACTTCCTCACCTCCAGAAATCAAAGCATCAATCTCCCACCTGCAACCTCCCAACTGAGGCTCCCCCCGAACACCCCCTTCCCACTCCCCGGCCACGTGCCATCAATCCCTGAGGCCCACCTTCCAGCCTGTCGGCCTGCCTTGGTGTAAACCTCGCCTCCCTCACATCGCCTGATTTATTCAGAACCCCTGGAATCATTTACCTGGCCCCAGGCTGGCCTCCGATTTCCTACGTGGCTACCCCCAAGGGTCTTTCTAAGGACAAACTGCTACCCTGAGTCTCCCGGACCCCGGCCACCATCCCGCCCACGTCCTCTGGGTGAAGAGGGCACGAGGTTTGGGCACGGTCACCTCCGAAGCAGCCTGGAACCCTCCCAGAACCTTCCTTCCCTGGGGCCAGGTTCCCTCCGGGCTCCTCCCCCAGCGGACTTTACCCATAAGCCCGGGCAGAGGGGGCGGGGCAGCAGCTACGTCTGCTCTGATTGGCGGGCTGAGTAGGAGCCGCGCAGGCGCACAGAGTTGCTCACGTCCTCGAACAGCCGCTGTAGGTGCTGGGCCATCTTGAGTCCGAGGGCGCCGACTCCCTGCGTGCCCAGGTGGTGCAGGATGTCTCCCAGGATCACCATCAGGCCCATGAGGTCCTTGGGCTCAGGCACCAGGAAGCTGTCCAGCAGCCCGGCCAGCTGGTTCTGGAGCAGGACCGCCTGTGGGGAGTCGCAACTGCCCCTGGCCTGCCGTGTTCCTCCACCGGTTCCTCCTCCGACCGAGGCGGCCTCACTTGCCCACTTGCCACCTCCCCTTCACGCTCAGTAGGGCACCTCAGCCCCAGCCCTCAGCCCGCGCCATCCGGCACGGACATGTGCTGGGAGGCCCGAGGGCGAGAGGAGGAAGGAGATCCCCATTCAGTGAGGTCTGAGTCTTCCGTATTCCAGGTGGAGCATGAGCCAGACCACCTGGCGGGTGCGCTGTCAGGTGAGGGATTCCTACCTGGAAAGGAGGCCAAAGTCGCTGACCTCAGAGCTCCCTCCAACTCAGAAATTCTAGGCTCCCCAGCCAAAGGGTCCCCCAAACACTTCAGCCCTCTCCTACCCCAGGCCTGACTTCTCCACCCACCCCTTCCAATTCTGCCTGTCATAGAGGCTCTTTTCAAATGCCTCCTCCTCCCAGAAGTCTTCCTGGATGGGGGCGGGCATCTCCTCTCACCTTCTCCGGGCACATGAAGATACTGGTGAGGCCCTTCAGGCTCATGGCCCGCACCAGCCGGCTGGGGTTCTTCATGCACAGGCGCAGGATGGTGCCCATGGATTTCTGAGATATGTGCTGGGTGAGCTCAGGACTGTTGAGAAACTGAGTAGGATGGGCACAGTCAGGCTGCCAGTCCGTGATGGCTGCAGGGACATAGCCTACAGCACGGCGGGAGAGCGAGCGATGAGATCTAAGGAAACACGTCGGACGGCGAGGTCTGACGGGGAGGGCGCAGGTGAGGCGCCTCCGTATTGGAGGGTCGGAGTGGAAGTCCAGCTCTCCGACCTTCTCCGTGTGGGCTGAGGGCACTGGCGAGGGGCAGAGGAGAGGCTGACCTCTGTGACAATGAGAATGGCCGCAACATTTTCTCGTTCCTCCGAGCTCCTCAGGGAGATGATTGCCTGCCCCAAGACGGCCTTGATCTCACAGCCATAGTGGGCCATGGCCCTGCCAGACGGAAGAGGCGGACACGGGAGGGCTCCATCCTTGGCCAGGGGACTCTCCTCTCTCCCCAGGTGACTGAGTCTGAAGTGCAGGGCCCCGTCAGGGGTGTCATCTGGAGTCAGGCCCTTCCCAGGCTTGGTGCTTACCTGGCCAAGAGGGTCACCCCCTCCGTGTAGGTTTCCAGGTGCTCCAAGAGCTCCCAGCCCCTCAGCAGCTTAAGATAGGCGAACACCTCCCAGTAGCTGGTGGTCCAGAAGAGGCCCTTCAGGGCCTCCAGGCACGTCCTTAGAGCAGCGGGGTGTGGAGAGGAGGTGAGCCAGGGCTAGGGGCTCAGTTCTCCCCCTGGAGCATAAGGTGGCACTGGCGCCTCCGCCCCAACTCACACTCGCCCGTCTGGGCCTGCTCTGAGCTTCCCCCTCCGGACCCTGACTCTTGACAACTGTAGGCCACTCTGCCCCTGGCTCCCTACCCTGGACCACAAGCCCCCAGGTGGGGCCCGAGTTCGTTCCCTGCCGGGTCCCCAGCACTTAGTCGCAAGAGGGGGCTGGGCGCCGAGGCCGGTCACCTGCAGGGGCTGAGGGGCTTCGTGTCTAGGATGTCCTCCTGGAGCTCGCGGATGTCCTCGGCCATGTCCAGCTCAAACAGGTAGTGGAGCTGTGTGAGCAGCCCCAGGAGGATCCCCGCAAAGGCCCAGCGCACAGTGGCTTTGTACTCCTGGATGTAGAGCACTTCGTAAATGGTGCCCAGGGCCTGTGGTGGGTGACGGAGCTGGGGGCGGCAGCCACAGGGCTGCCCGGTCCCCAGGCCCCACTGCCTATACCCAGTTGGGCCTAGAGAATCCCAGTGGCTCTGGCCCCGCCATGGGACTCAGCATCATGAGCCCTTGGCTACTCACAGTGAGCCCCTCAGCCAGGCCACCCTGGCATCCCAAAGGACAGGGTAGGGAGCGGGCAGGTGACATGCTGCTCACCAGCAGGGAGGTGAGCTGCGTGCACTCTGAGAGCCTGATGAGCGGCTTGGGCGGCCGCAGCTTCAGCTTCACATAAAGCAGGGTGACAACCTTGCGGGCCAGCTGGTTATTGCTGGCCAGGGCCTTCCACAGGGGTGCGACCTGCCTGAGGAGGCAGGCAGTCCAGTCCCACCAGCTGGGGGCCACGCTGGGCAGAGGGGTGGGCAGGGCGTGACTCTCTGACTGCAGGATGGCCTGCGGTGTTAACGTGGAGACAGCCAGTCCCCTCGAGAACGGTGCACCCCTCCATCAGGGGGTCCTGCTCGAAGCCCAGAGCGCGGGCTGGCGCTCCCTGACATGGTGCTCGCTCCCGCTCACACCCCCTCACCACGCAGCCCCAAGTAGACCCCCGTTCTTTCCCAGCCTGTCTCCTCACTTGGAAGGTGGGCTCGTACTCCAGCCGGGCTCACCCTGTGGGCAGCCTGGTGGCCCTGGGACAGAGATGCTCCTGGAGGTACCGTGGTGCCCCCACGCCTCTGACTTGACGGTGCACACACACCGCTCAGGTCTGATTGGGGCGCACGTCTGACTCAGGGCCAGCCAGCTGACAGTGTCTTCTCGTCACCCAGCTGACTGCCATCCCCTGTGCAGGTTGGCAGCTGGGGCTCTCTGAGTCTGAGGGACACTTCCGTGCAGAAAGCCCCGTCCTGGGATTCCTGGAGCCACCGCCTCAGCCCCCTCGGCCCATCTCCGGGGACCCCCCTGGCTCCGGTTCTGGATTCGGGCCGAAGCTCATGCACGCTTCTGCATTCTGTCCAGGCCGTGACGGTGGACTAGGAGGGCGGGCTGCAGACAATGGCTACATGTTCACCTGTGGGCCATGTGTGCAGGTGACCTACCTCTCGGAGGGGTGGCACAGGGACAGCATCACCTCGACGGTCTCCTGGGTGTGCTGGGCTCCCAACGCCGTCACCATCTTCATCACGATCCACAGGGTGCCCGTGAAGGTGATGCAGGGCAGCGCCTGGAACAGGCTCTGCAGGATCTCGGCCACCTGCATGGGGAGGGACAGGGCTTCAGAGCCGCCCCTCCAGCTGGGACCAGGGCCTGCCTCCTCCATGCGGGCATCTGGACACGCACAGGGCCCGATGGAGACAGCAGGTGGGAGCAGCCTCCCGCCTCACAGCAGCTGAAAATGGGAATCAACCCCAAGGGGCCAGGGGCTTGACCAGGCCTGGCAGTCCCTGAGGAACATTAGTGTCCCCGTGGGGTAAGGACTAGGTTGGCCGAGCCAGGACAAAGACAATTAAATCCTGATGGGGGGCGATTTCCTTCTGCTCTGCTGAATTGGACTGTGAATGAAGCAGGGCCCTGGGACGTTGAGGGGATCCAGCGGACAGGAGGGTGAGGAGGCCTCCTGGGGCATCGCCGAGGCCCAGCCCTGCCACCAGTTAGGGGCACGCCGCTTCCGGCAGCTGGAGGCAGGGCCATTTGCTACTGATGGCCAGGAGCATCCCCGGGGCCCACTGCCGCCCGGGCTCAGCGGCCTCCATGACGACGTGTGGCGTCCTACCCCCACCACCCCACATCTTCCCTACCAGGTCCTCTGGAGAGTGGCTGTGTCCTCCAGACCTTGGTGCCCACCTGTTCCTGCCTGATGCCTTGGTCCTCCAAGATCATCTGGAGGAGCTCAGCGGCGAGGTCACTGTGCAGGTGGTCGCGGCTGCAGAGCCCGTGCATGAGCGTGAGGACGAGCTGCGTGTGCTGGGCCACGGTCAGGTTCTTGTTCAAGGCCTGTGCCAGAGGGGCTGGGCTGAGGGGCCGCGGGGTCAGCAGTGGTCTAGGCCCTCCTGCACGTGGGCTTGGAGACGGGGCTGGGGGCTCTGCCCTTCCCCAAAGACAGAGGAGCACCAGGTGCACAGCCTCGTGGGGCCCAAAGAAGGGCCCAGCTCGACCCCTGCCCTCAACAGTCCGTTCCGCCCAGCTTGCCTGTGTAGGCCATGGGCAGCCACCCAGCAGCTGGAAGTCTGACTGCTACAGGCTCACAGCCGCCCCTTCCCGGGAGAATTGCTCTGGGGACAACAGGAGCAAGCAGCCTTGCCCAGGTCAGCCACCCGCCGCCCCCAGCCTGCAGTCCACCGGTAGCGATGGACCCGGGGCATACAAGTGCAGCCCCATCTGTAAAATGGGCAGGGGAGATGGGTGGACCAGAGACCCCATGCTCTTGGGTGGTTTGTGGGTTCTGTGGAAGCACCCGGCCAGCCGTCGGCCCCTCACTGACCCCAGCTCTGCCAGGCCCCACCTTCACCAAATGGTAGAACGTCTTCGATTCTCCGCGGGTCCTTGCTTCAAAATTCTTCATTTTATTCAAATATATGAACTCTGCCGTGCTCCCTGCTGTGGGGCGCTCAGTCAGAAGGCCTTCTGAAGCCTGCGAAGTGGCACCCTCCTCTCCAGACCACAGGGGAAGCCCAGAGGAGCCAAGGGACCTGGCCGGTTCCCCAGGAAAGAGTCGGTGCCCCGGCCTCTGCCCGTCTCTCCTCCCCCGTCTCGCCCACCGCTTACCCTTCTGCTGGATGAGAAGCTGGAGAAGGAGGTAGACACACTGGCGGGAGTAGCTCCTGGTGACCGCATCCTTGTCCCGGCAGAGCAGCATCAGCAGGCCTATCTGGTGGCCCAGCACGGAAGGCGTGGCCTCTTCCTGGGGAGGGCGGGCAGTGAGCGAAGCCAGGCCCGGCTTCTTGGTGTCATTTGCACCGTCCCACCCAACTTTCCACCTGTCTCGATCCATTCCTGTGGGCTCAGCATCTGCGAAGAGCTTCTCGCTCCGGCTCCGGGGAGGCCCCTTCGCCTCTCGGGCTCCAGTTTCCTCATCTGTAAAAGCTGGTGCCGCACTGATTCTGAGGGGAAGTTGATGGATGGGATTCCTATTGTTATTTCCTGCATGCGTGCATGGATGTGTTTCTTTCTTTCGGGTTTTGTAAGATTTTTTTCGATTGGTCATTGTTTTTCAGCAGTTTTGATTGTGGTATGCCGTGGTGTGGTTTTCTTTGTGTTTACCCTGCTTGAGGCTCATTGATATTCTTGCAGCTATGGATTTATATTTTTCATCACATTTGAAGATAGAAACCATCATATCTGCAACTATTTCGTTCTGCCCTTTCATCTCTCCTTCGGGAACTTGCGTGGTACGTAATAATGGTCCAGAAATCACTGAGACTATTTTTCCTTTAGCCTTTCCTTTTTCTCTGTATGTTTCAATAGGTTCTATCATCCTTCAAGTTCACTGGTCCTTTCTTCTGTAGTGTTCGGTCTTTCGTTAAACCGATAGAGTGAATTTTTCATTTCAGATATTATATTTAACAATTTCTAGAATTTCCATTTGGCTCTTTTTTATAGTTACTTCTTATCTGTTGATACTTTATATCTATTCTTTTATTGTGTTCATATTTTCTTTTAAATTATTGAATATATTTATAACAGTGTCTTACGGTTTCGTTTCTTCATTCCATAATCTCTGTCATTTCTGGGTCTGCTTCTACTGACAAAGTTTTTCTCCTCATCATGGGTGACTGTTCCTGCTTCTTTGCCACATCAAATAATTTTCTATCGTACGCTGGAACGTTCTACTGAATCGTATGTCCTGTAAGCGTTCTACTGAATTTTGTTCTGACAGCCAGTTAATTGATTCCTTGGATACTTGGGTTTGAGTTTTTTATCAGGGCGCGCTGAGTGCATTTCTCGTGGACGTATGTTTTTATTTCTTTTGAGTGACTGCTGAGGGTGGAGCCGCGCGGTTCCAGGACCGGCGGAGGTCGGCCGGCAGGACCTGCTCAGAGTCGTCTCGGGTGGTTCTGCACTTGCACCAGCAACGTGCGACACTCCTGGTGGCTCCGCTTCGCGTGGTTTTTGGTTTTCCGGCATAAGTGGAGATGTCCCATCGCGGCTTCATCACCTTACGACAGATTGGGTTGAGCACGTTTGTTTTCACGAGCTTCGTGCAACACCCGTTCAGCTTCTGCCTGCGTGGAAACCACGCGGTTTCTCCTTTCACGGCAGGACTCGGCCAATCCTTCTGGGTGTGCGTCCTTCGTTAGACACACACGCGGGAGAGATTTTCTCCTATTTGCGACTCGATGCGTAATTCCCGTAATAGTGTCTTGGGATGTACGGACATTTCTAATTTTGATGAAGTCTGTTTTACCCATATCTTTGTTTCCAGTTCTTGCCTTCGACACTCTAAGAAATCTTCGCCTATCCCAAGTTCGAAGAGAAATTCGGTTTTCTTCTAGAAACTTGGACTTTTGTTTTGTGATCCACGTCGAATGATTTTTATTTGTGGGGTGAGATAGGAGTTAGGGTTTCTTTGAGGTTTTTTCCCCTTGTTTGGGCCTCTGCTTGTTTCGGCACTTTTCTGGAAAGTTCTTTCCTTTCCCCATTCAAGAGCTTTGGTGCCTTCGTTGAAACTCAATTGACTGTGCAAGTGGGGACCTGATTCGCGACCCCCTCTTCTTCTCTGCTGATCTGTCTGTCTTTACTCTAGCACCACGTAGTCTAGGTTCTGAGAGCTTCCCACTCAGCCCAGCAGCAGCGGCCCTCCCTTGGTTCCTCCCCAAGACTGTACGGGCTGCCCTGGGTCCTCTGTGTGCGTGGCACTCACGTCGGGGCCCCCGCCGAATGCTTTCCTCCTGGCCAGCCGCCTGGCTGCCCGCCCTTCCTGCCTTCAGGTCTTGCTCATAGACGGCATCGCCATGAAGATCACCCCAGACCACCCTATGTGAGTCGTGACCTTCCCCTCGAGGCTGGGGACTCCCCGGGCAGGGTGTGTGTCTTGTCTCCGGCGCTGAGCCTAGCGGTCCGGTGCTCAGTGAATTCTAACTGGGAGCGCCAGAGGGCAGCACAGAGGCAGAGCGTCGCGGGGCTCCCCTCCCCTCCCTTCGCCTGTGCCAGGAGGCTCACCGTGAACTTGACGTGGTCCACCACGTACTTCAGGAGCAGGAAGACGGACTGCACCGCGCGCCTGCGCTCGTAGCTCTCGTCTGACTCCAGCCAGGGCTCCATGTGCTGGGCCGGGGAGCGAGGCACCTGAGGGACCGGCCGGCCCCGCGGGCCCACCCTCGCCCCCCGGCTCAGACTCGGCCCAGGGCGCGGCCACTGGGGCACAGGTGCTGAGAGGGTGGCTGGAGCCGAGCCGGTCCTGCTCCACCAGACACTCTCCCCTCCCTGCTCGCCCCTCAGCCCAGCTCCGTCGGGAGAGGCTGCGTCTGGGGCCACACCACACACAAGTGGCATCTGGCCAGGTGCTGGCTTTGCCTCAGCAGCCTCGGGGCTGCGACAGCTGTGGGGGCTGGTGGAGCAGAGGGAAGCCGGAGCGTTTGAAGGTGAGCATCTCCAGGCCGTGCAGGAACCTGCACACCATGCCCGAGACCGTTCCCGTCCCCGGGGACTCGAGAAGGAAAGCTCCTCGCAGGCTCCTCGACGCTGCTGAAGCACCCACCTCAGCCCTCACTAGCGGTGACAGCCCCCCGGGCACTTGGATCAGGGTGCCGGGCGAGCCTGCCCACCAGGGACCCACCCCGAGTGCACCCCGGGAAACGCTCGGAGCCCGCAGTGCCGCAGCCCGGCCCTCACCTGCAGCAGGAAGCAGACCTCGTCCATGCTCTTGTTCTCGGAGACGAAAGTCCGGAGGAGCAGGTCGAGCGCCTGCATGGACTTCCGGTACAGCACCTGCAGCACGACGGCCGCCCGGTGGCGCAGGCCTGGGGCGCACCCTCCCCTTCCTGGGCGCCTTGGGGGCTGCCCCGGTCGCGAGCTCAGCACCCTTCCCGGCAGGGCCCCAGGTGGGTGCTGGAGGAGGACAGGCAACTCGGACTGCACCCCAGCACCACCCCCCAGCACCCCGTTCCTCTGCATGACAGCACCACAACCTGCTCCCTCGGCTGCTTGAGTGTGAAACCTAACACTATCACACTACTAGAAGAAAAAATGGGAGAACATCTTTGTGACCTCGGGTTAAGAGCTCTCTCCTCTGCCCCCTTCGCTTGCGTGTGTGGTACTCAGAACTGACCACCCAGGAAGACAGAAAGGCCCCCGGAACCGGGCAGTCACCATGACGTCTGGGGCCAGCTCCAGAGGAGGAAGGCAGGTCTTCAGCATCTCTGGGGGCGGGAGCTTGTACAAGCTCTCCAGGCAGATATGCAGGATCCTGGACTTGACCACGGGCTTGAGACCAGGCCGCAGGCTGCTGGAAGAAACACAGAAGGTTCTGGACTTTGTCACACAGCCCACCGCCCTAGGAATGAAAGGCCTGGCCGAAGTGAGTTCCCGGCAGGGAGAGGTTTGTGCCCCTTAAAATGTGGGCCTGGGCCTGGATGACGAACAGCCCTCAGATGCCGGCTCAGGGTGAGGAGTGGGTGCTGCTGCGGGAACTCATCTGGACTGCGAGGGGAACCCCAACTCGTCACTCTCTTCTCCTGGGTTCATCAACATTTATTTGTGAAAAAACTCGGATTATTCCGGGGTCAGCGCCAGCACTGTGACTGAGATCGGGGGTCGGTCTGTGACTAGGATCGGGGGTCGGTCTGTGACCAGGATCGGGGATCGGTCTGTGACCAGGATCGGGGTCCGGTGTGGGCCAATGTTAACAACCTATCTGGAACAAGAAACAAAGTAGTCTGACTGCGCCTGGTGTACGTGGCCGCTGGCTTCGGCTGGTCCGGCGGGGCCTCAGTGCCTGCTTTGAGCCCCGCCCACTCCGGCCCTCGGGGGCATTCTAGCATTCTCTCATTCTCTCTCGCTCACTGACCTTCACCCGGACTCAAAGGACCCGCCCTGTCTTCACTCCTGGACCCCGAGGGGGAGTTACCTGAGTCCCACGATGACCAGTATGACCTTCTGCCGGAAGAGGGAGGCCAGGAAGTTGGGCTCCTTCTGAAGGGTGCACTAGGAGAGCAGAGAGGGTGCATGGTGGTGGTGCCCGAGCCGCGCACTCAGCGCCCTCGGCCCTGCCGGTCCCTGCAGACGCCTGCCGGGCGGGCCGCTCACCAGGAGACAGTGGATGAGCTCCGGTATCTGAGTGAACTTGTAGCTGCGGGCGCCATCCTCCCACTTGAGAGCTTTCATGAGCATGATGGCCGCCGAAAGGAAGCTTGTTTTCAGAATGTTGTCCTGTGCGTGCGCAGAGGGATGGTCGGGCCACGTCGGGGGAGCTGGCAGTCCCCCGGGGTCCCCAGCACACCACAGGGGCGCGGTCGGGCTCCCCGCGGGGCTCACGTAGCTGCTGCAGGAGTAGTAGTAGACCATCCTGGAGACGATGTTGTCTACCCAGGGCAGGACCTGCGCCCCGGCGTGTGTGGCCATCTGCCCGTAGCAGAGCAGGGAGGTGCTGCCGACCCACTTCCAGTGCATGTTGGGGTCCGGCTGCTGCAGGCGGGGAGGGTGGTGGGGTGCGGGGCACTGCAGGCCTGCAGACCCCCCGGCCCGCCGCAGGAGAGTGGGCTCGCTGGGTGAGAGTCAGCCTGCAGCCAGGCCCGGGCCGGCCCCTCCTCCGGAAAGGCCCTCCACTTCCCAGCCTCCCCAGCTGGACCCGCCGCCTCCCCAGCCAGCACCCCCCTCCTCTCTGGCTGCCATTCATCTGCTCTTTCCAGTGAGGTGCCCGGGACAGGGGCACAGCAGGGAATCAGGCCCCGGCCGCATGCACGGGGCAGGCCCCGCGGCCCCTGACCGTCAGCCCCGATGGAGGCTTTGTGCCCAGGCCCGCAGCCCCGTGGATGAAGCTCATGTCTGCAGGGCCACGGCAAGGACAGAGAATGTCCGAGCCCACACCCCAGCCCCTCAGGGAGGTGGGCTAGGCAGGGGTCACCCCCTGGTTTCCGCCGAGCGAGGCGAGGCTCGGGACAAACGAGTGACACGCCCCAGGCTGCCGGCTGCCCCGCTCCACCCACCCTCTCTACCTGGCCGTCTGAGGACACGAAGCCAGACCTCAGGAACCGGGTGCGGCCCAGGTGCTCCATCGTGGCCCAGACCACCTCCATGTGTGAGGCGGACGTGACGCCAATGACCAGCGCGGTGCCCTGCGGGCCGAGGTCCCCGTGAACCGGTCCGGAGTGGCGGCACGCGGCACAGCCCGCTCTCCCCTGCCCGCCCCTCCCGAGGCTCCCTGGGGTCGCCCGGCCAGGAGGGAGCTGAGACGTGATGCGGGCGGTCCCATGGTCACTGCAGGTCAGCGCCTGCACCGGCGGCCCCCGCGCTCATTGACGAGTGCAGGGAAGCAGCAAGGCCAGCAGGGGCTGGGGTCCCAGGGCCGCCAACCCACCTCCCGCTGGCTGGACAACTGGTGGGACAGCTCGAGAAGGTCAGCCAGGTGCTTCTTCACCAGCTCCCCGCACACACTCTCCCTGAGCAGCAGCCCGTACAGGTAGAATAGGAAGGTCTGCGGGAGGGTGGGGCAGCCGTTCGGCCAGTGGGTGCGGGAAGGGGGCGGCGTCACCTTGGGTGATGGGGGCTGAGGTTGGGGACTGCCCCACCCCAGGCCCCTGGCGGCGCCTGCCCCAGACCGTCTGTGAGGCTGAGGCGTGTGGGGGACACCGCAGCCGGTCCTGGGCCGGTTCTAGGCCGGTTCTGGGCCGGTCCTGGAGCTCCAAGCTTTGTGGCTTCTACAGGGCGATCCCCAGACCCCTCGTCCTGGGCCTCAGCCCTCCCCCAGTCCCCACCCCTGGGCGAGGCCTCACCTTGCTCCCATGGGCCACAGCCACACCCACGTCTCTCAGTGTCCACTGCCCAGAGCCCTCTGGCCACACCAGACTTCCCAGCCTGCTCCTTTCGGGTGCCCGGGGCGGAGCCCTGACCCTCTGCAGCCCAAGCACGCCTCACGTGGGCACAGGAGGCCACGCTCAGAATCTTCTAGAACTCTCTTTTATTTTTCTCTCGATGAAAATTTGTGGCTTGTACATTGGGCGGCACAGCTAGAACGTGCCCACGTGCCGACTCTCACAGCTGGCACCACCCTCCCGTGTGTCCCCCTGCTGGGAGGTGAGGCCTGTGCGGGAGGTGCTGCTGTCCTGGCCACTGGCCACTGCTGCACCCTGCGGGCCAGAGCAGGCCGGCCGGCCGGTGGCCAGCGCTCAGCAAACCGTGCTGAGCGAGGTGACAGGAAGGGGTGCCTCCAGGCCGCCGTCCCCTCCAGACCCGGCCCACCTGAGGGTCTGAGCACCTTGAAACGGCCGAGATGTGAGCAGAAGCCCCTCCGAGCTACGGCACCCTCATGCCTCTCTGGCACTTTCCGCACACACAGATGGCAGGTCACGTCAGTCCCTTGGGGAGGGCGGGGCTGGGGCAGGACCCGAGCAGTCACAGCCTCCCCAGGCTTCCCCAGGCACTGACCTGCTCCACAGGCTGCTTGAGGTCCAGGTGCATGGTGGCCAGCAGCTTTCGGATGTCGGCGCCTGACACCGCCTCCTCCCGGATGAGCTGTGGGCAGGTAGAGCACCGTGCTCACGCCCTGCCGGCTCCTCCGAGCTGGCCGTCAGAGCCCAGGGTGCACAGGACAGATAGGGCCTGCCAGGGCTCACTCCAGGGGTGGTTCTGGCCATGCCCACCTTTGCATGACCCCAGGGCAGCCCTCTGCTGTAGGATAGAGGTGAGCCCGTGATGCCTGGCCCTGCCGGCACCTTCCGAGAGTGCCCCCACTCTCTGGGACTGCCACCTCGCTGGCCTCAGGGCCTTTGCACAGGCTGTTCCTTCTGCCTGGATGGCTCGTCTCCCCACCCTGAGCCAGGGTCTCCCGTGCCTGGGTCGGCCGTGGGCCAGGTCCCATGCATGTGCATGGAGCCCGTCTCCCTCCATAAGCACACGTGATCCTCTGTCCTGTCAGCCCCAGACCCCCAGAGGATCTGAAGCAAGAATGTGAGGAAAGGGGCCATGGCAGCCCCCACCCCACCAAGAGCTCAACCACCTTCACACTGGACAGAGGGCGGGAGCACGTGGGCCATCGGGGAAGAGACGGGCCTGGTTTAAGAGCAGTCACGGAGGCCCTCGTAGGCGGGGACTTCCCAGGGTACAGGGGTGGGCTGGCACCGCCGGGTCCTCTGGAAGCCCTGAGGCCCCATGGGAGGCAGCTTGTGCCGGGCTCCATGTGGCATCCAGGCCTGTGCCTGGCTGACAGGCACCAGTGGTGGCGTCTGAGCACCAGGGGGTGGGGTCCATGTGCCCCACCTGCCCCTCCATGCGTGTTCCAGAGATTGCAGAGGCCGGTAGGACCCAGGGGGCGGGCCCACCCCACCCCCACTGAGTCTGGGAGTGGCAGAGGTCGGCGGGGTGAGCCCGTCCTCCATGGCCACAAGGGTGTCCCGGGTCCCACCTGGCTGTGCTCGCGGATGCAGTGGCAGGTGGCCTCCAACAGCACGCTCTTCTCCGTGGCTGACATGGCCCTGATTTTGCCTACGAGCACTTTCTCCCAGGGCGGGCTGCTGCTCAGGGGCTCACCCGCCGTCACCCTGCCTGGGTGGTCGGCAGGACAGAGAAGCAGAGAGGCGGTGTGGGACCCCTGCAGCCTGTGCTGGGGGCACCGAGGAGGAGCCTCGGACCTCCCAGCTCCCTGCCCGGCGGGGCCCCCAAGTCACACTGGCCCACACTGCTTTCTTCAAAAAAAGCATTTGCAGGAAAAATAGTGCGAAAGTGGCTAAGAAACTGCAGACTCAGGATGGACGCCTCGCTGGACGCTGAGACACAGACCAGAGGCGGTGACTGGCCAGCTTTCTGGACCCCGCCCGGGAGAGAGGACACCCCGGGCTGGGACCCGGCCCAAGGGGAAGATGAGGTGCCAAAGGAATTGCTAATCGTTTGGGACAAAAAGGTCAACCTGGGTCCCTACTCTACCCCTTAGACCAAGATGCACAGTGGGCGGTACCGAACGGGGCACAAAGACACCGTGGGAGAAGGGCGCTCTGGCGGGGACAGAACGGAGCCCGGGAGCTTTGTGATGACCCTGAGTGGTTTGCAAATCACTTTTACAGAGATAATTAACACTTCTTGGATCAGAGGGGGGAAAAAAGTGTGTGAAGCCGATGTCCCACTGGGAATGGAAACGAAGCCAGTCCCTGCCCATAGCTCTCTGGGCCGCCAGCCCCTCCCCGGGGAGCCTGTGGTCTTCAAAGGGAGCCCACCCGGCACCCCAACACGCCCCACCCGCCTGAGCCAGTGACGGCAGGTGTGCGGTCTGCTCGTCTGCTCCGGGAGCCCCAGCTGACGGCCAAAGCCAGGGCCGCAGCAGGCAGCCAGTGTGAGGCCCAGGCTGCATGTGGTCTGGTGGCCGCCTTGCTGATGACACTGACCCCTCACTAGCTGGAGCCGTCCACTCACTCACTCACTCACTCACTCAGTAAAAGCCCTGAGAGGAGCTACCGTGCTCCAGGCCCCGAGACCCGGACTCAAGCAAACACAAAACGCCTGTGTTACCAGTGACCTCCAGGGCACTCCGCGCCCCCAGAGCAGAATGGGCAGCGGGCGACGGGTGACGGGTGACGGGTGACGGACCAGCCCGGGTGCCGCACTGCCCCGGGCAGCTGTGGACGTCCGGGTGTCCTTGGCTGCAGGGATGGCTGTGGCCTCCACCGTGCCGAAAGTGGGGTACGGAAGTGTGAGGTCTCTGCAGCAAACCTCACCTGCCCTATAAGGCCGCAGGGGGACGGACGCCCTTCCGGAAGTGTCTGTCTGCCCACCGCCCCAAACGGTATCAGGAAAGGACCCCAGAAGGGATGTGAATGGCTGTCCCTCTGCCCAGGCAGACTGAGACCACGGTCCCCTCCGCGCCTGCCCGGCCTGCGCCCGCACCGCACGCCCTGCGCCCGCAGCAGACACTGGAAACGCAGGACGCAAAGCCCGGAAGGAGGAACCTGCTCCGAGCCGGGGCGGGGGCCGGAGCCCAGGTCACCGCTGCGGCCCGAGGAGGCCCCGCTGGCCCTGCTCACCGGCTTTCAGGTCCGAATCCGCGTTCTCTTTGCCGAGCGGCAGGCGGCCGGACCTCTGCTGGGGCCGGTGGCTGCCATCGCTGGGTGCGGCCACCATGGAGACAGGCGGCTCCTAGGACAGGGCCCCAGGGCGGTGTCATTCACACCTGTGGGAGCAGGGGCCAGGCCACACCAGGGCCCCCACCCCAGGCCCCCGAAGTCTCTGTGGGTCCCAGGAGGCTCCGAACTTGGGCTGCCGTGCGAGGCCCCCTAGGTACCTCCGTCTTCTGCGGCCCCTCAGCCCAGCCCGACCCGCCAGGCTCCCCACCCCAGAGGCTCTGCGAGTCTGTGTCCTGAGTCAGGTGACAGTGACCAGGCCGGTTTCCTACTGTCCCTACGTCCACAGCTCAGGCAGGGGCCACCACACAGGGCGGCCAGCTGCATGAGGCAGCGTGGACCAGCCAAGGGGGGCATAGGCCGTGCGCTCCAAGAGGCAGCCTGGGCCCTCCTTGCCCTCGGCCCTCCCTGGGCCGTCCATCCAGCCCAGCTTCCGCGGGTCCCCAGCAGGCAGGGGTGTCCCCAGCAGGCAGGGATGGCTGGGCTTTGCTCCAGTGGGCAGGCCAGCGCCGTGCTCTTAGCAAGCCTCCAGGGGCCCAGGGGCCCCCGCTGCTCCCAGCCTCAGCTCCGCGGTCACCTGGAGCCCCTGCAGGTCCCTCTCTGGGCTGGACCCAGGGAGCAGCTGCAGGAACCCCCCACCCCCGGGGCCTGAGCCCACTACTCCTCCCCTGAGGAATGGTCCTGGCATCCCTTTAACCCCTCCCACTCCGTACCCCCAACCTTAAGTTCCAGTGACCCCCCCAAAGCTGTCCATCCTCGTCCTCTCACCCCTGACGTCCTCCCGCACCCCTACCTGAGCTGCCCTCAGTGCCACCCGTGGCTCCTTCCTGGGCCCCGTCGCCCACCCAGCGCCCCCTGGAAGTGTTCCCAGCGCCCACGCCGAGGCGCTGGCCTGCACAAACGCCCTCGTGACCTACGCTCTGGCTGCTGGCTTTGGGGGGGCTGTGGACACGTTTGAAGGAGAGTTTCCTTTGGAGGTTGAACCCCTTCTGCAAACTGGTCCCCAAATCCTTTTCATGGAGGAGGTAAGGGCCATTGTCATCCATTCTAAACCTGGGGTGGAGCCAGGCTGTCGGAACTGACAGTGGGCGTGAGTCTAGGGGGCTTCCCGGAGGAGGCGAGGTAAGACCCCGGGGAATCCAAGGTCAGAGAAAGGGACAGTGAACCCCACGGGGTGACATTAGGGAACCCAGGGAAGGCAGGTAGGGGAAGGCAGAGCATGGGCACCCTGTGCCCCACTGCCCGTCCCGGCACCAGGTGAGTGGCGCACCCTTCTGGCCCCTGCCTCCCCGCCCCGCGA